>NC_084753.1:10344897-10424897 GCF_033978785.1 Entelurus aequoreus
CGAAAGAAGCGCTGAAAAAACCCCTTCCGCCCTTCTTCAAGGACATGTGGGATGTTGACTCTGTTGTGTGACGCCGGCTTATGGACAAAACACGCACCCACGGACTACCACTACACGGATACGCACACCCCACGCCTTTGCCGCTTTAACCCTTCGCGGTATTTGTTACAAACAATTAAGGTATGTACCGTATTTTTCGGAGTATAAGTCGCTCCGGAGTATAAGTCGCACCGGCCGAAAATGCATAACAAAGAAGGAAAAAAACATATATAAGTTGCACTGGAGTATAAGTCGCATTTTTGGGGGAAATTTATTTGATAAAAGCCAACACCAAGAATAGACATTTGAAAGGCAATTTAAAATAAATAAAGAATAGTGAACAACAGGCTGAATAAGTGTACGTTATATGAGGCATAAATAACCAACTGAGAACGTGCCTGGTATGTTAACGTAACATATTATGGTAAGAGTCATTCAAATAACTATAACATATAGAACATGCTATACGTTTACCAAACAATCTGTCACTCCTAATCGCTAAATCCCATGAAATCTTATACGTCTAGTCTCTTACGTGAATGAGCTAAATAATATTATTTGATATTTTACGGTAATGTGTTAATAATTTCACACATATAGTCCGAAAAATACGGTGAATAAACATTTACAGAATATTTCTGTGTAAATAACTCATCTCACAACGTATATATCTGCGGCTTATAGTCCAGTGCAGCTAATATATGAAAACATGTTTTTTTTGTTTTAAAATTTAGTGGGTGTGGCTTCTATACCGGTGTGCTCTATAGTTTCGAAAATAACCCTCCTATATTTTCTATTTTCTATCGTAATATAATGACGCTAGCGTTGTTAGCATTAGCGAATTTGCTAACACTTTTACGAGTGTCTGTGTTGGTATTATTAACTTACAACGGCATTCTTTTTGTATTGTTTCAGCTTCACAAATTCCTCAGTAAATTCAGCAAAAACGTCACCGTGGGGTTATTGAGTTCGTTTAACTGATTGGAGAGCTAGCTTGCGCAGCTAATGGGTCTTTAACGATGACTTCCGTTTTGTTTGATCAACCGTTTTACTGCCGTGTTGCAGACACCGTTTGTAAACAATTAATGTATGTAAATAAATATTTACAGAATCTTTCTGAGTAAATAACTAATTTCACAACGTATATATATATGCGGCTAATATATGTAAAAAAAAAAATTTCTTCTACAATTTAGTGGGTGCGGTTTATATACCGGTGCATTCTATACTCTGGAAAATAACCCTGCTTTATTTTCTATTTTCTATCGTAATTTAATGATGCTAGCGTTGTTAGCATTAGCGAATTTGCTAACACTTTTACGAGTGTCTGTGTTGGTATTATTAACTTACAACGGCATTCTTTTTGTATTGTTTCAGCTTCACAAATTCCTCAGTAAATTCAGCAAAACGTCACCGTGGGGTTATTGAGTTCGTTTAACTGATTGGAGAGCTAGCTTGCGCAGCTAATGGGTCCTTAACGATGACTTCCGTTTTGTTTGATCATCCGTTTTACTGCCGTGTTGCAGACACCGTTTGTAAACAATTAATGTATGTAAATAAATATTTACAGAATCTTTCTGAGTAAATAACTAATTTCACAACGCATATATATGCGGCTAATATATGTAAAAAAAAAAAAATTATTCTACAATTTAGTGGGTGCGGTTTATATACCGGTGCATTCTATACTCTGGAAAATAACCCTGCTTTATTTTCTATTTTCTATCGTAATTTAATGATGCTAGCGTTGTTAGCGAATTTGTTAACACTTTTACGTGTGTCTGTGTTGGTATTATTAACTTACAACGGCATTCTTTTTGTATTGTTTCAGCTTCACAAATTCCTCAGTAAATTCACCAAAACGTCACCGTGGAGTTATTGAGTCAGTTTAGCTGATTGGAGAGCTAGCTTGCGCAGCTAATGGGTCCTTAACGATGACTTCCGTTTTGTTGGATTAATCTGTTTTACTGCCGTGTTACAGACACCGTTTGTAAACAATTAAAGTATGTAAATAAACATTTACACAATCATTTCACATATATCTGCAACTTATAGTCTGGTGCGGCTAATATCTGGAAAAAAATTTATTTTCTTCTAACATTTAGTGGGTGCGGCTTATTTACCAGTGCACTCTGTAGTCTGGAATACAACCCTGCTTTATTTTATATTTTCTATCACTAACCCCTTCGCGGTATGGGTTACAGACACCGTTTGTAAACAATTAAGGTGTGTAAATAAACATTTACACTATCTTTCTGTGTAAATATCAATGTTTAATGTTTATAATAACTCATTTAATAACTCATTTCACAACGTATATATCTGCAGCTAATATATAAATAAATAGTTTTTATTCTCAAATTTAGTGGGTGCGGCTTACATCCCAATGCGCTCTGTAGTCTGAAAATAATCCTACCTTATTTTCTTGTGTGATGTAATGACGCTGGCCTTGTTAGCATTAGCGAATAATTAACACGTCTACGAGTGTCTGTGTTAGTATTATTAACTCACAACGGCATTCTTTTTGTATTGTTTCAGTTTCACAAATTCCTCAGTGAATTCACCAATACGTCACTGTGGAGTTATTGAGTCTGTTTAGCTGATTGGAGCGCTAGCTTCCGCAGCTGGTGGGTCCATGATGATTACCTCTGTTTTGTTTGATGAGCCGTTTTACTGCCGTGTTACAGACACCGTTTGTAAACAATTAAGGTATGTAAATAAATATTTACAAAATATTTCTGCGTAAAAAACTCCTTTCACAACGTATATATATATATGCAGCTAATATATGTAAACATATTTTTTTCTTCTACAATTTAGTGGGTGCGGCTTATATGCCGGTGCGCTCTATACTCTGGAAAATAACCCTGCTTTATTTTCTATTTTCTATCGTAATTTAATGACGCTAGCGTTGTTAGCATTAGCACATTTGCTAACACTTTTACGAGTGTCTGTGTTGGTATTATTAACTTACAACGGCATTATTTTTGTATTGTTTCAGCTTCACAAATTCCTCAGTGAGTCACCGTGGAGTTCCTGAGTCCGTTTAGCTGATTGGAGAGCTAGCTTCCACAGCTAGGGGGTCCATGACGATGACTTCTGTTTTGTTTGATCAGCCGTTTTACTGCCGTGTTACAGACACCGTTTAGAAACATTTAAGGTATGTAAATTAACATTTACACAATATTTATGTGTAAATAACTCATTTCACAACGTATATATATTTGCGGTGTGGCTAATATCTGGAAAAAAAAAAACATCTAAAATTTTGAGGGTGCGGCTTATGTCCCAGTGCACTCTGTAGTCTGGAATACAATCTTGCTTTATTTTCTATTTTCTATCGTAATGTAATGACGCTAGCATTGTTAGCATTAGCGAATTTGCTAACATGTTTACAAGTGTCTGCGTTGGTATTATCAACGCATTATTTTTGTTTTGTTTCAGGTCCACAAATTCCTCAGTAAATTCACCAAAACGTCACCGTGGAGTTACTGAGTCCGTTTAGCTGATTGGAGAGCTAGCTTCCGCAGCTAGAGGCTCCATGACGATGACTTCTGTTTTGTTTGATCAGCCGTTTTACTGCCGTGTTACAGACACCGTTTAGAAACAATTAAGGTATGTAAATTAACATTTACAGAATATTTCTGTGTAAATAACTCATTTCACAACGTATATATATTTGCGGTGTGGCTAACATCTGGAGAAAAAAAAAACATCTAAAATTTTGAGGGTGCGGCTTATGTCCCAGTGCACTCTG
Source organism: Entelurus aequoreus (assembly GCF_033978785.1). Classification (NCBI taxonomy): domain Eukaryota; kingdom Metazoa; phylum Chordata; class Actinopteri; order Syngnathiformes; family Syngnathidae; genus Entelurus; species Entelurus aequoreus. The sequence continues at coordinate 10,348,694 of NC_084753.1, forward strand.
TAGTCTGGAATACAATCTTGCTTTATTTTCTATTTTCTATCGTAATGTAATGACGCTAGCGTTGTTAGCACTAGCGAATTTGCTAACATGTTTACAAGTGTCTGCGTTGGTATTATCAACTCACAACGGCATTACTTTTGTTTTGTTTCAGGTCCACAAATTCCTCAGTAAATTCACCAAAACGTCACCGTGGAGTTACTGAGTCCGTTTAGCTGATTGGAGAGCTAGCTTCCGCAGCTAGAGGCTCCATGACGATGACTTCTGTTTTGTTTGATCAGCCGTTTTACTGCCGTGTTACAGACACCGTTTAGAAACAATGAAGGTATGTAAATTAACATTTACAGAATATTTCTGTGTAAATAACTCATTTCACAACATATATATCTGCGGCTTATGTTAAACGTCCACCGTTTGTAAACAATTAAGGTATGTAAGGGTATCGGTCTTGATAAGCAGGAAGTTATTTTAATTGGCCTGAAAAAATACAGCGCATCCCCATAAATCCCGAAAGTGCTTCTGTCGTCAGTAACGTATCGTCACGTTGTTGTCGTTTTAGAACTGTGCAAGTGTACCTAATGTATAAGCAGGGAACACGCACGCATGAGAGACATGTCAGGAGAAAGCACAACACTTCTCTGGCGGCTGCTGCCGTTAAAAACGGTTAATAAACACGTCTGACGGGCGTTTGGCACGTTACGATAACACAGAGGGAGAGAATAATAAATGTCATTAAGATACGCCCAAATATGGTCAAAACACAGCGCTCATGCATTCATTATGAGATGAAAATGCAGCAAAGTTTCACAAGACAGGGCCCGTAATTGCAAAGCTCATTTCTACAGCGCAAGCTTGTTATGTGCACGCCATAATACATCGGGCACGGAATGGTGGGGGAGGGGGGGGACAAGATGCTCATATCACTGAGGCGAAAATGAAACAGCACATCATGCATGCAGCACTTAATGGGGTTCTTCTTCTTTTAGACATGTTTGTTCTTTTTAGCACTTGTTAAAGGGACTTTATAATGGTGTTATGATGGTTTTGTGCCATTAACTTTAAATGGGGTTTATTGTGATTTTATGCCGAGTCAGGAACGTTGTTATGCGTCAATAAAAAAACAAAAAAGAAGGGTGGCGGGGGAGGGGATAAGCCGCTGCCGAATCCTAAAAAAAAAAAAAAACGTTAAAAATTGTATTTTAATGTGTTTATCCATTCTCTTCCCAGTCCCTTTAACTGGTCAACAGAAATAATAACATGATGACAAAGACAAAAAGAGGCGAAAAGGGTTGGATAAAGATGAAAGTGGCATATTTTGACATGTTTTTAAAGGGTTTAAGGGATGGTTATTCATTCTCAGAGGTCGTAAGGGAACAAGCCGATGGAATGAAGGCAAATAAAAAAAAAAAAAGATGCACATTGGACAAGTTGGATAGAGATTTACCTTTCTCCTGAAGCCAATCTTCTACTGGCCGGGTATATTTGAACGGGATTTTCTTATTGGCCATTTGATAGCGCTCAATGTCGCTGTTGCCTTCAAGTTTAACAAAGAGTTTAAAAGAGTTGGCCACAGACAAAACACATTTATACAGAGGTTTAGAAGACGTTTATATTGGTTTAGGCTTCCTTTTTTAGAAAAGTGAGTTATGCAGTTTTAAAAAAAAGTTATTGCTATTTTAATGAAGAACATTTCCACACGGCATGTTAACAGACCTGCAGGGATCAAGTGTTGGTTAGCAAATGACAAACAGTTGCTTCATTATGGAGTTTCATTTGTGGTTTTATTATCACACAGAATTTACCCAAAGGAATTTTTTTGAACTGATTTTTTGTTTGTTTTTACACCAGATTATGCTGACAATTTCATTGTATAAAAAAATCAGTCAAGAAAAATAAGTGTAAAAAAAAATTGTGTGAAAAATCCAGTGTAAAAAAAATAAGTGTATGAAAAATTTAATGTATAAAATAATCTAGTGTATAAAATTTAATGTAAAAAAATATATATGTATAAAAATTCAGTGTATAAAAAATAATGTATACAAAGTGTAAAGGTGAAAATTTAGTGTACAAAGATTCATAGCAGACAAATTCGTAACTTCAAGACCCATTTCCTGTATTTTTCATATCAAATGTGTATAAAAATCGGTGTAAAAAAACTGTGTAAAAAAATTGTGTGAAAAATCCAGTGTAGGAAAAAATTGAGTGTATAAATGATTTAGTGTATTCAATGTAAAAAAAAAAGTGTATAAAATTATGTGTGAAAAAATTTAGAGTATAAACGCATTCAGTGTATAAAAATTCAGTGCATTAAAAAAAAATCAGTGTATAAAAATTCAGTGTTTAAAAAATGTAAATGTGGAAATTCAGTGTGTAAAAATTCGTAGTGTCAAGACTCACTTCCTGTAGTTTTTACATACAATTATGCTGATAATTTCATTGTATAAAATTCAGTAAAGAAAAATCAGTGTAAATAAACAGTGTAAAACAATTCAGTGTATACAATTCAATGTGAAAAAAACAGTGTTTAAAAATTCAGTGTGAAAAATTCAGTGTTTCAACAATTTGGTTTAAAAAATTCAGTGTATGAATAATTAAATATATATAAAAAAATCTTGTGTACAAAATTCAATGTAAAACAATCTATGCATAAAAAATAGTGTATTAAAAGTGTAAATGTGAAAATTCAGTGTATACAACTTCATTGCAGAAATATTCGTAGCTTCAAGACTCATTTCCTGTAGTTTTTACATCAAATGTGTATAAAAATCGGTGTAAAAAAATTCTGTGTGAAAAATCCAGTGTAGAAAAAAATTCAGTGTACAAATATTTAGTGTATACAATTCAATGTAAAAAAAAATATGTGTATACAAATATTGTGTGAAAAATTCAGTTTATGAAAATTCAGTGTATAAAAATTCAGTGTATAAAAAATGTAAATGTGGAAATTCCGTGTGTAAAAATTCAGTGCAGAAATATTCGTACTGTCAAGCCTCACTTCCTGTAGTTTTATATCAAATGATGCTGATAATTTCATTGTATAAAAATTCAGTCAAAAAAATCAGCGTAAAAAACAAATTCAGTGTGAAAAATCCAGTGTATAAAAAATCAGTGTAAAACAAATTCAGTGCATGAAAATTTTAATGTATAAAATAATCTAGTGTATAGAATTCAATGTAAAAAAAATCTATGTATAAAAATTCAGTGTATAAAAAAAATATAAAAAGTGCAAATGTGAAAATTCAGTGTATAAAAATTAATTGCAGAAATATCCATAGTTTGAAGAATAATTTCCTGTAGTTTTTACATCAAATATGTATAAAAATCGGTGTAAAAAAATCAGTGTGAAAAATTCAGTGTTTAAACAATTTGGTGTATGAAAATTCACTGTTTAAAAAAATCCGAGTATAAACAATTTCAATGTGAAAATTCAGTGTAGAAATATTAATTGCAGAAATATTTGTAGCTTCAAGACTGACTTCTAGCAATTTAAGACTAATGCACCTCATTAGCTGATTCTGAGACTGGATCGATTGTTTCAGTCTTAAGTCTTAAAGCAAAAAATATTTCTGCAGTCAATTTTTATACACTGAATTATCTTACGCCAAATTTTTAAACAATCACAATTTTTTTCCAGTGATATTTTACACAATGAATTTTAAAACACTATTTTAACAAAATGCATTTTTAAACACACACATTTGGCTTAAACATTTTTGTCAGCATAATTTGATGTAAAAAAAAAAAAAAATCAGCTCACAAAATTCAGTGACATAAATTCAGTTAAAAAAAAGTTTTCCTAATAAAGACACAAATGAACCTCCTTACTTCATCATGTAGACTGCTCAATACAACCAAATAAAGAGAACACATCAGAGCATCATCAAAACATATGAGTGGGCTTTTATGTGGTTTGTCTTGGAGGACATTTAGAAAATAATCTGTCATCAATAAAAACTATATTTCATTTTTCAAGACCTGGATGAATGATTTCGGTGTTCCCTTTATTTTTGGAGCAGTTTATTATAGTAATGACCAACAATAAAAATATCAAGCAGTTCAAAAATACAATAATTGCCTTTCTCAGCAGGCTGGAGGTACCGCTATGACCCAAATATAAGACAATGTAATAGAGGTTTATGACAGCAGGCTACTAAACTTAATGGTGATCAATGAAAAAGAGTTGTAAGCTAAACTATGATGAAGTAATGTAAGCAGATATTGAAAACCTGATTTTAAAAAAGAGTGGGGGTTGTCTTATATTCAGGTCAAAGTGGTTATGCATCAATTCTACCAATGGACACCACCTGTTTTTCCATCTCAAGGGCCAACAAAATGATTTGTTTGCAGGCAAGGAGCTTGTAGATTAATGAAACATACACATATATACATATATACATATATATATATATATATATATATATATATATATATATATATATATATATATATATATATATATATATATATATATACATACATACATATATATATATATATATATATACATATATATATATATATATATGTATATATATATATATATATATATATATATATATATATATATATATTCATACACATACACATATACATATATATACATATATATATATATATATATATATATATATATATATATATATATATATTCATACACATATATAATACATACATATATACACATACATATACACATCCATACATACATACATACATACATACATACATACATACATACATACATACATACATACATACATCTATGTAATTTTCATCTCTGGGCTTACTCGCTGTGCATATACGACATTTGTCAGCAGCCAAGACGTGCCTTTGTGACCCGTAACTTGTTTTGAAAAGGTTTTGTTATCGGTTTCATACCAAATAACATGTTGGTTTGAATCAAAAAATGTGTAACTCAGAACCGATTCTGAATTGAATCGTCACCCCGAAAATCGGAATTGAATTGTGAGCTGTTGTAAGATTCCCATCCTTACTAATAACCAACAACACCGATTTATTTTTAAATATATGTATTACATTTACAGGTATGCAAATTCCACATTATTTACACACCGCAATAAATGTATTGTTTGTCAGTGGAAACTCGATTTACGAACACCCCCTCTATTTGCATACTTTTCGGTTTATTGGATCGCATAGATCTGAGCCGAGGATGTCGTTGTGGCTTGTGCAGCCCTTTGAGACACGTGTGATTAAGGACTATATAGATAAACTTTGATTAATTGATTGATTGATTGATTGATAACTTTCGTTTAATGGCATCCTTTTAAAGTAAGCATATTTTACTTTTCAAAATGTTTATTATTAGAGCAATATGGTTGTTAACGTTGAGGATTTTTGTGATTTCTGATCTTTTGTGAGGGCACCAATGGGACTTTTGTGTGTTGGTAGAGAAGCACATAAAGGGTAGTTTAGCTTGTCGTTGTTGATTAGGCTTATTAATAAATACAAAAAGTATTTGTTTGATATACATATATTTATATTGTGTTCAAAGTGTACAAACCTTCACTAAAATATGGACTTTTGTCAAGGCTGGAACCCATTATTGGTATTTACATTCATCATCATCATCATCAATCTTTATTGCAGACCTTAAGATCCATTAAACATATGAAAAAAATAAATGCACGGAGACATTTTCAAAGTTCAGTCCTCATTGAGCCGCCATACTTCGCCGTCTCTGTTCAGTGCTGCAATTAAGGCGCACTTTACACGCGGTCAAGGCTTGCCACGTGTGTTGCGATATCGGTAAAAGCCTCACAATGTTCCGCTTGATTAATGAAGCCCCGGCCCATGCACGCTGATTGTTCTACTAATGAGAACAATCTCGGTGGATTGCAGGTTTAATATTCAATTTGGGGACTTTAGAACGGATGGCCTTGCCAATAAAAGGGGCACCCGTGACAAAGGGGATAAGAATGCGACTATGAATCTGACCGACATGCCACTTGAGAACTAAACTATTAACCCCCTTCTTGGAATCCAATAATGCATGTTGATGAGACTTTCTACTGTAGCTGTAACCCGCGACAACAAAACAGAGGCGTCCTCAATGCAAATGTAGCGTCCTCGCCAGCGGCTAACGTCCCTCCATTGTGCAGCTACCGTAAATCCCGGACCACAAGCGGCTACCTTTTTCCTACGCTTTGAATCCTGCAAAATTATCTGCCAATAGAACAAGAAAATTTGTCTTGTCAAGACTTTCCAAAACAAGTCAAATTAGCTAACCTCAATGAACCCCAAAATACCTTAGAATAAGTATATTCTCACTAATAAGTGCACTTTTCTTGGTAGAAAAAATAAACAAAAAGAGACCTTTTTGCTCAATATGTTGAAAACAATTCTTAAATTAAGTAAACGCTAGTGCCATTATCTTGACATAATGATATGTGCTCGGCATTACATTTCTTGAAACCAGCAAATTTATACTAAAAACTAGTTTATTTTTCTTAATGGAAAGGCAACAAGGCAACTGCTTGTTACTCTCGGGGTCTCCTAGCCGCTCAAGCAAATCATATGGTCTAAAAATGCATTTTTCCATCGATAACATGACATCATCGCGCCAAGTGCGTGCTCTTTCAGTCAATTAGTGCGCATATATACAGCCGGCCCAATTTTTTTTTAATTGTAATTTTGAAGAATTTCCCTAAATGTGCATGAACTATTTCTGTTCAAAATTGTTAGAAATTTCACATGTTAAATGTTTAAATATTAACTGTCCGTTTGCTGTACAACTGTACTACTATATGAGTACATATTTTCTATTGTTTCATTGAAAATAAAACAGCAAAGTCCATTTGGCTGTCATCTGTTTTAATTATTAGACACAATTGTGTTAAAATCAGGATTTATTTTTTTTTATGGTTGAAATAAGAAATTATTACTTTAAAAAAGCAGTTTTATACTTGTGAGTGTTGATGTGTTTCAAGTATGTTTTACTCAATATAGCTCATCAAATCTCAGCAACAAGCTGTAATATCTTACTGAGATCATTTAGGACCAAAACCCTTAAAACAAGTAAAACACTCTAACGTAAAATCTGCTTAGTGAGAAGAATTATCTTATCAGACAGAAAATAAGCAAATATCACCCTTATTTGAGATATTGAATCTTACTTAAATTTCAGTTTTTGCAGTGTAGCTCAGGGGCCGTACTTATCAAGCTTCTTAGAATTACTCCTAAGAAGTCTGCTAAGAGTTGACTTAAGAGTAAATAAATTCTTCGCTGAAAGCTGCACTTAAAAGTTAGTTATCAAGCGTCTTACTCACACTTTCAGCGAAGTGTAGGACTGAATCTTAAGTGTCACACTCAGAGCTGAATTACGACCTTACTATGTGCCGTAAACGGAATTTTAGGTGACGTCATTTCTGTGTCCATAGAAATGACCAATCACGGAAGGGAATCCGTTGTCTAAGAATAAAGAAATATCTTGGAAATATTTAAGTGGACAATGGGAGTGTATATTTTGACAATACAAAATAATACAAAACAAACTAGTCCCCGCCGGCACTCACGCTACCGCTCCCTCTCTTCTATCGCCCACACACTCACTGACGTCACTCACCTCACGGCCACACACATACGCTACTGTCATAACATTTTCTTTCCAATTCATTAATTAGGCAACTCATTTGAAACTGGTGTGGGTGGCTCTATATATACTAGCCCACTGCAGCCACATGCAGAAATCAACAAGGAATCGAAAAGTATTAAATCTGTGACAAAAATAATATCCACTCTGTCTAAACAATACCGTTTGATCAGCTGCTCGTCATCAAAAAAAAACCCAACATTGTTCGGTTCCCTGAACGTTCGCACACGTCTCTCTCGCCTCAGTGCCATCCCCTGCTGGCAACTCCTAACCACTTAAGACACCTCTGAAGGTCTCTTAAATATCGTGGAGAGTAGGAGTGATTCTTAGACTTAAGAACGTTGATAAAAAGCTTTTATTCTTAAGTTTGAGAGTAGGACTAAATTTCGCAAATTCTCAGGACTTAAGTGTAAAATGGCACTCTAAGAAGCTTGATAAGTACGGCCCCAGGTTTTTATCTCACTGAGCTTCCATCAGCGCACCAGAGTGCCTCCAAAATAGTGAAAAATGGCCTCTGCGCCATTTTCTCCATCTGGAGATGATGGACACATTTGACAAAGTGTGGTCCTACCCCAAAAACACCATCACGTAGCTCCGATCGCAGGCTATATAAACACCATATAGCTCCTCTTTCAACCATTTTTTTTTTTTTTTTACCTTTGCATCTCTGTCTCTTTAGTTTCTCTGGCAACGTACCCAATTTTCTTTCCATCCATCCTGCCGCCGTCCACGGCTTTATCTCCTGGCTGCTATTCACTCTCTCCTTTCAATGCAATCAGCCTTGCACGTCGCCGCTAAATCGCCTTCTTTTCACTACAATTCAGATATAATTTTCTACTTTTCACTCAACCTTTAATCCCTCTCCAACCAATCCGCATCACCCCCACCCTCCCCACCCCCGCGATCCACATCCAGTCCGCAAGAACTTTCACTTTCGACGGCACCGCCGAGGAATTTCAGCTTGTTGTGAAACGTGCCGTGATGAAGGTTCTCACAGATCTTTAGTCTGAGATGGTGTCTGTTTGAGGGTTAATCATATTTGGCCTCTGGGGGATGAGCGCGGATTTACCCGGCTCCTGATGGATGGGGTACTCGGTCTTTCAAAACAAAGATAGAGCCTCGGTGCTGGGATGGAGTGCTCTGAAAAGCGTGCCAGCTTCTTAAAGGGCCCTTCTAGTTCAAACAATGATAGACCACACGTAGGAAGAGTCGATTGGGCCAATCGATCGATCCACTGATCCGGTATCGGCCGGTTTTCAAGAAAAGGTGTGTGACCGCTAGGGGTGCACAAAAAAATCGATTCACATCCAAATCTTCTTAATTAGAGATGTCCGATAATATAGGACTGCCGATGTTATTGGCTTTAAAATGTAATATCGGAAATCATCGGTATCGGTTTCAAAAAGTATTATTTAGGACTTTTTAAAACGCAGCTGTGTACACGGACGTAGGGAGAAGTACAGAGCGCCAATAAACCTTGAAGGCACCGCCTTTGCGTGCCGGCCCAATCACATAATGTCTACGGCTTTTCACACACGCAAGCGAATGCAAGGCATACTCGGTCAACAGCCATACAGGTCACACTGAGGGTGGCCGTGTAAACAACTTTAACACTGTTACAAATATGCGCCACACTGTGAGCCCACACCAAACAAGAATGACAAACACATTTCGGGAAAACATTCTCACCGTAACACAACATAAACACAACAGAACAAATACCCAGAACCCCTTGCAGCACTAACTCTTCCGGGACACTACAATATACACCCAACCCCCGCTTGTTACATTGTTTAATGCATCCAGCGGGGCATCACAACAAAATTAGGCATAATAATGTGTAGGGATGTCTGATAATGGCTTTTTGTCGATATCTGATATTCCGATATTGTCCAACTCTTTAATTACCGATACCGATATCAACCGATACCAATATCAACCGATACTGATATATACAGTCGTGGAATTAACACATTATTATGCCTAATTTGGACAACCAGGTATGGTGAAGATAAGGTCCTTTTTTTTTTAAATTAATAAAATAAAATAAGATAAATAAATTAAAAACATTTTCTTGAATAAAAAAGAAAGTAAAACAATTTAAAAACAGTTACATATAAACTAGTAATTAATGAAAATGAGTAAAATTAACCGTTAAAGGTTAGTACTATTAGTGGACCAGCAGCACGCACAATCATGTGTGCTTACGGACTGTATCCCTTGCAGACTGTATTGATATATATTGATATATAATGTAGGAACCAGAATATTAATAACAGAAAGAAACAACCCTTTTGTGTGAATGAGTGTAAATGGGGGAGGGAGTTTTTTTGGGTTGGTGCACTAATTGTAAGTGTATCTTGTGTTTTTTATGTTGATTTAATAAAAAAATTAATAAAATAAAATAAAAAACCCGATACTGATAATAAAAAAAACGATACCGATAATTTCCGATATTACATTTTAAAGCATTTATCGGCCGATATTATCGGACATCTCTAATAATGTGTTAATTCCACGACTGTATATATCGGTATCGGTTGATATTGGAATCGGTAATCAAGAGTTGGACAATGTCGGAATATCGGATATCGACAAAAAAGCCATTATCGGACATCTCTATTCTTAATCATAACAGATTTTGTTTATAAAAATAAGAATACAATTCTAAAAATATGTTTTTTGTCCATCTCAATGCAAGTAGACAAAGCTTTTCTAACCTGTAACCTGTTTTGAAAAAGTTTAATTACAACTATTAAACCACAGAATCGGTTTAAATTGAAAATCGTGTTGAATAGAGAATTGATTCTGAATCGAATCGTCACCCCAGGGATCAGATCAAAATAGTTAGGTGCCCAAAATTCACAAATTATGCCCCTTTTAATGCGGATCACAAAAGCCGATCCACTCTGGGCGACACTCTCTTTATTTTTAGTCCCCGGCTGACAGGCGGCTAGCGATAATGTGTCTCCAAAGCTAATAACCATCACTTTCGTTACGGAATATAAACTACGTTGCTTAGTAGAGGTTTTAACATTAAAATAATGTTAGCTAGCAGTGTCCCATGGTTAGTTAAAACCAATACCTAACATTAAGAGAATATTAGCGTTAATGCATCATTTTAGAACTGTCTGTATAATTTAATTAACATATGTAACTATTCGATGTCTGGACATTTGTCCATCGTTTCGTGAATCCTCCGCATTAAAATCGATCGTTTCTCCTTGCCTCGATTTCCTAACATCTTAAGTATTATCTCTGGAGGACGAGGTTAAACATGTTACACACAGCTAGCATGCTAAAGCTAAGCTAACCGCTAAGCTAGCTTGAAACAACACCAGAAAATAAGTAAAAAATAGTAGTACATTTTAAAAAGTGTAGACGGAAACACGTTATTGCAGAAAGTAAGCAGATATTACCAGGAAATGAACAAGTATACACTGCAAAAAGTCAGTGTTCAAAAACAAGAAAAAAAAATGAGGGGTATTTTATTTGAACTAAGCAAAATTATCTGTCAATAGAAGAAAATTTGGCTTGTGAAGACTTTCCAAAACAAGTAAAATTAGCTAATCTCAATGAACCCAAAAATACCTTAAAATAAGTATATTCTCACTGATAAGACCTGTACTACTATATGAGTACATATTTTCTCTTGTTTCATTGAAAATAAAACAGCAAAGTACATTTGACTGTCATCTGTTTTAATTGAGACACAATTGTGTCAAAGTCATGATTTTTTTTTTTTACATGCTTAAAATAAGAAAGAATTACTTTGAAAAAGCAGTTTTATACTTGTGAGTGTTGATGACCCAGCTTTGCAACAGTTGATATTCTAGTTTCAAGCAGGTCATCAAATCTCAGCAACAAGCTGTAATATCTTACTGAAATAATTTAAAACAAGTAAAACACTCTAACATAAAATCTGCTTAGTGAGAAGAATTATCTTATCAGACAGAAAACAAGCAAATATCACCCTTATTTGAGATATTTAATCTTACTTAGATTTCAGTTTTTGCAGCGTACTACTAATACTTAGCGAGATAATATTATAACAACAGGAGGACGGATATATCATTTTTGATTGTTGTTTTCGTTAATGTCGACAAACTCCGAGAGTAATTCCTTCGACATAGAAAGACTTTGAGCGAAAAAAACATACAGTTTAAATGAGTAGCAGGTAGTAGTTTTTTGCTTTTGTTTAGTTATTGCACGCTATTGACTTTGTTTTTCTGGTTACGTCACCAAAATGATTCCCGAGCGCTGCCACCGCCGCTGCTCACTGCTCCCCTCGCCTCCCAGGGGGGTGAACGTGGGGATGGGTCAAAGGCAGAGGAACATTTCACCCCACCTAGTGTGTGTGACTATTGTTGGGACTTTAACTTTAACTTTTGATCGTACAATTGTACATAATAAGAGAATAATTGCGTTGATATCGTAAATACATTGAACAATTTAGAGTTAATACATGTGATCGGTATCGTCCGGTCTCACTCACGGGTGAGCAGTATCGGCAGCATGGAACCTGAATCGGAACATCCCTCGTTAAAACCTATTTTCCCCAAATTCCGCCTCGCTCGGTCCAGCGATTCTTTGACTGGAAGATCCGCAGAGAAGTCGTGCCATCCAAAAATCTCGGAGTCAAGGGACTGGGAGTGTTATATAAGTTCGGAAGCATCTCGCTGAGCCGAAACCAAACAAGGCCCCGCAGTAATGTGGGTTGTCACTAAAGTACACAGAATTGTGGGAACGATGCGGAGCAGAATAAAACGCAATTTGAGGCAAAAAAAACACGGGAGATGAGTAGAGGAACTATTCTGGGCTGGGGATAATTAGAGGGGAGAGAGCTGCAGTAGTGCACGTGTTTACACAGGCCTAGATCTGTACACATCACACATTGTGACTTCATATCACGGGTAATTCTTCAAACAAAGAGGTATGAAAAATAAAAATAAACAATATTTTCAAGAATCGACTTTTTTTTTTTACAATGTTTTAATTTTTTAAATAGGAGTAGACACAAATCTTTATTCGGATATGTTTTTTCCCCCATAAATTCAGGACTATAAGCGGATAATTTTTTCCTACGCTTTGAACCCTGCGGCTTATTAAACGGCGCGGCCAATTTATGGATTTTTTTGTTTGTTTTGTTTAAAGAAAACTAAGCATACACACTGAAAATGTGTGTCCTTTGGACAGGTTTGCTCACTGTAGGTTGAAAACATACTTCCTGTTTTAATGCTTGAGTAAAACCGTCCATAGCGGTTCTGCTAGGAAGGATTCTTCACTGATCGCTCCAAGCAACGTTTGTGAGTTTTACAATATAACTAAAACAATTCTTACTTACTAAACCGTCCCGTGTGTGATGTTTGTAGGAGTGTTTTCATGCATATCTGTACGCATAATGTTGAATCCTGCAGGGTTTTAAAAAAGTGCGGCTAATTTATGGATTGTCCTTCGCTGACGGCCAAAATGCAAATAGTAAAAAAACAAAACAAGCGGACACTGAAATGCCGTGTTATTGTTTGTGCTATGGCGCCATCTTTTGGCTGACTGCTGCATTGCCCTTCTGTTTGGACTCAGCTTTCAGCCGAAAGTACTAGGGCTGTTCCGTTTTCTAGTCGTCCATAGCGGTTCTATTCGTATGGATTCTTCATTCATCACTCCAAGCAACGTTTGTATGTTTTACAATATAACTAAAACAATTCTTACTTACTAAAATGTCCCATGTGGTATGTTTGTAGGAGTGTTTTCATGCATGTTTGTACGGGTAATGTTATGACGTTAGCGTCGTTAGCATTGGCTAATATGCTAACACGTTTACAAGTGTCTGTTTTAGTATTATTAACTTACAATGGCATTCTTTTAGTATTGTTTCAGTTGAACAAAATTCCTCGGTAAATTCACCAAAACGTCACCGTGGAGTTATTGAGTCTGTTTAGCTGATTGGAGAGCTAGCTTGCGCAGACAGCGGGTCCATGACGACGACTTCTGTTTTGTTGGATCAGCCGTTTTACTGCTGTGTGACAGACACCGTTTGGAAACAATTAAGGTACGTAAATAAACATTTACAAAATATTTATGTGTAAATAACTCATTTTATAACCTATATATATGCGGCTAATATATGGGGAAAAAAAATGTTCTTCTGAAATTTAGTGGGTGCGTCTAAAGTCTCTATTTTTTTAATTTTGTTTAAAAAATTATAATAAATCATAGAATGTTAATCTAATAAGAAGAAATAAAGCAACCCCAACTCAAATCCAATCCCATCTTTACAATACTTAGGATAGAAATTTACAAATTAAGAATTGTAATAATAATAACAAAAATGTTACAACAATTAATAGTTGTTTTCAGGGCCGGCCCGTGGCATAGGCCGTATAGGCAAATGCTAAGGGCGCTGTCCATCAGGGGGCGCCATGCCAGTGCCACAAATGTTGGAGAAAAAAAAAAAGAAAAAAAGTTGGTACTATTATTTCTAAATACAAAAAATAATCCCACGTCAATTAAAATGCAAAGTAAAGCCTATTTAATAGAAATATTATTTGTTACAACATTACGCCCCCCCCCCCCCCCCCCCCCCACCCCTCCGCACGGTGCGCCCCCTCCCTTCCCGTATCATGACTCTTACCACATCAAAAAATCAACACAAGATGTCAAAACGGCCAAAACTGTCAGGTGCCCAGGGAAGTAAAAAGAGAAAAGAAGAGGAGGAGAAACGAGAAAAAGACAGAGGTAGCAGGTAGGTAACGTTAGCCTACATGAAATTATTTGTCTGTTACAGAATGTGATTGTAACCTGGCTTTAAGCTAATGTTACATGATTCGGCAATTGCTAATCAATAAATAGCTAGTTCTGTTTTAACGTCGGGTTAATATTGTGGAGGGGGCTAAATTGTTATGGAAAATAATAATGTAACGTTAGGTAATTACAGTACTCCCTGGTGTACAGTCATTTCTAAGTCATTCTAGTTAATGCAATATTAAAAAGCACAAATAGAGAACTCTGTAGATCCCCTTTTTTTGTAATATAGTTGTTAAAGTCATACTGGTTTGATGTCTTGTTTTGTGCAGTGCCTTATTTACAGTATATTGTATTTTTAATTTATTTTATGCAACTTGTTGACACGTTTTATTTTGTGTTTATGTATGTAAAAAATTTTGTATTTCTGTTAATTTTTTATTTTTTGTATTCATTTATTCATATATTTTTTAATCTTGTTAACTATTCTGATTGTTAATTTGCTTTCTTTAAGTAAAAAAAAAGGTCAAAGACAAAGCTATTCGGTTTCTTGTGAGTATATACACTTCACTGCCGATGTGGGGAGGCGCCACCTAAAATCTTGCCTAGGGCGCCAGATTGGTTAGGGCCGGGCCTGGTTGTTTTTAATCCAAAAAAGTATTAAAATTAAAAAAATATGTCTGTTTGTAGCATTTAAAAAAATATACATCAACATATCACCCACATACTTAAACTTTTCAAATTTTGTATCACATTTGTTTTGGCTTCTTTATCATTATATCAAGTCTTTTTGCTCTTTTTTACTTACATTTATACCATCGTGGGCCGACAAAACCCGAGTTGCTGGCCACAAATGGCCCCTGGCTGCATTTAGGACACTCCTGGCCAATATCAGGTTGCAGATGTGTTTTTACTTTGTGAATACGCACAACGTTATGCTGATTCCCTGCTTTGTCGTATTCCCTGTAAAACTACTGATGCGGCTCCGATGAAATTTCGCGAGGTCTCTGTGTTAAAGAGGCTGCATTCTACCGATTGTTCGTATTATCAGGTGATTTTGTCCTCTTGTTGTCAAATATTTAGGACGCGGTGTAAGTAAATATGAGAATTACTTGAAAATATATACCCACCCTCCCCCATCTCCCGAATTCGGAGGTCTCAAGGTTGGCAAGTATGCATTTGTCAGGTACAAACCCCAGTAATACATTTTGGTCCTTGACTCATGTTACAGTTAGCATTTTAGCATGTTAACATGAGCCTGCTAGCCTTTTTTTTTTTAGTTAATTTAACAGGCATACGCCTCAGTGTCATATATTTAACTGTAAATATGTTATTGTTAGCATAGTTCATATTAGGGCTGCAACTAACGATTAATTTTTATAATCGATTAATCTGTCGATTATTACTTTGATTAATCGATTAATAATCGGATAAAAGAGACAAACTACATTTCTATCCTTTCCAGTATTTTATTGGAAAAAAAACAGCATACTAGCACCATACTTATTTTGATTATTGTTTCTCAGCTGTTTGTACATGTTGCAGTTTATAAATAAAGGTTTATTAAAAAAAATAAATAAATAAATAAAAAATTGCCTCTGCGCATGCACATAGCATAGATCCAACGAATCGATGACTAAATTAATCGCCAACTATTTTTATAATTGATTTTAATCTATTTAATCGATTAGTTGTTGCAGCCCTAGTTCATATTTGTTGTTACTTGACACTATCTGGCCAATGTGCTAACTGCTATCGTTTCAGTTCGGCTTTGGCGCGAAATTTCCACTGAAATTGCATTTTTGTACGGCACATTCGTACGACTTTAATTACTTTTACCGACTGTTCCGCAAATGACCTGCGGGGCAATAAACTCCGGTGCACCGAATACGCGGAGAAGAAAGGGACGAATCGTCAACTGGAACACTTGAATGCTCAAAAGGACTTCGACGTGGCGCCCAGCTGGCCGACATCCTGAATGGGCATTTAACGGAATATCGAGGGGGTCGGAAATCAAAGCGCACATTGATGGAGGGGCCACTTTGAGATAATGAAGAAGGTGGCGGGGGTCAAATGGCTGTGACAAATTAGTGGCCATTTAAACGTGGAGCAGAGCTATCTAATCGATAGCTCTGCTCCACGTTTAAATGGCCACTAAGGCTGAAAAGGAACAAAAATGACTAATTGTAATTGGGACTGGAGCGGCGATGTGTTGGTTTGTCCATCCAACAGAACCAGTGGCAGTGGGTTGTCGGGGGCGTATTTTGCCACGGTGCCATCTTCGCGGAATGCTGTGGGGGACACCAAGTAAGCCACCCCGCGTTGAGTGTTACTGTTCAAAACTGTTTTGTAAATGTTTTTTTGCTGTTTTCGCTACGGACTGTTATTTTGAAGGTCGCACATGCGGATACGATTTTATTGTGATTAGGAACCCGAGGAAGTGTTTCTTCTAATGTATCAGCGAAAAAGACGCTGCGGTAAGGATACCGTAAGTTACTGACTACACTTTGAACCCTGCGGCTTATAAGACGGTGCAGCTAAAGTATGGATTTGTCTTTGCAAAAAAAATTTTTTTTAAATTGTGAAATGTCAGGCCGATATTATCGGCCGATAAATGCTTTGAAATGTAATATCGTAAATTATTGGTATCGTTTTTTTTAATTATCAGTATCTTTTTTTTTTTTTTTTTTTTTTAATTAAATCAACATAAAAAACACAAGATACACCAACCCAAAAAAACTCCCTCCCCCATTTCCACTCATTCACACAAAAGGATTGTTTCTTTCTGTTATTAATATTCTGGTTTCTACATTATATATCAATATATATCAATACAGTCTGCAAGGGATACAGTCCGTAAGCACACATGATTGTGCGTGCTGCTGGTCCACTAATAGTACTAACCTTTAACAGTTAATTTTACTCATTTTCATCAATTACTAGTTTCTATGTAACTGTTTTTATATTGTTTTACTTTCTTTTTTATTTAAGAAAATGTTTTTAATTTATTTATCTTATTTTATTTTATTAATTTTTTAAAAAAGGACCTTATCTTCACCATACCTGGTTGTCCAAATTAGGCATAATAATGTGTTGATTCCACGACTGCTGATATCGGTATCTGTTGATATCGGTATCGGTAATTAAGAGCTGGACAATATCGGAATATCGGATATCGGCAAAAAGCTATTATCGGACATCTCTAGTAATAACAATTAATAGTTGTTTAATGTTTTTAATCCAAAAACGTATTATAAGTATTAAAATAAACAAAAATATGTCTGTT
Organism: Entelurus aequoreus; assembly: GCF_033978785.1. Taxonomy (NCBI): domain Eukaryota; kingdom Metazoa; phylum Chordata; class Actinopteri; order Syngnathiformes; family Syngnathidae; genus Entelurus; species Entelurus aequoreus. The sequence continues at coordinate 10,366,330 of NC_084753.1, forward strand.
TGTAGCATTACATTAAAAAAAAATCTAAATATCACCCACATACTTAAACATTTTTTAAAATTTGTATCACATTTTTTTAGCCTGTTTATCATTATATTAAGTATTTTTGCTCTTTTTACTTACATTTATACCATAAATGTAAAAACAATTAAGTGAAGTGAAGTGAATTATATTTATATACGCTTTTCTCTAGTGACTCAAAGCTCTTTACTTAGTGAAACCCGTTATTTAAGTTACATTTAAACCAGTGTGGGTGGCACTGGGAGCAGGTGAGTAAAGTATCTTGCCCAAGGACACAACATCAGTAAATCGGATGGCGGAAAGGGGGATCGAACATGGAACCCTCAAGTTGCGGGCACGGCTGCTCTACCAATCGAGACACGCCGCCAATAGAAGGCGTTTTATTGTTTGTGCTATGGCGCCCTCTTTTGGACGAGTTCCATTTAGTGCTGTCACACCGGAAGTGGAGTGACGTTTTGTCTTGTAGCCTTCCATAGCGTTTCTACTAATATATGGATTTCATCACTCCGAGCACTGCTTTAAGTGTTACAATTAGGGATGTCCGAAAATATCGGATTGCCGATATTATCGGCAGATAAATACTTTAAGTTGTAATATCGTAAATTATCGGTATCGGTCTCAAAAAGTAAAATGTATGACTTTTTAAAACGCCGCTGTGTACACGGACGTAGGGAGAAGTACAGAGCGCCAATAAATCTTAAAGGCACTGCCTTTGCGTGCCGGCCCAGTCACATAATACGTACGGCTTTTCACATACACAAGTGAATGCAAGCATACTTGGTCAACAGCCATACAGGTCACACTGAGGGTGTCCGCATAAACAACTTTAACACTGTTACAAATATGCGCCACACTGTGAACCCACACCAAACAAGAATGACAAACACATTTCGGGAGAACAACCGCACCGTAACACAACATAAACACAACAGAACAAATACCCAGAACCCCTTGCAGCACTAACTCTTCCGGGACGCCACAATATACACCCCCCGCTACCCCCTACTCCCCCACCTCAAACCCGCTCACCTCAACCTCCTCATGTCCCAAATTCCAAAAATATGTTAAAAAAAATAATGCACTTTGTGACTTTAATAATAAATATGGCAGTGCCGTGTTGGCATTTTTTTCCATAACTTGAGTTGATTTATTTTGGAAAACCTTGTTACATTGTTTAATGCATCACAACAAAATTAGGCATAATAATGTGTTAATTCCACAACTGTATATATCGGTATCGGTTGATATCGGAATCGGTAATTAAGAGTTGGACAATATCGGAATATCGGATATCGGCAAAAAAGCCATTATCGGACATCTCTAGTTACAATAGAACCAAAACAATTCATACTTACTAAAGCATCATACAAATATGCATGAAAACACTCCTACAGACATCACACATGTGACGGTTTAGTAAGTAGGAATTGTTTTAGTTATATTGTAAAATGTACAAACGTTGCATGGAGTGATGAATGAGGAATGCATGCGAGTAGAATCGCTATGGACGGCCTTACGTTCGGTTCAAGGCAATAAAACAGGAAGTACATTTTAATGAAAACTATTGAACACAAAACATTCTGCCACTTAACGAAGAAAAATCCATAAATTAGCCGGACCATTTTATACGCCGCATATTTCAAAGCATAGGAAAAAAGTAGCGGCTTATAGCCCAGAATTTACGGTACTTTCACAAACCCGTTTTAATGTGTTTATGATCGAGGGCCAACAGGTTGCATTTGTGGAGATATGTCAGAAATAAATGCATTTTATTATTGTATATTATATTATACTTCTTTGATCGACTCGCGACCAGTCTAGGGTGTTGTTTGCCAACACCGGTGTCAGAATTGGGATGGTGCGTTTGAGGGACATTTGGAAATCAGTAAGAACGTTCAAATATAGTCCAGATTTTTGGAACGGGAAGTTTGCAATGACATATCACAATTTTAGTGTCGATAAATTGCTGGCAGATGGTGTCAGAAGCGGGATGGTCTCTGTGTCAAGTTTCTTTTGACATCCAACAGACCAGTTCAAATCTGGGTTAAGGGCGCTGGTCCTCAAGAGTTGTGAGTGACAGCGTCACGCATTATACAACTGCCATGTGCTGAATAACGCACAATAAAGCACTTGATCTTACGGTGGAGGAAAAGCAAAGGGCACCCCGTGGCAAAAGAAAGCCGGAGACAGAAGGGATTAGCGTCACCTGTATGGCACTGAACCAAACTAAAACCGGAGTGCCAGGTCACGACAGGGGAGGAAGGAGGAGGAGCGCAATGGCGATGGCGTGCAGCTGGGGGAGATTGCTGGAGGCATGCTGGGATTAAAAAGGCGAGAAGTAACATGGAATAAAGCCTATTTGAATTTTGAACCGGGGTTAAAGAGGACAGTATTTTCATACTTCCCTTTCGCTTTGTTATGAAAACAAAGAACCTCCTTGGTATTTTTCTACATCTGAGATGGTGTTCAATTTAGAGCATACTTGCCAATCTTGAGACCTCCGAATTCGGGAGATTTATAGCTAGAATTCACTGAAATTCAAGTATTTCTTATATATATATATATATATATATATATATACACTACCGTTCAAAAGTTTGGGGTCACCCAAACAATTTTGTGGAATAGCCTTCATTTTTAAGAACAAGAATAGACTGTCGAGGTTCAGATGAAAGTTCTCTTTTTCTGGCCATTTTGAGCGTTTAATTGACCCCACAAATGTGATGCTCCAGAAACTCAATCTGCTCAAAGGAAGGTCAGCTTTGTAGCTTCCGTAACGAGCTAAAGTGTTTTCAGATGTGTGAACATGATTGCACAAGGGTTTTCTAATCATCAATTAGCCTTCTGAGCCAATGAGCAAACACATTGTACCATTAGAACACTGGAGTGATAGTTGCTGGAAATGGGCCTCTATACACCTATGTAGATATTGCACCAAAAACCAGACATTTGCAGCTAAAATAGTCATTTACCACATTAGCAATGTGTAGAGTGTATTTTTTTAAAGTTAAGACTAGTTTAAAGTTATCTTCATTGAAAAGTACAGTGCTTTTCCTTCAAAAATAAGGACATTTCAATGTGACCCCAAACTTTTGAACGGTAGTATATATATATATATATATATATATATATATATATATATATATATATATATATATATATATATATATATATATATATATATATATATATATATATATATATATATATAAAATAAATACTTGACTTTCAGTGAATTCACTGAAATTCAAGTATTTCATATATATATATATATATATATATATATATATATATATATATATATAGCTAGTTGATGCTAACTATGCTAACTAACGGACTTGTTTCGGCGCCCTGTCGTCTCGCCGTCCTGCAACTCAGTGCGGTGTTTAGATCAAAACAAAAACAAATGTTGTTTAGATACAATTTTGGGGGGGGGGGGGGGGGGTATTGTAGTGAGTTTACATAGTTCACCCACAGAACCTTTGTTATTGTTAAGAATTCCGGTCAGACGGGTATTCACGGGACACATTTCCGATGTTGTGTGTTGCACTGAAAAGCCACGGATATTTAGTTTCCGCTCGATTGCTGATCAGAAAAGAAGTTAGCTCCATCTTTTGACACACCTCCTCCGACTCCCATCCTTATGCGCTACAATATTTAATTGAAAAACACGGAAATGACATTTTGATGAGGAAATGAATGTTTAAAACCGCCTGAATATGGCGTTAAAAGCAATTTGTTCACATGAATACAGCGTTCTGTGGACGACTCAAACTCTATGATGTCATTATTCCTTCACGTATCGTTCCTTCAATCATGTATAAGAGACATTCAAAAAACTTGGCGAGCATCTTCTACAGTTCAATTGTGAACAGATCTTCGCACTGGTGGAGGTTGGTTCTTTACCGAGTAGGGCTGGGCGATAAAATGATATCAATATATGTCGCGATAGACATGTTATCGATATCAATAAAAAATGCGTTTGATAAAACAGTCGATCATTTTTTTTTTCCCTTGTCGGAATAACGGGAACAAAGGCGCTCGCAGGAAGTGATCACACTGCTCAGATAACAGTATCAACTGTCTCGTTTGGTTGTCCGGCAGTTGATTCTTTGAATGAGAAAGTCAAAATGAAGAAATTTGTTTTGAAAACTGACTTTTGCAAAGGTCCCCACCGAGGACGTCGTTGTGGCTTGTGCAGCCCTTTGAGACACTTGTGATTTAGGGCTATATAAATAAACTTTGATTGATTGAAGACCTGAAATACCACACCACCTTTGCCGCGCTCACCCTTTAGAGAACAGATTTAACTTCCTGCCACTAAACCTGCAGAAAATACAATAGTTCTTCTCAGGTTTCTTTATGTTTACATTTTCACACTTTGCACTATTTTCTTACACTTTATTAAGCATTTCTGACATGTTCGTTGTTTTTGCACCAGATAGCTGAGAGATTTGAAATAAAAATTTCTTTTTTTTCCTTAGGTCAGAAAAAAATACTAGAGATGTCCACACTTTGCACTATTTTCTTACACTTTATTAAGCATTTCTGACATATTTGTTGTTTTTGCACCAGATAGCTGAGAGATTTGAAATAAAAAATTCTTTTTTTTTCCTTAGGTCAGAAAAAAATACTAGAGATGTCCGATATTATCGTCCGATAAATGCGTCAAAATGTAATATTGGAAATTATTGGTATCGTTTTTTTTTATTATGGGTATCGTTTTTTTTTTTGTTTTTTTTTATTAAATCAACATAAAAAACACAAGATACACTTACAATTAGTGCACCAACCCAAAAAAAACCTTCCTCCCCCATTTACACTCATTCACACAAAAGGGTTGTTTCTTTCTGTTATTAATATTCTGGTTCCTACATTATATATCAATATACATCAATACAGTCTGCAAGGGATACAGTCCGTAAGCACACACGATTGTGCGTTCTGCTGGTCCACTAATAGTACTAACCTTTAACAGTTAACTTTACTAATTTTCATTAATTACTAGTTTCAATGTAACTGTTTTTATATTGTTTTACTTTCTTTTTTATTCAAGAAAATGTTTTTAATTCATTTATCTTATTTTATTTATTTATTTTTTTTTTAAAAGTACCTTATCTTCACCATACCTGGTTGTCCAAATTAGGCATAATAATGTGTTAATTCCATCGGTCGATATCGGTATCGGTTGATATCGGTATCTGTAATTAAAGAGTTGGACAATATCGGAATATCGGATATCGGCAAAAAGCCATTATCGGACATCCCCTAAAAAATACCAATATTTATCGATATCGACCGACATAAATCACTTACATCGTGATACAGTTTCCCGCCTTATTACGGGATGCCATGGATCAGTCATCCCAAACTTCAACCACTTCTCAATGGGTCTTTGCGGTGACCCACGCGAGAAAGACAACAAGTTGTAGCCCAGATCTTCATGCCTACAAGCCCAGATCAGAGGCATGTGTCATTATGGAACTCTCTCCATAATGAAATAAAGCAATGTAAAAACACATTTCAATTAAAAAAAGTCTTTAAAAACAGAACTATGATGTTATATGAGCACTGACAAAAGGGACGCAAAGGGAAAAATAAGGGGAAAAAAATAAAAATAAAAAATAAAAATAATAATAAACACACAAAAAAACAACGCTTACATTATCCTACATGACTGTAGGTATTGTATAGTCTAGCTTTCCTTTCATTTTTTTTTTTTTTTTCTTTATCGACATGCACTATGGATCCTTGGTTGAATGATCACATTGTTCTTAGCTTTGTTTGGTTTGAATGATACCTTGTTATGATAGCCTTGTTCTATTCAGTTTTGTTTGGTTTGAATGATTACCTTATTCTTTTTCAGTTTGTTTGGTTTGGATGATTGCCTTGTTCTTTTTCAGTTTGTTTGGTTTGAGTGATTGCCTTATTTTTTCAGTTTTTGTTTTGTTTATTTATTTTTTGTTCAACTTATCTTGCTTGTTTATTCTTTTCATTGATTGTTTGTTCTATTAATTTCTATGAGTGTGTGCACTGGGTAGGGGTACAAACTTGTAGTTTTTAGGCAACAATAACTTTTTTTGTCAACTGGGTCATACATGTCCTGTAGCCTTTTTTACTACTCTAGAGTCTACGCCCCTGGTGGGTGGGTGCGTGTGGGTGTGGGTGCCTGTGTGTGCATATGTGATATATTGTTTTGTATTGATTTGTTGCATTGGATGTTCTAATGCACTACCGGCAAGGAAATACCAAGAAAATGTTTCTTTTGTGCGAAGGGGCAGGAAATATAAGATTTTCTTCATCCTGTTCCTTTTCGACATGGCTGTGTATTGAATGCAGTAAGGTATGTGAGATTGTTGAAATGTTGTTGAAATGTACACATCCAAGTACGAAATAAATAAATAATTGAAATTGAAATTGAAATTGAAATTGAACATCTCAGAGGTCTGGCAGCTTTAATGGACTGCCTGCAAATCAGCACAGAAACAACTCCATTGCTTGGTCCTTGAGGGCGTCCGTTTTTGGAACGGAAGATCCCCGTCTGGCACACGTCCCTTGTGTTTCCAAGACATAAATAAACTTTGGGCAGAATTAACAAGTACCGGAGAGCAAACCACTTCCCTTATTAGTCTTTTAAGCAGATACTCAATATTTCCTCATTCCCACCTTTCTCACCGTCAGCCAGATAGCAAGCTGAGCCGAACCTTAGAGTTCCAAAGTTCCTAATCAAGGGAATGCCAGAGCCCTGCGGACGAAGTCGGCTCTATTTGATGACCCCATTTATATTCCGTGGCTGTGCTGCTTCTGCCGAGATAGAGGCAGACAGCGGCTTTATCTGGCCAAAAGGCCACTTCTAACACGCGCATCTATCTTCTCCCTTATCCACAGTCCAAACATCTGTTGGAGTCTTTCAGTCCCATTCCTGAAAGGATTTGGCTAGATGTCACACAATCAATGCTTTAAGCGACAATATGCTTTTTATACTATGACATGTTTTTTTTTTCAAGCTGTTAGCCTTGGATTCTACAAACAGGTGGAGTCCAGAGATGTCCAAACTATGAGTCACCACAAATCCTTGTAGCTGTACATAAAGGAGAGAGTACCTGAGGGGAAGTGCTCATTGACTGGCCAGTTGTCAACCTGTAAGGTGGCGTTGCCTCCGTTCCTGGTGAATCGAACCAAATGGTATTTGCCATCGTTTATGGATGTAGTCAACTCCTTGACACTGATGTCCACCGTCCCAATGTTGAAGGTAACACCGACTTTCCCTTGGTCCTGTAGAGGACAGAGATACAAAAATGAGGCGTTAAAGGTAAAGTTGCCATAGCTGATTGATTGATTGATTGAAACTTTTATTAGTAGATTACACAGTGCAGTACATATTCCGTACAATTGACCACTAAATGGTAACACCCGAATAAGTTTTTCAACTTGTTTAAAGGCCTACTGAAACCCACTACTACCGACCACGCAGTCTGATAGTTTATATATCAATGATGAATTCTTAACATTGCAACACATGCCAATACGGCCGGGTTAACTTATAAAGTGCAATTTTAAATTTCCCGGGAAACTTCCGGTTGAAAACGTCTATGTATGATGACGTATGCGCGTGACGTCAATGGTTGAAGCGGAAGTATTGGGACACATTGTATCTCAATACAAACAGCTCTGTTTTCATCGCAAAATTCCACAGTATTCTGGACATCTGTGTTGGTGAATCTTTTGCAATTTGTTTAATGAACAATGGAGACTGCAAAGAAGAAAGCTGTAGGTGGGATCGGTGTATTAGCGGCTGGCTGCAGCAACACAACCAGGAGGACTTTGACTTGGATAGCAGACGCGCTATCCGACGCTAGCCGCCGACCGCATCGATGATCGGGTGAAGTCCTTTGTCGCGCCGTCGATGGCTGGAACGCAAGTGAGCACGGGTGTTGATGAGCAGATGAGGGCTGGCGTAGGTGGAGAGCTAATGTTTTTAGCATAGCTTTGTCGAGGTCCCGTAGCTAAGTTAGCTTCAATGGTGTCGTTAGCAACAGCATTGCTAGGCTTCGCCAGGCGGTACAGCATTAACCGTGTGGTTACAGGTCCAGAGTTTGGTAGTATTGTCGATCTTCTGTCTATCCTTCCAGTCAGGGGCTTATTTCTTTTGTTTCTATCTGCATTTAAGCACGATGCTATCACGTTAGCTCCGTAGCTAAAGTGCTTCGCCGATGTATTGTCGTGGAGATAAAAGTCACTGTGAATGTCCATTTCGCGTTCTCGACTCTCATTTTCAAGAGGATATAGTATCCGACGTGGTTTAAAATACAAATCCGTGATCCACAATAGAAAAAGGAGAAAGTGTGGAATCCAATGAGCCCTTGTACCTAAGTTACGGTCAGAGCGAAAAAAGATACGTCCTGCACTGCACTCTAGTCCTTCACTCTTACGTTCCTCATCCACAAATCTTTAATCCTCGCTCAAATTAATGGGTTAATCGTCACTTTCTCGGTCCGAATCGCTCTCGCTGCTGGTGTAAACAATGGGGAAATGTGAGGAGCCTTTCAACCTGCGACGTCACGCTACTTCCGGTACAGGCAAGGCTTTTTTTTTATCAGCGACCAAAAGTTGCGAACTTTATCGTCGATGTTCTCTACTAAATCCTTTCAGCAAAAATATGGCAATATCGCGAAATGATCACGTATGACACATAGAATGGATCTGCTATCCCCGTTTAAATAAGAACATTTCATTTGAGTAGGCCTTTAAGTCGGGGTGACTCCTGTTGTTCAACAACCCGTTGACTAATTGACATGTCGGTGGAAAAACATCTTAAGTTAGGTCCCAAACAAAAAGAGTTTGCCATCTTAAGTACCGTATTTTTCGGATTATAAGTCGCAGTTTTTTTCATAGTTTGGCCGGGGGTGCGATTTATGTGTGAAATTATTAACACATTACCGTAAAATATGAAACAATATTATTTATCTCATTCACGCAAGAGACTAGACGTATATCAGCAATCGTCACACACACGTCAACCAGTGAAAATTCGGCGGGGGCGGGTCATGGCAGAAGTGCATTGTGGGGAAAAAAGATGCTACTTGCTACTACTTCCGGCAACTTATAAAAACTGAGAAGGGCTGAACAAAAATGGCACCGAAAAGGAAATCATATACTGCAGGCTACAAGCTGGAAGTAGTGAAATGTGCAGCAGAAAACGGCAATCGATCAGCAGAAAGAAAGTTTGGAGTAAGCGAGAAACTTGTAAAGCGACTGGCGAAAAGCGGAGGCTACTCTTACTGAAATGAAGAAAACTGAAAAAGATAATTGCGGGCTAAAAGCTAGGTGGCCACAGCTCGAGGAACGAATGCACAAATGGGTGCTTGAACAACGTGCTGCCGGGAGAGGCTTGTCAACCGTACAGTTGCGTCTCCACGCCCAGGTAGTTACTATTCTTTATTTATTTTAAATTGCCTTTCAAATGTCTATTTTTGGTGTTGGATTTTATCAAATAAATTTCCCCCAAAAATGCGACTTATACTCTAGTGCAGGGGTCGGCAACCCAAAATGTTGAAGGAGCCATATTGGACCAAAAATACAAAAACAAATCTGTCTGGAGCCGCAAAAAATTAAAAGCCATATTACATGTGTCATGAGATATAAATGTAATTAAGAGGACTTAAAGGAAACTAAATGACCTCAAATATAGCTACAAATGAGGCATAAATGTACACATCGCTAGCCTAAATAGCATGTTAGCATCGATTAGCTTGCAGTCAAGCAGTGACCAAATATGTCTGATTAGCACTCCACACAAGTCAATAACATCAACAAAACTCACCTTTGTGCATTCATGTACAACGTTAAAAGTGTGGTGGACAAAATGAGACAGAAAAAGAAGTGGCATAAAACACGTCCTAGAAAGTCGGAGAAAGTTATGCATGTAAACAAACTATACGGTGAGTTCAAGGACCGCCAAAATAAGTAGGACAAAACGGCGCTCGCCAAATACTTGAATCAGTGAAGAATGTTTAATATAAACAGTGTGATTTATAACAATTAGCGAGGTTTGTGTCATGTTTGTCCTCCTGCAGAAAACATTCTAAAACAAAAAAAAATAGATTTTTTCCCCCTCATCTTTTTCCATTCTTCATACATTTTTGAAAAATCTCCAGAGAGCCACTAGGGCGGCGCTAAAGAGCCGCATGCGGCTCTAGAGCCGCGGGTTGCCGACCCCCGCTCTAGTGCGACTTATATGTTTTTTTCCTTCTTTATTATGCATTTTCGGCCGGTGCGACTTATACTCCGGAGCGACTTATAATCCGAAAAATACGGTACCTCACGAATCGGATTCAGTGTTCACAATGACGGCGTTAATAAATTACTTTTAATGTATGTTACTATCTTTTTACGAATGAAAGCAACAATCAGCACCGAAAGAGAATGAACTTGATATCAAATAGAAAGAGGAAACATCACACAGCAAACAAAGCACACTCATACACATACTACTACTACGTGGAAATAACGAACAATAAATCAATGACCCATACCCGGTTTGTCAAACAAGGAGACAAGACAGCCATGGAAGCTCTGTCGGTCTCTCTCGCTGACGTCACATATCACTTAACGACGGGCACCGCCTTTTAAAGGCACATACTCACACACTCCGATTTCATTAAATATGAAATATATTTTAGTTTTTCCGTTTTTAAAGTAACACAAACATTACTGTCCCTACTAATTAATTACATTTATTAAAGAGTAATTTTGTTACTACCGTATTTTTCAGACTATAAGTCGCAGTTTTTTTTTCATAGTTTGGCCGGGGGTGCGACTTATACTCAGGAGCGACTTATGTGTGAAATTATTAACACATTACCGTAAAATATCAAATAATATTATTTAGATCATTCACGTAAGAGACTAGACGTATAAGATTTCATGGGATTTAGCGATTAGGAGTGACAGATTGTTTGGTAAACGTATAGCATGTTCTATATGTTATAGTTATTTGAATGACTCTTACCATAATATGTTACGTTAACATACCAGGCACGTTCTCAGTTGGTTATTTATGCCTCATATAACGTACACTTATTCAGCCTGTTGTTCACTATTCTTTATTTATTTAAAATTGCCTTTCAAATGTCTATTTTTGGTGTTGGATTTTATCAAATAAATTTCCCCCAAAAATGCGACTTATACTCTAGTGCGACTTATATGTTTTTTTCCTTCTTTATTATGCATTTTCGGCCGGTGCGACTTATACTCCGGAGCGACTTATAATCCGAAAAATACGGTACCTCACGAATCGGATTCAGTGTTCACAATGACGGCGTTAATTAATTACTTTTAATGTATGTTACTATCTTTTTACGAATGAAAGCAACAATCAGCACCGAAAGAGAATGAACTTGATATCAAATAGAAAGAGGAAACATCACACAGCAAACAAAGCACACTCATACACATACTACTACTACGTGGAAATAATGAACAATAAATCAATGACCCATACCCGGTTTGTCAAACAAGGAGACAAGACAGCCATGGAAGCTCTGTCGGTCTCTCTCGCTGACGTCACATATCACTTAACGACGGGCACTGCCTTTTAAAGGCACATACTCACACACTCCGATATCATTAAATATGAAAGATATTTTAGTTTTTCCGTTTTTAAAGTAACACAAACATTACTGTCCCTACTAATTAATTACATTTATTATAGAGTAATTTTGTTACTACCGTATTTTTCAGACTATAAGTCGCAGTTTTTTTACTCAGGAGCGACTTATGTGTGAAATTATTAACACATTACCGTAAAATATCAAATAATATCATTTAGATCATTCACGTAAGAGACTAGACGTATAAGATTTCATGGGATTTAGCGATTAGGAGTGGCAGATTGTTTGGTAAACGTATAGCATGTTCTATATGTTATAGTTATTTGAATGACTCTTACCATAATATGTTACGTTAACATACCAGGCACGTTCTCAGTTGGTTATTTATGCCTCATATAACGTACACTTATTCAGCCTGTTGTTCACTATTCTTTATTTATTTTAAATTGCCTTTCAAATGTCTATTCTTGGTGTTGGCTTTTATCAAATAAATTTCCCCCAAAAATGCGACTTATACTCCAGTGCGACTTATATATGTTTATGTTATGCATTTTCGGCAGGTGCGACTTATACTCCGGTGCGACTTATACTCCGAAAAATACGGTAATTCAATTAGTTTTTTGGAAAAGTAGGACTAACTATAATTCATCACTTTTGAAAAGTAATTTTCTAAACGCTAATTAGGATACAATTCGATTAGTTAACAATTCATTATGATTATCTTAATTTTTGATGTGTCCGTTTCCCCATTCAGGATTTCTTTTGAGCCAGGTATATTTGTCAGCATCCATTTACTGCTCCCCTCACCTCCCAGGGGGTGATCAAGGGTGAGGGGTCAAATGCAGAGAATAATTTCGTGCAACAATCATTGGTACTTTAACTTTAACTTAACTTAAATAAACAAATATCAGACAGAACAATCCAACACATTTTCCACAACAAAAAGATGTTCTTGTTGCCAGAAGTGTCCCGATACAACTTAGTATTGGCCGATACTGATATTAGTATGAATCATACACACTTGTATTATTTTTGTAGTGTGGAATATTACAAAAGGTTTGATCTAGTCAGTGTAATGAGTTAAGCAGAGAACAATGGTAGGTATGAACAACAATAACCTGTTTATTAACTAGAATAGACTTATGCCGTCTTTAAATCAAAGTTGGGGGGGAAATTTATTTTTGGCGACACTTAGTGGTCACAATAATTCATTCATTTAAATTCATGACAAAGTAAGTCGATTGTTACTGGATACTTTTTATGTGTAAGTATTATGCAACTATAATTATTTGATACTTGTTTATATTGACTTATGTGCTGTTTTACACTGCAATATTGTTCATTTAAGGACACTTATTATGAATGTGTGCTTAGCTGTTGTGTAGCTGATAGCTCGTAGCAACCTATAGCGTAGCGTGTTTACCTTTTGTAAATGACTTGACTAAAATGATTATTTGTATTGGAGGTCATTTAAATGTTGACTGGCTGTCCAGCTTTGCACAAGTAAACTCGCTGCCGGAGCGCTTGTATCGGACATTTTAGATACGAGTCGATATTATTTGATATTTATTTATTTTTTGCTGGTGTCAGACCGATATCCTACGTTAATATCAGATCGGAACACCCCTATTTATTACCCGTGTTTTTAAAAATGAGACTTATTTCAACCAAAAATTCCCTGCGGTTTTCACAAATTTTTGTATTAGTAAGTATATTAAAAAACTAATTATTCTGAAAAAAAAAAAAAAGTCTTACAAACAAAATCCTTTACAAATAACTTATTGCACCTAAAACCTTCAGCTTTTTTCCATAGTTTTGTAGGTTTAATATGGTTGGTACGTGTCGTGTTGGAGTTCGTGTTGGCCGAACGATTCTGTGGCCATGAACCCGTCGGTAGCTCGGTTCTGTACAATTTGAGTTTATTTCAAACGTGCATACAATTACAACATGATACATCAACATTTCCAGTTTCTCTTTTGAACATGTCTGAAAAAGAGTAGGAAGAAGCCGAGTCTCTTTAATCCTCCCCCTTTTCCTTTACATAGCAATTGCTAACACTTTTGTTCACTTCCTGTTCTCAATTTATTCGCAATATAATTCGTAAATAAACACATTAAATAATTAAAAATGAATAAATGATAAACAATGAAGTACGTTGTATTTCATATGGTGAGACAAATAAGAGTATCAATAAGTTCAGAACGTTTATCATGTTTCTTCTTCTTTGTACTTTGTAAACACTTCGAGTTTAAATAGTTTCTTAAATTGGATCATATTAGTACATTGTAGGGTTGTACGGTATACCGGTACTAGTATAGTACCGCGATACTAATGAATCATATTCGGTACTATACCGCCTCTGAAAAGTAGCTCACCGGTGTCACAATGTAAACAAACGCCTTTGGTGGATCTACACCTGACATCTACTGTAATGATACCAAGTACAGGAGCGTATCTAGTTGATACTACTATGATAACATTGCTATTTTTTGGCATCACATCTTCTTTCGTTTAAAAAAAATATATATATTATGTTTATACACTCAGGAAATGCGTCCCTGGACACATGAGGACTTTGAATATGACCAATGTATGATCCTGTAACTACTTGGTATCGGATCAATACCTTAATTGGTGGTATCATCCAAAACTAATGTAAAGCATCCAAACAACAGAAGAATAAGTGATTATTACATTTTAACAGAAGTGTAGATACAACATGTTGAAAGAGAAAGTAAGCAGATATTAACAGTAAATGAACAAGTAGATTAATAATTCATTTTCTACCACTTGTCCTTAATAATGTTTACAAAATAATAGAATGGAAAATGACAATATGTTACTGCATATGTCAGCAGACTAATTAGGAGACATTGTTTGCTTACTTACTACTAAAAGACAAGTTGTCTTGTATGTTCACTATTTTATTTACAGACACAATTATTCTTCGATTGCAATAAAAAACATATGTTTAATGTACCGTAAGATTTTTTTGTTAAACTAAAGCCAATAATGCCATTTTTTGTGGTACCCTTTATTTAGAAAAGTATCGAAAAGTACCGAAAAGTATCAAAATGCATAATATTGGTATCGGGACAACACTACTACATTGATTTCTTTACTTAAACCATCACACAATTTAACTCCACATACTGATATAATAAAAGTTTTAAGTGTTGAACGTGCATAGAAATATTTTAAGTTACGTTTATCTCTGAGGTTGTATTTCTCGAAATGTTGTGCATTCTTGGGTAGCAGGTTTAAGTTTGCTTTGTGCATAATTTTGGCCGTTTGCAAGTTCACCATATTGCGGAATTTCTACATTTTCGACTCAATAAATAAAGGGTTTGAATTTGAATTTGTCCGATAATGGCTTTTTTTGCCGATATTCCGATATTGTCCAACTCTTAATTACCGATTCCGATATAAACCGATACCGATATATACAGTTTGTCACGACGGGGGTCGGCTTAAAGCGGTTCGTTCTCCCGGAATGCAAAACTGACGGCTCTGGACGATTTACTTAACATAAATCACCCAACTACCAAAATACAGGCAAACAACAAAAAGGCAAGCGTGCCTAACACACGGGAAGCTAAAGGCCTACTGAAATAATTGTTTTTTATTTAAACGGGAATAGCAGATCCATTCTATGTGTCATACTTGATCATTTCGCGATATTGCCATATTTTTGCTGAAAGGATTTGATAGAGAAAATCGACGATAAAGTTTGCAACTTTTGCTCGCTGATAAAAAAAAGCCTTGCCTGTACCGGAAGTAGCGTGACGTCACAGGATCTAGTATTCCTCACAATTCCCCGTTGTTTACAATGGAGCGAGAGATTGAGAGCGACAAAGCGACGATTACCCCATTAATTTGAGCGAGGATGAAAGATTCGTAGATGAGGAACGTTACAGTGAAGGACTTGAGAGGCAGTGATGGACGTATCTTTTTTCGCTCTGACCGTAACTTAGGTACAAGCTGGCTCATTGGATTCCACACTCTCCTTTTTTTTATTGTGGATCACGGATTTGTATTTTAAACCACCTCGGATACTATATCCTCTTGAAAATGAGAGTCGAGAACGCAAAATGGACATTCAGTGCCTTTTATCTCCACGACAATACATCGGCGAAATGCTTTAGCTACGAGCTAACGTGATAGCATCGTGCTTTAACTGCATATAGAAACAAAAAAATAAAGGATAGAAGGAAGGATAGATAGAAAATGAACAATACTATTAAACCGTGGACATGTAAATACACGGTTAATGCTTTCCAGGCTGGCGAAGGTTAACAATGCTGTGCTAACGACGCCATTGAAGCTAACTTAGCAACTTAGCAACGGGACCTCACAGAGCTATGCTAAAAACATTAGCTCTCCACCTACGCCAGCCAGCCCTCATCTACTCATCAACACCCGTGCTCACCTGCGTTCCAGCGATCGGCAGAAGGACGAAGGACTTCACCCGATGCGTTTGGCGGCCCGGAGACGTAGGAAGTCAAGGTGAGGTCGGCGGCTAGCGCGGCTAGCGCGGCTAGCGCGGCTAGCGCGGCTAGCGCTCCAACAAAGTCCTCCTGGTTGTGTTGCTGTAGTCCGCTGCTAATACACCGATCCCACCTACAACTGTCTTCTTTGCAGCCTTCATTGTTCATTAAACAAATTGCAAAAGATGTCCAAAATACTGTGGAATTATGAAATGAAAACAGAGCTTTTTGTATAGGATTCTACGGGTACCATAACTTCCGTTACTCTGACTTCGTCACGCGCATACGTCATCATACCGCGACGTTTCAGCCGGATATTTCCCGGGAAGTTTTAAAAGTCACTTTATAAGTTAACCCGGCCGTATTGGCATGTGTTGCAATGTTAAGATTTCATCATTGATGTATAAACTATCAGACTGCGTGGTCGGTAGTAGTAGGTTTCAGTAGGCCTCTAAGACTTAGCATAGGCTATGGCATGGAACAAACAAAACTTACTTGGCATAAGCGTGACGCAAACAATGAAGCCAGGACGACTAACCGGCAAAGACAGGCTTAAATAATAGTCTCTTGATTAGAGCAAGTGCGTGTCCCAAACACATGAGGCAGGTGAAACTATAAGTCGCCATGGTAACTAAACAAACAAGGGAGCGCAAAACAGGAACTAAAAGAGTTCAAAACTAACAAAAAATAACAAAAACATAATCCAGACCACAGATCATGACACAGTTGTGGAATTAACACAATTATTATGCCTAATTTTGTTGTGATGCATTAAACAATGTAACAAGGTTTTCCAAATGAAATCAACTTAAGTTATGGAAAAAAAATGCCAACATGGCACTGCCATATTTATTATTGAAGTCACAAAGTGCATTATTTTTTTAAACATGCCTCAAAACAGCACTTTGAAATTTAGGGGGTAGCGGTGGGTGTATATTGTAGCGTCCCGGCTGAGTTAGTGCTGCAAGGGGTTCTGGGTATTTGTTCTGTTGTGTTTATGTTGTGTTACGGTGCGGATGTTCTCCCGATATGTGTTTGTCATTCTTGTTTGGTGTGGGTTCACAGTGTGGCGCATATTTGTAACAGTGTTAAAGTTATTTATAGTGTGACCTGTATGGCTGTTGACCAAGTGTGTATGGCATTCACTTGTGTGTGTGAAAAGCCGTAGATATTATGTGACTGGGCCGGCACGCAAAGGCAGTGCCTTTAAGGTTTATTGGCGCTCTGTACTTCTCCCTACGTCCGTGTACACAGCGGCGTTTTAAAAAGTCATACATTTTACTTTTTGAAATCGATACCGATAATTTTGAAACCAATACCGATAATTTCCGATATTACATTTTAAAGCATTTACCGGCCGATATTATCGGACATCTCTAGTTTGAATGTTCTCTACACCCAACATTATGTGTGATCTTTTTTTGTAACCTGGTATATGTGCCAGATTCTACACCAGTCGTCTCGAGGCCGTTCGTTTCCTTGTGTGGTTTCCCGTGACAACTTGCATATTTAGAGGCATGCGGCTGTTGCAAGGAAACAAGACATCATGGCGGCAGGTTCCAATCCCCCATTGGGAGCGTCTCAGTTTAATTACCTCCTTCAGACACTGGAAGCAGAGGAATTACTCTTAAAAAAAAACAACCCAGAAAGGTTTGCACAAGTGACGCATTATGTTAACTGATCCGCAGGGACACTGTCTCCAAGTGGTGCGTAGACCCCGACGACATTAAGCTCCAACTTATTGGTACCTGTCAAACCACCTAACACTTACTGTAAACCTACCGACCCTTATTTAATGTTGAATGCTCTTATGTCTTACAAGAGCCTTTAATAAGACCAACTTGTCATATATTTAACCATTAGAGTCCATTAAGCTTTAATATCCTCATATATCATTGACTAATGTGATATTAAAACCACCTCCTGTGTAAAAGTAAGTGTAGCATACAGTATTAAATGAAACTAGCTCCACACAGCCTGGGAGGAAAATATCATGATCAGAAATACCCTTTTACTGTAGCAACATTTAAATGAAAGGACTCATTTTAATGCTGACAACACTGGCATTTACTTCAGAGCTGTGGACCTAATGATGGTGTCTCAAGGTAAGATTCCTACCAAAATAGACATGGTAGAGTTTGGGTTTTGGAAGCGCCTTCAAGTCACGATATTTGATTTGCAAAACAAATTAATATTTAATATATATCGCATAAATATATTGATACAAATTTGGCCGACGATAGAGCTTTTAATACTATCATCATATTGTGATAACGTGGTGTATTGCATCAAAATTCCATAAAGAAATGTCCAAAAAACAATAGGATCTTTAAGTATTTGAGATCCCTAATAACATCAGTTCACAAGGGAGAAGAACGTTTTACGCTGCTACAGAAAGGAGGAAGAAAGCAAGAATAGAGAGAGACAAAAACACTTTCAGATCTTATATTGCTTTTAGGATCGAGAGACGAGTGACGGAATGGGTTTGTCAGGCTTGTCCCTGACAGTTTGACTATGTCTTAGTTTTTCCTCTGCGTTTGTCTTTGTTTCCTGTCAGCACTCTTATTTTGGTTATTTCCCGATTGTCTCCCTGAGGGCTTTTTCCCCTCAGCTGTGGCTGATTGGCACCGGGCCACACCTGGTGTCAATCAGCCAGCTACTATTTAAACCTGCTTTGTCCTCCACTCGGTGTTGGAGTATAGTCGTGTCGTTGTTTGCTGTATGCTGTCGTTGCTAGCTGTGTGGGTTAAGCTATTCCCCGGATCCTGACTCCTGTTCCTGCTTCCTGGTTTCTGGTTCGTGTTTTCCTTTTCTTATTAAAACCATGTTTTCTTGTACCAAGCCTGCCGCCATCTCTGCATCTCGGGGTTCGTCAACAACACACCTTGACAGGGTTATGCGAATTGTCCCGCCATGGGAAACACTTAATCTGATTTTGATCTTAGCCAAAAGAGGAATGTTTTGGTTAGACATTGGGAAAGGCAGTATCAATCAGAAACCAATTTAGAGTGCAACCTTTTGACCAGTAGACAAACACAATATACATGTGTGATATTCGAACATCCCAACAGTCTTTGTCTCATGCTCTGCGATGTGTGGGGGTTAGAGACATCTCCACCGGACTTCAGGAATACATCGGGGCTATAAACGTGTCTTTAGCTTTGGACAAAAAAAAAAACGGCCAATGCAGTGAATAGAAGCAATACAACATAAATCAGATGAGGACTGCAACTCGGACTAAAGTTGTGGTTTGAACAAGAGATTAATAAAGTATGCACCGTATTTTTCGGACTATAAGTCGCAGTTTTTTTCATAGTTTGGTCGGGGGTGCGACTTATACTCAGGAGCGACTTATGTGTGAAATTATTAACACATGACCGTAAAATATCAAATAATATTATTTAGCTCATTCACGTAAGAGACTAGACCAGGGGTCACCAACCTTTTTGAAACCAAGAGCTACTTCTTGGGTACTGATTAATGCGAAGGGCTACCAGTTTGATACACACTTAAATAAATTGCCAGAAATAGCCAA
Organism: Entelurus aequoreus; assembly: GCF_033978785.1. NCBI lineage: Eukaryota > Metazoa > Chordata > Actinopteri > Syngnathiformes > Syngnathidae > Entelurus > Entelurus aequoreus. Next base: position 10,385,985 of record NC_084753.1, read on the forward strand.
TTTGCTCAATTTACCTTTAACTCTGTTATTATTAATAATTAATGATATTTATCTTTGTGGAAACACTGATCATCTTAATGATTTCTCACATTAAATAAATATAGAAACAGATAAATATCAATATGCAACACTTTATTTTTATATTTTCTCTGAGTGCACATTTTTCAAATTGAACATTTTCAAATGATCACTTCTAAGACAGTCTTGTGAAATCACAATATCCCATTTTAACTAGCTAGCCACTAACATTTTTTAACAAATCATGAATTACTTTTCACCATGTTTGTACAAATAATAACTCATGTAAAATACAAAAGTCAACTCTCAAATTTTTAAATAAATCATGTCACACTTTGAACTGGACACCAAATCTGTTATCTGTTCCTTTGTCAGTTAGTGAAGACCAAGTCTTTAAAATATTTTCTTGGATTTTCAAACTCTATTTGAGTTTTGTCTCTGTTAGAATTAAAAATGTCGAGCAAAGCGAGACCAGCTTGCTAGTAAATAAATAACATTTAAAAAATAGAGGCAGCTCACTGGTAAGTGATGCTATTTGTAGCTATTTTTAGAAAAGGCCAGCGGGCTACTCATCTGGTCCTTACGGGCTACCTGGTGCCCGCGGGCACCGCGTTGGTGACCCCTGGACTAGACGTATACGATTTCATGGGATTTAGCGATCGGGAGTGACAGATTGTTTGGTAAACGTATAGCATGTTCTATATGTTATAGTTATTTGAATGACTCTTACCATAATATGTTACGTTAACATACCAGGCACGTTCTCAGTTGGTTATTTATGCCTCATATAACGTACACTTATTCAGCCTGTTGTTCACTATTCTTTATTTATTTTCAATTGCCTTTCAAATGTCTATTCTTGGTGTTGGGTTTTATCAAATAAATTTCCCCCAAAAATGCGACTTATACTCCAGTGCGACTTATATATGTTTTTTTCCTTCTTTATTATGCATTTTCGGCCGGTGCGACTTATACTCTGGAGCGACTTATACTCCAAAAAATACGGTACTTATCCAGGCAAATGGGACGGACCAAGCGAGAGGAATTTAATTTGCATTTTAATTTTTCGGACTTCAAAGCAGAAGGGTTTTTGGTGGGAGTTTGTATGTGAAATTTTGAAAGACTCGAGCCAAATGTGATAACTGAAGTCAGGCACACCCTCGAGGAGAAAGACTAAGTCAGAGCCTGAGGAAAAACGGAGAAAGAGCAGGAAAAAACACAGAAAAAGAAGGCGCTGGCATTCTATTTTGGGTCCTCTTCTACTGATGTTTTTTCTCAAATGCTGAAAGAGCATGACAAAACACAGGCAGGAAAGTCCGGAAAAGGTGATTATTTTATATTTATTTTTTGCTCATAATGTTAACCATATCACTTTTTAAGTAACCGTGCAATTTTGTGACTAAAATAACTAGAGATGCCTGCCGATGTTATTATAAATGCTTTAAAATGCAATATTGGAAATTATCTGTATCGTTTTTTTTTTAATTATCGGTATCGGTTTTTATTTTTATTTTATTATTTTTTTTATTTTTTATTAAATCAACATAAAAACACAAGATACACTTACAATTAGTGCACCAACCCAAAAAAACATCCCTCCCCCATTCACACTCATTCACACAAAAGGGTTGTTTCTTTCTGTTATTAATATTCTGGTTCCTACATTATATATCAATATATATCAATACAGTCTGCAAGGGATACAGTCCGTAAGCACACATGATTGTGCGTGCTGCTGGTCCACTAATAGTACTAACCTTTAACAGTTAATTTTACTCATTTTCATTAATTACTAGTTTCTATGTAACTGTTTTTATATTGTTTTACTTTCTTTTTTATTCAAGAAAATGTTTTTAATTTATTTATCTTATTTAATTTAATAGATTTTAAAAAAAAAGGACCTTATCTTCACCATACCTGGTTGTCCAAATTAGGCATAATAATGTGTTAATTCCACGACTGTATATATCGGTATCGGTTGGTATCGGTATCGGTAATCAAGAGTTGGGCAATATCGGAATATCGGCAAAAAAAACATTATCGGACATCCGTAAAAATAACAGTTTTGCAGGGCTTTATCCCCACTGTCTGTGCAGGGAAATGGCCTCCGGTTCTGCAGACGACCTCACACCAAGAGGGGGGGACAATGGCAAGAGGGTGTTCCAAGTACAGCTGGGAATCTACAGATTACTCATTAAAAGTAATTGTTTTTATTGCCACATTTCAGGCGTAAAAACTAAACAGAGAACTTGTTAGTGAAATTGGATGCTATGAGTCCTTTAACAGTCTTGCTACTGTTATACAAACCCCGTTTCCATATGAGTTGGGAAATTGTGTTAGATGTAAATATAAACGGAATACAATGATTTGCAAATCCTTTTCAACCCATATTCAATTGAATGCACTACAACAGGGGTGTCAAACTCATTTTAGATGGGGGGCCACATGGAGAAAAATCTACTCCCAAGTGGGCCGGACTGGTGAAATCACGGCACGATAACTTAAAAATAAAGACAACTTCAGTGAACAATGGGAGACCGGGCTTTCTGCTCCGCTGCTCCCAGTCTGTGGAACGCTCTCCCTGACCACCTGAGGGCACCACAGACTGTGGATGCTTTTAAAAAAGGCTTAAAACCCTTCTTTTTAAAAAAGCCTTTTTTTTTTTTTTTTAGATATATGCATACTAGTTTTAGCTATTTGGCTGTTCTAGTTTTTATTTTTTTTAATTATCTTTTTATTTTTTCTAATTTATTTATTTATTTTATTTTATTTTTTTAATACACTGTAGCACTTTGAGGTTGTTTACTCAATGTAAAGTGCTTTTTACAAATAAAATCTATTATTATTATTATTATTATTAAAAAAAATATATAAAAATCAAATTAGGCAAGGCAAGGCAAGGCAACTTTATTTGTATAGCGCTTTTCATACACAAGGCAGACTCAAAGTGCTTCACAGACAACAAAGTGAAATGAAAGAAAATAAAAGCAAAATTAAAATGCAGACAATAAAAATAAAAACAGTGCAGACGTTAAAAGTTAAAAGATTAAAAGATTTAGCTGAAAGCTAAGGTGAACATAAAAGTCTTCAGTCTAGTTTTAAAAGTAGTGAGAGTTGGGGAGAGTCTGACATCTTCAGGAAGTTTATTCCAGCTATGTGTTGCATAGTGACTGAATGATGATCTCCCTTGATTTGAGTTTACTCTTGGAACCGCTAACAGATTGGTCTCAGAAGATCTTAGTGATCTAGAGGGCGTATATAGTGGGAGCATATCAGTGATATACTTGGGCCCTAGACCATGTAGTGATTTATATGTGAGCAGGAGGATTTTGAAATCTATTCTCTGATGTACAGGGAGCCAATGTAAGGATTTAAGAATTGGTGTAATGTGCTCACATTTTTTGGTCTTTGTTAGAACTCTAGCAGCAGCGTTCTGAACAAGCTGTAGCTGCCTGACAGTTTTTTTTGGGAAGACCTGCAAGGAGACCATTACAATAGTCTAGCCTACTGGTAATAAAGGCATGTACAAGTTTTTCTAAGTCTTGAGCTGACATGAGCCCTCTAAGTCTTTTTACATTTTTGAGGTGATAGTAGGCCGATTTTGTTACTGATTTGATGTGACTGTCGAAATGTAAATCAGAATCTAAAATAACCCCAAGATTTCTGGCTTTATTTGAGGTTTTCAGGGACAGTGATTGAAGGTGTTGGATGACTTTAAACCTTTCTTTTTTAGCACCAAAAACAATTATCTCAGTTTTATCTTCATTTAGTTGTAGGAAATTTTGGCACATCCAGTGTTTGACTTGCTCAATGCACTGGCACAGAAGATCTATGGGGCGATAGTCATTTGGTGATAGCGCTACATAGATTTGGGTGTCATCGGCATAGCAATGATGGTCAATGTTATTATTTTGCATGATTTGTCCTAGTGGGAGCATATAGATGTTAAATAAAGTCGGCCCCAAGATTGAACCTTGGGGGACTCCACACGTTACGTTGGTTGGTTCTGATACAAAGTCACCAATGGAAACAAAATAGTTCCTATCTTGTAGATATGACTTGAACCAGCTTAAAACTGTGCCTGAGATCCCCACCCAGTTTTCCAACCTGTCCAAAAGTATTGAGTGGTCGACAGTGTCAAATGCAGCACTGAGGTCCAAAAGCATTAATACTGAAGTTTTGCCAGAGTCTGTGTTTAGACGGATGTCATTTATAACTTTAAGAAGGGCCGTCTCTGTGCTATGAAGAGGTCGAAATCCTGACTGGAAGTTGTTGTGGCAGCCAGTAGAAGCCAAGAAGTGATTTAGTTGTTGGAGGACAACTTTCTCAATTATTTTACTTATGAATGGTAGATTTGAAATTGGTCTGTAGTTGTTGATAACAGAGGCATCTAGGCTCTGCTTTTTTAGAAGAGGTTTAATGACTGCAGTTTTGAAAGCCTTCGGGAAATTGCCCGATTTAATAGAATTATTAACTATTTGCAAGATGTCTGTTGATAGGCAGTCAAAAACATTCTTAAAGAAGTTGGTAGGTAAAACATCAAGGCAGCAGGTGGATGACTTTAGAGCTGTCACCGTTTCCACTAGAGTTTTAGAGTCTATGGCATTAAAGCTTGCCATCATTGCTGTGTTACTTTTGCCTAAATGGGGTGGTGATCCAACTTTTTTACTTGAGATATTGATTACAGGATGTTATTTATGTAGTTTGCTTACATCGTGTGGTATATATATATATATTTTTTTTTTACATATGTAGCATAATCTAGAAAGACACAAATAATTGCTATTGTGACATCTAGTGGACACAATTAAAACAGCAGTTTCTTTCATTCAAAAATTTCGGCTCATTTTTATACTTAGTAAACTCATCCCGCGGGCTGGATAAAACCTGTTCACGGGCCTGATCCGGCCCACGGGCCTTACGTTTGACACCCCTGCACTACAAAGACAAGATATTTCATGTTCAAACTCATAAACTTTATTTTTTTTTTGCAAATAATAACTTAGAATTTCATGGCTGCAGAACACTTTTCCACTTTGTATCAGTCCATCTTAGATGAGCTCAGGCCCAGCGAAGCCGACGGCGTTTCTGGGTGTTGTTGATAAACGGTTTTCGCCTTGCATAGGAGAGTTTTAACTTGCACTTACAGATGTAGCGACCAACTGTAGTTACTGACAGTGGGTTTCTGAAGTGTTCCTGAGCCCATGTGGTGATATCCTTTACACACTGATGTCGCTTGTTGATGCAGTACAGCCTGAGGGATCGAAGGTCGCGGGGTTAGCTGCTTACGTGCAGTGATTTCTCCAGACTCTCTGAACCCTTTGATGATATTACGGACCGTAGATGGTGAAATCCCTAAATTCCTTGCAATAGCTGGTTGAGAAAGGTTTTTCTTAAACTGTTCAACAATTTGCTCACGCATTTGTTGACAAAGTGGTGACCCTCGCCCCATCCTTGTTTGTGAATGACTGAGCATTTCATGGAATCTACTTTTATACCCAATCGTGGCACCCACCTGTTCCCAATAAGTGTTTGATGAGCATCCCTCAACTTTATGAGTATTTATTGCCACCTTTCCCAACTTCTTTGTCACGTGTTGCTGGCATCAAATTCTAAAGTTAATGATTATTTGCAGAAAAAAAAAATGTTTATCAGTTTGAACATCAAATATGTTGTCTTTGTAGCATATTCAACTGAATATGGGTTGAAAATGATTTGCAAATCATTGTATTCCGTTTATATTTACATCTAACACCATTTCCCAACTCATATGGAAACGGGGTTTGAACACCTCACTTAAAAAAAACCCCTCAGATAAAGACAGAGGGCTTTTTTTTTTTTTTTGCTGCGGGAAAGTTATTTTTAAAGGGTCGTGCAAGCATCAGAGCAGATACAATAAGCAGTGAAACAATATTTTGTATCAAAACCCCTGCATTTCCCAGCCCAGCCCTTTATCCTGTATTTTCCCCAACGGTAGTTTGAAGACCAGCGGTGCATTCGGTAGCTCAGATGTACTTAAAGTTTAAACATTGCTTCTTTATTCAGGACAGTGGAGGCGGCACGCAATTACAACGTTAATGCGTGGAACGACAGAGCGTCTCTCCTCTGCAAGCAACAATCTCCAACCTGGCTAATAATGGAAGAAGAATGTCAGGTAGGACATAAGAAAGCCACCCTCTAAATTGCAGCCAAAGACTTCCAAGTGCACTTAATGTTTCAGTCAGCCAGCTTGTAAATGGGCTCTTAATTTGAGAAGTTGTTATATCTACCGTACGACTCGGCGGTGAAGGCCCATGTACATGCACGTGATAGGGAGATACTTTGTAGGACAACCATAGCCTCTCAAGTCCACCTAATATAGACTTTACGTAATGAAGCAGTGGACGCTGCAGTTTTTCCCGAATAGACAGCTGAGGATGCGAGAAGTTTCTGGCTAAAATGCAGAATAAATATGCATTACTCAGAAAAACAGAGTTGTATAGTGGTTTTTTTTTCTAGTGACACACTGAGAACTGGGCATGCACAAGAAAAATCGATTTACATCCGAATCGCAATTCTTAATCATACCAATTCTAAATCGACTCATTTTCAAAAATGGATTTGAAAAAAAATAATATATATATATATATATATGTCTTAATTAGATTATCCAAAAAATAGTGCTCGTAGATAGAAAATAGAGCGTAATATGTATGTGTGGGAAAAAAATCACAAGACTATTTCATCTCTACAGGCCTGTTTCATGAGGGGTTTTCCTCAATCAAAATCTCCTGAGGATTGAGGAAAACCCCTCATGAAACAGGCCTGTAGAGATGAAATAGTCTTGTGATTTTTTTCCCACACATACATATATATATATATATATATATATATATATATATATATATATATATATATATATATATATATATATATATATATATATATATATATATATATATATATATATATATATATATATATATACACACACACATGTATGTCTCTCTCTCGCTCTCTCTCTCTCTATAAATATATATATATATGAATATAGTGTATATATACACATACATATATAAATACACATATATACATATACATATATATATATATATATATATATATATATATATATATATATATATATATATATATATATGAATATAGTGTATATATACACATACATATATAAATACACATATATACATACATATAAACACATATATACATACTAGTGTTGTCCCGATACCAATATTTTGGTACCCGTACCAAAATTATTTCGATACTTTTCGGTACTATTCGATACTATTCTAAATAACGGGGAACACAAAAAATATAATAATTGGCTTTTTTTTAACAACAAATCTTAGGGTACATTAAACACATGTTTCTTATTGCAAGTTTGTCCTTAAATAAAATAGTGAACATACAAGACAACTTGTCTTTTAGTAGTAAGTAAGCAAACAAACATATTGTGTCATTTATCTATTATTTTGTCAACATTATTAAGGACAAGTGGTAAAAAATTAATTATTAATCTACTTGTTCATTTACTGTTAATATCTGGTTACTTTCTCTTTTAACATGTTCTATCTACACTTCTGTTAAAATGTAATAATCACTTATTATTCTGTTGTTTGGATGCTTAACATTAGTTTTGGATGATACGACAAATTTGGGTATTAATCCGATACCAAGTCGTTACAGGATCATAGATTGGTCATATTCACAGTCCTCATGTGTCCAGGGACATATTTTCTGAGTTAATAAACATAATATACATTTTTAAAAAACGAAATGTTGTGATGCCAAAAAAATTCTACATAATTATAGTAGCATTGACTAGATACGCTTCTGTACTTAATATCATTACAGTGGATGTCAGGTGTAGATCCACCCATGGCGTTTGTTTACATTTTGACGGTGGTGAGCTACGGTGTGTAGTGAAGCATGTTTAGCTATTCCTCGTCCTGCAGGGATGATACTTGTAAGAAACATACTTTATTCGTCGCCATGGAGACAAGGATTAGTGATTTAGAAGTAGCTAAAGCACTGCAGACTGCGAATGGACGTTCGCCGCTAGCTAGTTAGCCATGTCTTGAAACACCTCTTCCTGAGGGTGTTTCAGTGTTATAGCTTCACCTTTATCGTTAGTTTTTAGGCCAAAATGCGTCCATTCTCCCTTTTCTGTCTACACATTTTATCTGCTTGTAAGTACTCTGTGATTGTGCGCTGCCGAACATGCTCCTCTGCTCGTAAAACTAGCAATGGCATGACGTGACGACGCGCCGTCATGCCCGGGAACCGATACTTTTCAAACAGAGTATAGTACCGTTTTTGATTAATTAGTACCGCGATACAATTTTAATACAATATAATAAAAATAACAAGATGAACTAAAGAAAGAAATAGGGATGTCCGATAATGGATTTTTGCCGATATTCCGATATTGTCCAACTCTTTAATTACCGATACCGATATCAACCGATACGATATATACAGTCGTGGAATTAACACATTATTATGCCTAATTTGGACAACCAGGTATAGTGAAGATAAGGTCCTTTTTTAAAAAATTAATAAAATAAAATTAAATAAATAAATTAAAACCATTTTCTTGAATAAAAAAGAAAGTAAAACAATATAAAAACAGTTACATAGAAACTAGTAATTAATGAAAATGAGTAAAGTTAACTGTTAAAGGTTAGTACTATTAGTGGACCAGCAGCACGCACAATCATGTGTGCTTACGGACTGTATCCCTTGCAGACTGTATTGATATATATTGATATATAATGTAGGAACCAGAATATTAATAACAGAAAGAAACAACCATTTTGTGTGAATGAGTGTAAATGGGGGAGGGAGCTTTTTTGGGTTGGTGCACTAATTGTAAGTGTATCTTGTGTTTTCTATGTTGATTTAATTAAAAAAACAAAAAAACAAAAACAAAAAACGATACCGATAATAAAAAAAACGATACCGATATTTTCCGAAATTACATTTTACAGCATTTATCGGCCGATAATATCGCAGGCCGATGATATCGGACATCTCTAGAAAGAAACCACAGAGAGCTACATTCTTGAATGACCATGGAGAGATACAGCAACCAACAAGCACATAAAAGGCTCCTCAACCACCCATATCCCAGTCGCGTTTCAACCAGGGCTAATTTGGAGATCTGTTCCTCCCACATATCTCGAAAAAGCACCCCGCAGTTCTTTGCAAACTTTGCAGAACAACCATTCCATAAGCAGCCTAATCTTCTCCAGTGCGAGAAAATACGGAACACTTTTTATCCAGCGGGTGTGGAAAGGAGGCGCTGTTGCCTTCCTATTTAACCAGCCAACAAAGTAGTGAACGTGACAATATTCTTTTTAGATTTGCAAAAGGGTAGATGACTGAGGTGCTACCCCAAAAAGCCAGTTTAGAGGATTCGGTTTAATCCTTTCGTCCGTGACCACAGACAAAGTGTTAAAATGTTCCGTCCAATAGCTGTTCAGGGATGGGCAGAGCCAAAACAAAAGTATTAAATTAGCTGGAGCCTGTTGGCACCGACATATGCCATCATATATCTTCCCTAATCGGACCTTGGTAAAATAAAGTGCAATGTACCAGCTTGCATTGAATAATGCTGTGTCTAGCACAAATGGAAGACTTATAAACTCTCTGTCCAGTTATCTTCAGACAGACTGCCCATTGCTGATTTCTATTCCTTCCTGTGACTCAAGAACACTCCGATAATCTGGAATGCGCTACCAGCAACAGAAGTGCTAACTCAGTAGAAGCATTTAAAACTCACTTATATAGTCTACCCTTTACCCCGTCGATTGATCTACCAGCCGATCTTTGGGAAACTACCGATCGATCGTGAAAATATTAGAAAGTATCAATAGGACATCAGTACGTGACAACCCCCACCCAGGGAGTGACCAACAGACTCGCACTCAGGCAATAATTTTACACATTTCATGACCTGCTCAAAAATCATGGAGCTGCAACAACGCAACCCGTCGGACATTTTCTAGCATCAAACATCAAACAACTCTTCCTTCAAACAGGATTATCATCGCTCGCCTGCGACGGGAATTAACAAGCCAAATACTAGAGTCCGTGAACATTGCTCCAAAGTACGGATTTTGTGAATACCCAACTAAAACATTGCCAAGGCAGTAACACATGATAAATGTGTGATCTCATAACTAACTGATATACCTGCGCACTGCGCACTGTTCACTGTCGTCACTGTATTGTCGGATGTACTGTATGTATGAATGTAAAACGTTGTGTCTTGATGTCCAAAACAAATTTCTCCTCTGAGACAATAAAGCTAATTATTATTATTATTATTATAAAGCAATTTTACAGATTTTACCACTTCCGACGCTGACGTAAGACAACCGTGTGACTCGCGTCCCTTATGTGACCATAAGATGAACAAATATACCACAGTACTAAAACTATAGAGGCCATAAACAGTTAGCTTCTACCTGTTCGTCATTGGCAGTAGGCACATTACAAAAAACAAAAAAAACACAAGCAAAAATTGGGAAAACACCAAGAAATACAATGAGAAGCCAACATGTTGAAATCAGCCAATAATAAGGTCACAAACTTTGTCTTTAAAAAAAAACAAAACATATATATATATATATATATATATATATATATATATATATATATATATATATATATATATATATATATATATATATATATATATATACATATATATATATATACATATATATATATATATATATATATATATATATATATATATATATATATATATATATATATATATATATATATATATATACACACACATGTATATATACATATAATTAAGGTTTCTTTGGTCTATCCGTTATACAGTGCTCAATACCGGGGTAGAGCGGAATATACATTAGGTCAGAAAAAACACAGAGGCTATATCATCCCTACAAGCCTGTTTCGCAGGTTTCCCTGTATATATAAATATATATATATATATATATATATATATATATATATATATATATATATATATATATATATATATATATATATATATATATATATATATACTACCGTTCAAAAGTTTGGGGTCACATTGAAATGTCCTTATTTTTGAAGGAAAAGCGCTGTACTTTTCAATGAAGATAACTTTAAACTAGTCTTAACTTTAAAGAAATACACTCTACACATTGCTAATGTGGTAAATGACTATTCTAGCTGCAAATGTCTGGTTTTTGGTGCAATATCTACATAGGTGTATAGAGGCCCATTTCCAGCAACTATCACTCCAGTGTTCTAATGGTACAATGTGTTTGCTCATTGGCTCAGAAGGCTAATTGATGATTAGAAAACCCTTGTGCAGTCATGTTCACACATCTGAAAACAGTTTAGCTCGTTACAGAAGCTACAAAACTGACCTTCCTTTGAGCAGATTGAGTTTCTGGAGCATCACATTTGTGGGGTCAATTAAACGCTCAAAATGGCCAGAAAAAGAGAACTTTCATCTGAAACTCGACAGTCTATTGTTCTTAGAAATGAAGGCTATTCCACAAAATTGTTTGGGTGACCCCAAACTTTTGAACGGTAGTGTATATATGTATGTATATATATATATATATATATATATATATATATATATATATATATATATATATTATATATATATACACATATATACATATACACATATATACATACACACACACAGGTATATATATACAGTCGTGCCCATAAGTTTACATAACCTAGGAGAATTTATGATTTCTTGGCCATTCTTCAGAGAATATGAATGATAACACAAAAACCTTTCTTCCACTCATGCTTAATGGTTGTGTGAAGCTATTTATTGGCAAACAACTGCGTTTACTCTTTTTAAATCAAAATGACAAAAGAAAGTACTCAAATGACCCTGATTGAAAGTGTACATAACCCAGTGACTTTGACCTGATAACACGCACAAAAGTTGACACAAACAGGTTTGAATGGCTAATCAAGGTTCCAATCCTCACCTGTGACATGTTTGTTTGTAATGAATGTGTGTGTATAAAAGGTCAGTGAGTTTCTGGGCTTCTGACAGACCATTGCATCTTTCATCCAGTGCTGCACAGATGTTTCTGGATTCTGAGTCATGGGAAAGGCAAAAGAATTGTCAAAGGATCTGCGAGAAAAGGTAATTGAACTGCATAAAACAGGAAAGGGGTATAAAAAGGTATCCAAGGAATTGAGAATGCCAATCAGCAGTGTTCAAACGCTGATTAAGAAGTGGAGAATGAGGGATTCAGGTAGACCAGCAAAGATTTCAGCCACAACTGCCAGGAAAATTGTTTGAGATGCAAAGAAAAATCCACAAATAACTTCAGTTGAAATACAGGACTCTCTGAAAAATTGTGGTGTGGCTGTTTCAAGATGCACAATAAGGAGGCACTTGAAGCAAAATGTGCTGCATGGTCGAGTGGCCAGAAGAAAGCCATTTCTGCGCAAATGTCACAAAGTATCCCGCTTACATTACGCCAAACAGCACAGAGACAAGCCTCAAAACTTCTGGAACAAAGTAATTTGGAGTGATGAGACCAAAATTGAACTTTTTGGCCACTTGACCATGCAGCCCATTTTTCTTCAATTGCCTCCTTATTGTGCATCTTGTAGGTTTGACATTTTTTATGGTGTTTAGACGTTTTTTTTTTTAAATAATATCCACAAAGTTCAGTGAGCATGTTGTTAGGTGTGACCATGTTTGTTGACCTTTATGTTAGTTGCATTTTTTGTTTTGTTTACTATTACTCGGGGAGGTTGTTTGGATTGTGTCATATAAGTGATTGCTGTGCTGGGGGGGGGGGATTTTTTTTTCTTTCTTAAAGAAATACAATCATGTGTGCTTACGGACTGTATCCCTGCAGACTGTATTGATCTATATTGATATATAATGTATATATTGTGTTTTTATGTTGATTTAATTAAAAAAAAAAAAAAAATTATAATTTTTTTTTTTAAATTTCTTGCGCGGCCCGGTACCAATCGGTGGTTGGGGACCACTGTCTTAGATCACATTCAAGGGGTCATTGATCTGATTTACTCACGTTGTCCACAAGATGGCAGCAACTCTATTCAGAGACCCCCTGATATGTAAGATTATTTTGAAAGCACTACGCAGTGTGATGCTTTATTGAACACATGACTTCTCGCAGGCCAAATTAAAGACGCTGGCGGGCCCCACTTGGCCCGCGGGCTGTCATTTAGACAACCCCGATCTAAATGGACCACTCTTCACATGGTAGACATCTGATGTAGACATCTCTGCGGAGCTGACAGAATGATCCACTCCATCCCGTGACTATCTGTTGGTATCTAATAATTTAACACTTAAATCGTTTAAAAATATTAATTTTAACAACTCAATAACTGTACCCACTTGATATGCCAACATCTGCTATCCGTTCTCAAGGTTTGTTCTTTTCCCCATCTAGGGTTGAGTTTTTCCGTGGTTTCGATCGGGAGATGTCATGATTGAGGGCTATGTTAATAACATTTGATTGATTGAGTGGCGAAACATCAGCTGCTTTTCCACCGTTACGGAATGGGTCGCATAGGACGCACGTTTATCGCGCAATGAAGGAGTAGTGCCTTCGAAGGTGTGCACACATCAATTCGAGTACTTTTAAGAGAAAATACACACTGCAATACTGTACACACAAATAAAACAAAGACGGAGAAACATCACTAGTGCAGACTCAAAGCCTCTCCACAGACAGTACACACTAAGACAGATCATCAGCCTCAAATACGACAAGACGCTCCGCAACCACCAACCCACAGAGGCTGAGGCTGTATGTTCCGCCGTGCCGCGCTCTTGCCGCCCTTGCCTGCCTACTCTGCGGTCCGTCCTACTCCCACCTCTGCCACACCGACATCCACGCCCTCCCACACTGCAGCAGTGCTTGATTGACAGATCCAATTACGCTTTATATTGGGGCTGTCGCTTGCACGGCGGAGGCCAGCACTTCATTGTCTCCAGACTAAAGGCTTTTGTTCTCCTTATTGGAAAAGATGATGGCCTCTATTCAAGGTGTAAACAAAATAACGCAAGAAAAATGCAAACAGACAACAAAGATCAGGTGGCGAATAAACGGATTCAAGCAGTGGTGGGGAAATGTGAACGCACGTGTTAAGTCACACGCTGTAAAAACAACAATCTTATACTTTGCGTAAAAAATTATCAGCTGAGTTTCAATTTTTTTTAACGTAAAACAACTGTGGTAAAATGTTTCCATTTACAGTAATGCACTGTAAAAAAAAACGAAGATTTCACAATATAAAAACTGGCAGGTGAGTCGCCAGAATTTTACTGTAAAAACAACAGTGGTACTGTCTATTAATCTATTGTGAAGCACCGTAAAACCAATGACAGTTGAGTTTACAGTAAAATAAATGGCAAAAGAGGCGCCATCATTTTACTGTAAACATGGTACCGTTTTTCGATTTACAGTAATGCACTGGAAAAACAAACTAGGACTTCACGGTAAGTCACCAGAATTTTACTGTAAAAACAACAGTGGTACCGTTTATCAACTTATAGTAATACAATGTAAAAACAATGACTGTAGAGTTTACTGATTACAAGAAATAATCAAACTACTAACCCACCAGTGCCTCCATGGAAATGCCCCCCTCTACCTCAAAGAACTACTCACCCCCAAATCCTCCACACGACACCTCCGCTCCGGACAGGCTAACCTCCTCCAATCTCTGAGGACAAAGCTACGAACTATGGGAGACCGGGCTTTCTGCTCCGCCGCTCCCAGTCTGTGGAACGCTCTCCCTGACCACCTGAGGGCACCACAGACTGTGGATGCTTTTAAAAAAGGCTGAAAAACCCTTCTTTTTAAAAAAGCTTTTTTGTAGGTATATGCATACTAGTTCTAGCTATTAGGCTGTTGTAGTTTTTATTTGTATTTATTTTTTATTATCTTTTTATTATTATTATAATTTTTTATACACTGTAGCACTTTGAGGTTGTTTGCTCAATGTAAAGTGCTTTTTTTTTACAAATAAAATATATTATTATTATTTTATTAAATATTTTGCGTAAGAAGGCACTCAATTAACTGACGAAAAATAATTATGTCGTGCTAAAATAAATTAACTACATTATTAATGAATGTGTTTCTTAACTAAACTGCCAATATTAATGAAGTGCAATTAAAAATACAGCTTCATCACTTTGGTCATAATTTTTGCGCTTTAAGAAACTTCGTTATGACTTTAGCTGCAGACTTCTTCGGTTTGTTTGATATTGCCATTACTGCCACAAGTGGTGGAAACGTGTATTACAACTGAGTACCGCTACGAATTTATTATAGATTAAAGTACCAATGATTGTCACACACACACTAGATGTGGTGAAATGTGTCCTCTGCATTTGACCCATCCCCTTGGGGAGCAGTGGGCAGCAGCGGCGCCGCGCCCGGGAATCATTTTGGTGATTTAACCCCCAACTCCAACCCTTGATGCTGAGTGCCAAGCAGGGAAGTAATGGGTCCCATTTTTATAGTCTTTGGTATGACTCGTATAAGCTGCAGATACTGTATATACAATGTGAAATGAGATATTTACACAAATATTCTGTAAATGTTTATTTACGTACCTTAATTGTTTCCAAACGGTGTCTGTAACATTGCAGTAAAATGGCTGATCAAGCAAAACAGAAGTCATCGTCTACAGCTTTACCACTTACGTAAGTCATCATTTTTGTGCTCTAAACTTCTGTTTTTTATTTATCATTGATGTCATTACTGTCACAAGTGGTGGAAAAGTGTATTACAACTGAGAAACACATGCCGTATTTTTCGGACTATAGAGCGCATAGAGGGTATATAAGCGTATATAAGCCACATTCATTGAATTTTAGAAGAACAATATATTTCAGCGACACCAGACTATAAGTCGCAGATACAGTATATACGTTGTGAAATAAATTATTTGCACAGAAATATTTTGTAAATGTTTATTTACATACGTTAATTGTTTCCAAAAGGTGTCTGTAACACGGCAGTAAAACGGCTGATCAAACAAAACAGAAGTCATCGTCATGACCCCACTAGCTGCGCAAGCTAGCTCTCTAATCAGCTAAAATGACACAATAACTCCACGGTGACGTTTTAATTTACTGAGGAATTTGTGAAACAAACAAACAAACAAAAAATTCCATTGCAAGTTAATAATACTAACACAGACACCCGTAAATGTGCTAGCATACTAGCTAATGCTAACGACACTAGCTTATTTACCAAATACTATACAAATGGGACCCATTACTTCCCTGCTCAAGGGTTGGAATTGGGGGTTAAATCACCAAAATGATTCCTGAGCGCGGCCTCCGCTGCTGCTCACTGCTCCCCTCACCTCCCAGGGGGTGGAACAAGGGGATGGGTCAAATGCAGAGGGTAATTTCACCACACCTAGTGTGTGTGTGATTATCAGTGGTACTTTAACTTTAATTACATTACGATAGCACGTAAAATATGCGTGAAAACACTCCTACAGACATCACACCTGGCGACAGTTTAGTAAGCATTAAAGTTAAAGTTAAAGTACCAATGATTGTCACACACACACTAGGTGTGGCAAAATTATTCTCTGCATTTGACCCACCCTCTGGGAGGTGAGGGGAGCAGTGAGCAGCAGCGGTGACCGTGCCCGGGAATAATTTTTGGTGATTTAACCCCCAATTCCAACCCTTGATGCTGAGTGCCAAGCAGGGAGGTAATGGGTCCCATTTTTATACTCTTTGGTATGACTCGGCCGGGGATTGAACTCACAACCTACCGATCTCAGGGCGGACACTCTAACCACTAGGCCACTGAGTAGGCTGAGTAGGCGTGAATTGTTATAGTTATATTGTAAAATTTACAAAGGTTGCTTGGAGTGATGACTGAAGAATCCTTTCGAGCAGAAACCGTATGGACGAATAGAAGTCGGAACGACACTTCTACTTCCGGTTGAGGGCTTAGTCTAAACCAGACCTGGGCAAATTAAGGCCCGGGGGCCTCATGTAGCCCGTTAAGCTTTTCAATCTGGCCCGCCGGACATTCCCAAATAATTGTTTTCAATCTTTAAAATGGAAAGTGTAGCTACCATTATGATGTGCAGTGATGTTTTCTAATGACCGTAACTATCCAAAGTATTTCAATGGTTGGAATCTGCGCTTATGGATGATGTACCAGTTACTATGGTAATTTCATTAGTTACTATGGTCATCTAATTAGTTACCATGGCCATCTACGTCACAGCAGCTCAGACGAGGCACCAGGCAGTGCGGGCTGGGAGCGCTTCCACAGACGCGGAAGGAGATTTTCACAACAAAGTTCTAAAGCTTAGTGATATATCAGATATATCAGATTGTAGGTGGGTTTATTTTGTACCCTTCACGTTCATATTTCACTGTTTGTTGCATTTTTGTTGCCTTTCACTTGATTGTAAAATATGTCAATCGAAAGGGGGTGTGACGTTCATATTTTGTCAATATTCAGTGTTTTATCGTTCATAGAACAATTTAAAATTCCATTACGTTTTTTAAGGCGGTCTGTCATAACGTTTGTAGCATTCAATCAGACATTATTGTGAGGTTTTGTATTAGTGTTCCTAAAAATAGACACATTTTTGTCTCTAAATGTGGCCCCCGAGTCAAAATAATTGCCCAGGCCTGGTCTAAACAGAAGTGGAAAGCAACTCTTCAGTGAGCGAACTCAAACAAACAATAACACATCCTATTCATTGTTTTTTTGTTTAACTATTTGCATTATGGCTGTCAGCAAAGAAAAACACATAAATTAGCCACACTGTTTTTATAAACCGCAGGGTTCAAAGCATAGGCAAAAAGTAGCGGCTTATAGTCCGAAGTCTACAGTAGATTACAATCACCATAGGCAACGTTCCCTCTAAGGTGCGCGCCTGCGCAATTGCGCACTGCTCAAGCGTCCTCTGCGCACAGCAAATATATGCCGCGCACCAAATCAAATCCCATCTGAATCCTAAACAAAATAAACACATTTATTCTGTGTAATTTTGCAATGCAACTCTGAGTGACAGTGACAACAAGCGGCCCTAACGGTGTTCGTCAACACCGTTCAATTATTGTAACGTCTATCGAGATGCTTCGAGGACAGGAATTATATCGATCACTTTATTGAGCAACATTGTTTATATTCGGCCATAACCACACCAAAAACATGAGTAAAAAACTTCTATCTCGAAAAACTAGTCATTTTCTGCCGTACAAACCAGGCCAAAACCAACTTACCACTAAGCCACTGGTGCGTTTATGGCCACACAAAAAGTCGGACAAGTCAAACACCACACAAAGTTACACTATGACTCCTCAGTCATACGTGTGCTCATTCTATTGTCATTTATTATCAATGTTAATTTATTGATATTAATCATGGAATGCTGTTACTAGAGAAAGTTACAGGAATGCACACTTCATCCTATGCTTACATTTCATTGTGCAACATGAGGATGTTTAAGGAAAACTAAATGTGATCTCTGAAAGGGGTACAAATGATTTCCAAAGCAGGACCCCCACCCAGACATATTTTACAATACTAATCCATAGCTTATGAAAAACAATATTTCTTTTATTTTCATTACAAGTGGGCCGAATCACTAATATTACTAAATAAGCTCATGAAAATGACTCCTCTCATTTGAGTGTTGTTATAAAAGATTGGTTTGAGACAGGTGTGCTGCTGGTATTTCCACGTGTGATGTTGCTCCCTGAATGCTCAGGGAGTTTTTGTGTTTGCTCAGACGCATGAACAATTAGAGGGAACACTGCTCATAGGTCCCCTTGAAGAATAGAACCAGATACTGACCAGGCACAAAGTTGAATAAAATCCAATTAAAGAGCGGCAAGTTGAGCAAACTTCACTGCGCCAACAAGAAGGTGGATATTATATTGCAGTGTGATTGCATCATTTCTAAATATCGGATGCGATGTTGTGGCCGCTGTATGTACAAGCACGTGTAACAAATACTGACACATGAGAGTACGGCGAGCAAATATCCGACATCCGCCTGCCGGCCCCTCAAAGCCCCTGTGGCCAGGCACACGCCGCCATCAGTAATCAGGCCCAGCGCAGTCCACTTCAGTGCTGATCAATGCCTCCCACGTAGAGGAGGAGTGGATCAGTCGAAGTAGTGCTCTGCGATCCTTCGGACAGCCATCGCATCTTTTAGCAGACAGAGACGAGCTGCACTCTAAGGAGTCCAGTCCGCCTTTGCAAGGCCACGGACCATGTCAAGCTGATGCTTTTGAGGAGGATACATGATCAAGAAGTGCCGGATATCCTCTTGTAGAAGACTCTTTGATGCACTTTAAGGTCATAGGATGCCAATAACATGAGTTTTTGTCCGTCCGAAGAAGAAGGTATTGCGTTGCATTGCGACCGTGACTGAAATCTGGTACCGGTTGTAGCGGGATGAGTCCAGTGGATCTATATTAGGGGTCTCTGGTGGCAGGAAGGAGGATCTGATAGGTCCCAGGGTATGGGTTTGGGTTACATACCTAGGCTTTCTTCTGACATCACCTCTCAAGTAAGCCTTTTGCGGTGAGCGGCCGTCATAACCCGATAACGCAGGCGGCGCGAGTCTAATCGATGGGCCGGGACAAGACGCAGCGCCGACAGATTGATGCGGCCGGCCTTCGCCGCGCGGAGGCTCTTCATCTTCGCTAATTGACAGCGGTAACGCCGAGGCTCTTCGGTGATTTGTAACCGTCTGCCCGCGTGCACGTCAGGCATTTGCAGGGTTCCGTCGCCGGCCTTACGCTCGTGTGCGAGTCTGCAGAGATATTGAATTTCTTCGCCCTTGGATTTGTTCTCACCATCTCAAGACAAATGAAGTCTATTTACGAGGGAAAGCGACGCCCGTGCTGAATGTGAAGTCAACGGTACACGGCATTGGGAACTTAAAGAGGCTTTTAGCTATGACAAATATGACTACGTTTACACAAAGTGGCCCGAATTGCAAGTACAATGTGATCTTTATCAGACTCCAGTGTGAATGTGCAAAGGCCCCGTTTACACTGCAAAACAGGCTTGTAGGGATGACAGGCTTGTGTTTCGCAGGTTTCTCTGCTCTTCATCACCTGAAGAGCAGAGAAACCTGCGAAACAGGCTTGTAGGGATGAAATACACAATAGCTATTTCATCCCTACAAGCCTGTTTCGCAGGTTTCTCTGCTTTTCATCACATGAAGAGCAGAGAAAGCTTTTGTGTATTTCATCCCTACACGCCTGTTTCGCAGGTTTCTCTGCTCTGAATCAAATAGCTTTTGTGTATTTCATCCCTACAAGCCTGTTTTGCAGGTTTCTCTGCTTTTCATCACATGAAGAGCAGAGAAAGCTTTTGTGTATTTAATCCCTACAAGCCTGTTTCGCAGGTTTCTCTGCTCTGAATCAAATAGCTTTTGTGTATTTCATCCCTACAAGCCTGTTTTGCAGGTTTCTCTGCTTTTCATCACATGAAGAGCAGAGAAAACTTTTGTGTATTTCATCCCTACAAGCCTGTTTCACAGGTTTCTCTGCTCTTCATCACCTAAAGAGCAGAGAAAGCTGTTGTGTATTTCATCCCTACAAGCCTGTTTTGCATGTTTCTCTGCTCTGAAGAGCAGAGAAACCTGCGAAACACGCTTGTAAGGATCAAATAGCTTTTGTGTATTTCATCCCTACAAGCCTGTTTCGCAGGTTTCTCTGCTCTTCATCACCTAAAGAGCAGAGAAAGCTGTTGTGTATTTCATCCCTACAAGCCTGATTTGCATGTTTCTCTGCTCTGAAGAGCAGAGAAACCTGCGAAACAGGCTTTTAAGGATGAAATAGCTTTTGTGTATTTCATCCCTACAAGCCTGTTTTGCAGGTGTCTCTACTCTTCATCACCTGAAGAGCAGAGAAAGCTGTTGTGTATTTCATCCCTACAAGCCTGCTTTGCAGGTTTCTCTGCTCCACAGGCTTGTAGGGATGAAATAGCCTCTGTGTTTTCCCCTGACCTATTGTATATTCCGCTCTACCCCGGCATTGAGAAAAAAAATATATATATTTTTTATCAGACTCCAGTGTAAACGCGCACATTGTGGCCCCAATGTGGCTTAGATGTCACTTGCATGCACAGTTCGACGAAGTGAAAACAAAGGAAGTTGACCGGGAGGAAGTCGCTACTACTACAAAATAAAATAAAAAGTCGCAACACCATAACAATGAGTGTTTTTTTACTTGAAAGTAAATTCAGGTGATATAATGTATGAAAGACTATATATGGTGTAATATATGTTAGCCTCTGTGTTTTTTCCTGACCTATTTCATTCCTACAAGCCTGTTTCGCAGGTTTCTCTGCTCTTTGGGGGAAGAAGAGCAGAGAAACCTGCGAAACAGGCTTCTAGGGATGAAATACACATAGGCTATTTCATCCCTACAAGCCTGTTTTGCAGGTTTCTCTGCTCTTCATCACCTGAAGAGCAGAGAAACCTGCGAAACAGGCTTGTAGGGATGAAATACACAAAAGGTTATTTCATCCCTACAAGCCTGTTTTGCAGGTTTCTCTGAGAGTGTGTGAATGGGTGAATGTGGAAATAGTGTAGAAAAGCGCTATACACAAGTATAACCCATTTACCATTTTTTCAGGGTCGTTAGTGTCATCTTCTTCTACTCACCCCACTTCACTGCTTCATTGTGACACATATGCCTCACCGTTGCCCCCGCAGGGTGGCGGGAGTACTGCATACATGTTCCTTTGAGCCTATTTGGGCGACGTTCGGCGAGCCGAATGAAACACTTTTGGCGTCAGTTGAATAGCCCTGTATATTTGACGTACAGTCCATCCCATGGTCAAGCTACGTCGTGTCAACTATGTGAACCACTACACAACCAACGGACACGTTCACTACACCAGTGTGCCGCGAGATACAGTCTGGTGTGCCGTGGGAGATTATCTAGTTTCACCTATTTGGGTTAAAAATATTTTTTGCAAACCAGTAATTATAGTCTGCACATTATGTGTTGTTGTTGAGTGTCGGTGCTGTCTAGAGCTCGGCAGAGTAACCGTGTAATACTCTTCCATGGCAGTAGGTGGCAGCCGGTAGCTAATTGCGTTGTAGATGTCGGGAACAGCGGGAGGCAGTGTGCAGGTAAAAATGTGTCTAATGCTTAAACCAAAAATAAACAAAAGGTGAGTACCCCTAAGAAAAGGCATTGAAACTTAGGCCAGGCTATGCAGAACAAAACCAAAACTGAACTGGCTACAAAGTAAACAAAAACAGAATGCTGGACGACAGCAAAGACTTACTGTGGAGCAAAAACAATGTACATCCGAACCTGACATGACAATCAACAATGTCCCCACAAAGAAGGATAAAAACAACTGAAATATTCTTGATTGCTAAAACAAAGTAGATGCGGGAAATATCGCTCAAAGGAAGGCATGAAACTGCTCCAGGAAAATACCAAAAACACAGAAAAAGCCACCAAAATAGGAGCGCAAGACAAGAACTAAAACACTACACACAGGGAAACACCAAAAAACTCAAAAAGTCAGGGCGTGATGTGACAGGTGGTGACAGTACACCTACTTTGAGACAAGAGCTACAGTGATGCATGCTTGGTTATGGTTTAAAGTCACATCCAACAATTGCGACAAAGACTTTTTACTGTCAACTGAGTTTCGTTTTTTTTTACGATTTCTACTGGTGGTGTGCCTCCACATTTTTTCAACGCAAAAAATGTGCCTCGGCTCAAAAAAGGTTGAAAAACACTGCACTACACAACCGACGGACACATTCACTACACAACCAACAGACACGTTCACTACACAACCAACAGACACGTTCACTACACAACCAACGGACACGTTCACTACACAACCAACGGACACGTTCACTACACAACCAACGGACACGTTCACTACACAACCAACGGACACGTTCACTACACAACCAACGGACACGTTCACTACACAACCAACAGACACGTTCACTACACAACCAACAGACACGTTCACTACACAACCAACGGACACATTCACTACACCAGTGTTTTTCAACCTTTTTTGAGGCAAGGCACATTTTTTTCATTAAAAAAATCCGGAGGCACACCACCAGCGGAAAACGTTAAAAAAAATGAAACTCCACCAGGTCGTCGTGCCTTATTTTGAGTTTGTTGGTGTTTTCCTGTGCTTTAGTTCTTGTCTTGCGCTGTTATTTTGGTGGCCCTTCCTGTTTTGTTGACATTGTTGATTGTCATGTCATGTACGGATGTACTTTGTGGACGCCGTAAGTTTTTGCTGTCGTCCAGCATTCCGTTTCTGTTTAATTTGCAGCCAGTTCAGTTTTACTTTTGTTTTTTTGCATAGCCATTGCCTTTTCCTTTCCCTTTCGTTCATTTTTGGTTTAAGCGTTACATACCTTTTTACCTGCACGCTGCCTCCCGCTGTGGTCTGCATATTGAGTTTGTTGGTGTTTTCCTGTGCTTTAGTTCTTAGACTTAGACAAACTTTAATGACCCACAAGGGAAATTGTTCAACACAGTAGCTCAGTTACAATGATGGAAAGTGTAAGGATGGAAAGGACAATGCAGGTATAAATAGACTAAAAAAGCTATAAAAAAATCTAACATACAGTATATACGAATATATACATAATATGTGTACAGAATAATTTATATACAGATATATTATATTATGTCTATAACATATATACAATATATACCAATGACCATGTACAATATTACAGTATATACAGTATATATAACAGCAGCAGCATAAAATAGAGAGTAGGTCCAGCAGGAAATAGAAGATAGACATTATAAACAAAGAGAAGTAGCTAACATGTCAGGTGTCAGATAATAGGCAGATGTCATCTATTGCTGTATGGCGAGTGATTATACAGCTGGATGGAGTACGGAATGACGGAGTTCTTGAATCGCAAAGTGCGGGAAGGAAGTTGAAGGAGCCTGTTGGAGTATGAGCTCCGCTGTCCCTTAATTGTCAGGTGGAGTGGATGGGCAGGATTGTCCGTGATGGCGAGCAGTTTGTCCAGTGTCCTCCTGTCCCTAACTGACACAAACGCCTCCAACTGCGTGCCAATAGTTTGGCCGGCTTTCCGCATCAGTTTATCAATCCGGTTTGAATCCGTTTCTCAGTGGGGGTGGAAATGAGGGAGGGGGAGGGGGGGGGAAGAAACGGCTGTGGCAGGTAAAAGAGATGGAGTTAGTGTGTTGAAGTTCAGGGGAGGTGTGAGAACAGGAGTAGTGGGGGGAGGGCCAGTAAGGGGTGCGTTGCTAAATCTATTGAAAAACAAATTCAGCTCGTTGGCTCTATCTACACCCCCATCCAGCAGTTTGGCTTTATTGTTGAAGCCTGTGATGGCCTTCATACCCTTCCAAACCTCACAAGTGTTGTTTTGTTGGGGTTTAGCTTCAAGCTTCCTCCTGTAGGCATCTTTCCCTTGTTGAAGCTGAACTTTGAGCTGCCACTGAATCCTCTCCAACTCGTCCCGATCACCGGATCTGAAGGCTCGCTTCTTTTTATTTAGCAGCACCTTTAGCTGGCTGGTGATCCAGGGCTTGTTATTTGGGTAACAGTGGACAGTTTTTGTAGGGATGATGGAGTCCTCACAGAAATGTATGTAGTCAGTGATGCAGTCTGTGAGGTTGTCAACATCTGTTCCGTGAGGCTTACAGAGTACTTCCCAGTCTGTAGTCTCAAAGCAGTCTTGTAAGGCTATGCCCGCCTCAATACTTCTCATCTGCACGGATTTAGTTGAGATGGGCTGCCTCCTCACAGCAGGAACGTAATGAGGTGTTAACAGCACCAGATTATGATCAGACCGTCCCAAGGGGGGCAGGGCAGTGGCGCTGTATGCATCTTTTGAATTAGCATACAGTAAGTCCAGAGTTTTATTTTCCCGTGTTGCACAGTGTACATATTGATGGAAAGTGGGTAAAATAGAGTCCAGAGAAACATGATTAAAGTCCCCCGAAATGAGAATGAGGGCATCGGGATGTTTGGTCTGTTGCTTAGAATGGTGTCACAAGCAGCAGTTTCGTCAGCAGAAGGAGGAACATACACGCCAATGAAGATTACAGAAGTAAATTCCCTTGGCAAATAATATGGCCGAATTCCAACAGCCAGAAGTTCAATGTCCGGCGTACAAACACACTCCTTTACAGTAATATGAGCAGGATTACACCACCTCTCGTTCACCAAGATGGCAATCCCTCCGCCTTTTTTCTTACCGCTCAGGAGTGTGCTTCTATCCGCCCGTGAGGTTGTGAAGCCGGGTAGAGACGCGCTGTGGTCCGGGAAGTCCGCGTGTAGCCAAGTCTCTGTAAAGCACATGATGCTGCACACGGCGTACTCCTTTTGAGTTCGGACGAGCCCAAACAATCCGTCCATTTTATTCGCCAAAGACCGCACGTTCCCCATGAGGACCGAGGGGGATGGCAGGCTTAAATTTCCTTCTGCGCTCCTTCATCTTTATGCCGGCACGGCGTCCCCTGCGCTTTTTCCGTAGTTCCACGGGAAGGTCCGGCCGTGTTCCCCATAGCGCTGGTAAGGAGAGCGCAAACAGCTCCTCGCGTGGGTAAACAAAAGGTCTACTGCTCCGCTGATCAAAGCCAAAAACAAAACGGCCCGAAAAGAAAAAGAATCAATCAATCAATGTCAATCAATGTTTATTTATATAGCCCTAAATCACAAGTGTCTCAAAGGGCTGTACAAGCCACAACGACATCCTCGGTACAGAGCCCACATACGGGCAAGGAAAAACTCACCCCAGTGGGACGTCGGTGAATGACTATGAGAAACCTTGGAGAGGACCGCATATGTGGGTAACCCCCCCCCTCTAGGGGAGACCGAAAGCAACGGAAAAAGAAAAGTAATGAAAACACACAAAAGCGCCCAAGAACCATAATTAGTGGTTTATGGAAGGTAAGAGATTAAAAAAAAGGCAAGAAAAGTTCAGAATAATACCAAAAATAAAGTAAAATGAAAGGAATTCAAAGGAGCTACTGTGATGTGCTGCCGCTCTTCCAGGCGCACATGTATATATATATATATATATGTTCTTGTCTTGCGCTGTTATTTTGGTGGCCCTTCCTGTTTTTTGTTTTTTTTTCCGGTAGCACTTTCATGTCTTCCTTTGAGCGCTATTCCGCGCACCTGCTTTTTGTTAGCCAGCAAGGCTATTTATGTTGTTGCTATCCTTCGTTTGTGTGGACATTGTTGATTGTCATGTCACGTACGGATGTACTTTGTAGACGGCGTAAGTTTTTGCTGTCGTCCAGCATTCTGTTTCTGTTTACTTTGGAGCCAGTTCAGTTTTACTTTCGTTTTTTTTTTTGCACAGCCATTGCCTTTTCCTTTCCCTTTCGTTCATTTTTGGTTTTAGACTTACATACCTTTTTTTAAATGCACGCTGCCTGTCAAGTCAAGTTAAGTCAACTTTATTTATATAGCATATTTTCAACAACTTTTTAGATTGCACCAAAGTGCTTTACAGGTTAAAAAAGCATGGAGCAAACAAAAAAAAAAAAAAAAACAACAACAAAAAAAAAACAAAAACAACTAAGCAAAACAAAAAAAAACAAACAAAGAACATAAACAATGAGTGTGCTAAACAAGATAATGCAAATGCAATACGGTAAAAGGGGTCAAATAAAAAGTTTAAAAAATTTGCAGAATAAAAAAAATAAAAATAATACCCTCTGTGGTCCGCATATCGGAATCACAACAAACCATCCTGCCACCTACCGACATGGATTATTTACGTGGTTACCCTGCCGAGTTTTACACAGCACAGACACTAAGCAACGGCACATTATTTGCAGATTATAATTATTGATTTGCATAAAAATATTTTTTGAACCATTTAGGTGAAGTTGCATAATTTCCCACGGCACACCAGACAATATCTCACGTGGTTGAAAAACCCTGCACTACACAACCAACGGACACGTTCACTACACAACCAACGGACACGTTCACTACACAACCAACGGACACGTTCAGGGACAGTTTGAAACAAGCACTTGTCTGCAAACGCGCGGCCCGGCATCGATCATCGAGCGCCACAAACTTCCCTAATTGTCCGCAAAGCTGCGAAGGTTTGATGTGCGAGGATATATTGTGGAACCTCTGAAATATTGATCACACCTCAAAGAACCCCCGGGGGTGGTTCCGACACCAGCGATATTTCACACCTAAGAGCGCCAGGAACAAAATGGCTTCGTTCGGCGGCGAAGGGCGAGAGCTGGGAGGGACGAGTCCTTTTTGAAGTGGAGACGGTAATGGCTCCGGCTCCTGCGCCCGGGCTCAATGTCAAGCTGAGACGCTCGCACTTTGATCCTCCGCCACCAAATATGGATCACGCAGGGTCAGCCTTATCAATTATTTACACTCCTTCTCTCCCCATTTCCTGTTTGTCTGCTCTTGTGGCTGTAACTTGCCCTGACACTAATGGCGGACCGCCTGCTGAAAACATTTATCAGCGTTACCGCAGAGTCCTCCGCGGCTCCGCATTATCACTCTCAGCCTTCCGGAATGTTCCAGTACTGACAGTGCAGCGATCTTAATCCGCATTAACTTCCTTTAACTGTACGTGTCTTGGCTGCAAGTGAAGTCCTTGGAAGAAACTTTGCATGTTAAATTCAAGTTTAATTGACTTCAGCTTAGAGATTTTTTGGGGGGTGGCTATTGCACTGCTGCTGGGGATGGGCGATAAAACGATATCAATATATATATATATATATATCGCGATTTTAGAATAAATTGCAATTCTTATTTGTAACGTTTCTTAATAAATTCCAAAAAATTAAAAATCAATCCAAAAATATATATATATCAAAGTATATAATATATAAAACTATATACAAATAAATATATATTCATATATGACATATAGTATTGTATTTGCGCACTATTGACGTTTAGCAAAATGTGATTTGAAGCCGACTCCAGTGTAAACGCGCACCTTGTGGCCCCAATGTGGCTCCGATGTCCCTTGCATGCACAGTTTGACGAAGTGAAAACAAAGGAGGTTGACCGGGAGGAAGTCGCTCCTACTACAAAATAACTACTACAAAATAAAATAAAAAGTCGCAACACCATAACAATGAGTGTTTTTTTTTTACTTAAAAGGAAATTCAAGTGATATCATGTATGAAAGACTATATATAGTGTAGTATATGATAGATCAGGGAAAAACACAGAGGCTATTTCATCCCTACAAGCCTGTTTCGCAGGTTTCTCTGCCCTTCAGGGGACACATTTCTATCGTAAAAGCCCTGCAAATTTCTACATATACAAATCCTCATTTGGAATGTTTTATCAAGTAACACTAACTATCTGCATGAACCGACAATTTCATGAGTTTTTACTTTCCCTCCCTCTAATATATATATATATATATATATATATATATATATATATATATATATATATATATATATATATATATATATATATATATATATATATATATGTGTAAAAAATATATATATACACATTATATTTACATACATATACACACACATATATACACACATATTATATATACACACACATATATATATATATATATATATATATATACACACACATATATATATATATATATATATATATATATATATATATATATACACACACATGTGTACATACACACATTTATACACACACACACATATATATATATATATATATACACATATATATATATACATACATATATACAGTGTATATATACACTACCGTTCAAAAGTTTGGGGTCACCCAAACAATTTTGTGGAATAGCCTTCATTTCTAAGAACAAGAATAGACTTTCGAGTTCCAGATGAAAGTTCTCTTTTTCTGGCCATTTTGAGCGTTTAATTGACCCCGCAAATGTGATGCTCCAGAAACTCAATCTGCTCAAAGGAAGGTCAGTTTTGTAGCTTCTGTAACGAGCTAAACTGTTTTCAGATGCGTGAACATGATTGCACAAGGGTTTTCTAATCATCAATTAGCCTTCTGAGCCAATGAGCAAACACATTGTACCATTAGAACACTGGAGTGATAGTTGCTGGAAATGGGCCTCTATACACCTATGTAGATATTGCACCAAAAACCAGACATTTGCAGCTAGAATAGTCATTTACCACATTAGCAATGTATAGAGTGTATTTCTTTAAAGTTAAGACTAGTTTAAAGTTATCTTCATTGAAAAGTACAGTGCTTTTCCTTCAAAAATAAGGACATTTCAATGTGACCCCAAACTTTTGAACGGTAGTGTATATATATATATATATATATATATATATATATATATATATATATATATATATATATATATATATATATATATATATATATATATATATATATATATATATAATGTCAGCTATTTTTTACAGTGTTCAGTTTTGATAGCTAATGGTATTATAATCAGTGGAAGGTTAAATTTGAAGTAAAAATGTTTACTCCCGGTCCTTATTTTTTATAGATCATAAAAATATCAATAATGATGGATCGGCACTATAACACTATAATACAGTTTTCCGCCGTATCGCCCAGCCCTAACTAATGTTATTTTTCTGCCGCCCACAAACTTGTATCTTTGAACTTGAACCACACTCGCATGACTAAAATGTAAATAAATCATATTCAGCCAGCTTATGTAGCCACAACTTGCAGAAGAATGACACTATTTGCCTGCTGAGGCACACACTGTTGCAATGCATTCATTCAAATTCCACATGGATATTTGTACAATCTTGCTAATACACTGGGATTACAAAAAAAAAAAAAATACAATTCCAATTTAATTTTAATGACAGCACTGTTTTATTTTTTTTTAGTCTGGGAAAACTATGCAAGAAAAGTCAATTTGGGAGGCAGGCTAATGAAACTGAAACCGCCTGGCGATCAACTGAGCACGTGCTCCATGGATGTTTAATTCAATGTTGCGCAGAGCTGGACAACTTTCCATTTAGAACCCCTGGAATGAGACGTGCACGCAATAAATCAAAGATTCATGCTTTACTTCTTAAAAACAAAACAAAAACAGTGGCATTGGCTTTGCATGGCATTATTAATGTATATGCTGAACTAATGACACACGATAAATAAGAGCAATTTTCTATAAAACAAGTTTCATCGGCTGACTTACTATAACTAAGCCACACCACTAAGTTAATAATCATCACGTCCATTGTGGCAAATATCGTTGTTTTTTTTACGGAGCAGACAAGGAGGCATGTTAATCGCTAAACTAGCTTAAAACAACTCAAGATATATAAATGCTTGGTAACGTTTAGGACAGGGGTGTCCAAAGTGCGGCCCGGGGGCCATTTACCGGCCCGCCACACATTCTGGAAATGCTATTGCAAAAAATAAAAATGAACATTAAAAAAGTGGAATGAGGTGAAATCTAACGAGAAAAAGTTGCAATGTTGACACAAAAGCTGCCATGCGGGCTGTTTTTTTTTCTTTGGTCTTTCTTCCTTTTTCTTTTTTTTGCCACTGCTCAAAAAAAAAAAAAAAAAGACAAAAAAATCCATGTTATAATTAATTATTTTCAAAGGTCCAATTAGTTCACATTTTTCACTTTAAAATGTTTTATGTGGTAAATATTGCATATATTGTGTAGTTGCCATATAAAAACAAAGTTTTCTTTGACAAAAGAGCATAAAACAAACAAAATAATAGTTCAAATGTAAAATCGACAGATATATCTGAAGTTGATCTCGTAACTTAAGGGATGAAAGTAAAAAAAAAAAAAGAATAATAAAAATGTATCACTTTATGAGTGGGGCACCTTTTGGATCCCAAATATATTTAGTGGTATTTTATTTATCTTTTCACTGTGATGACTCAAAAATATTAAATAATTAAAATCAATGGTGTCCTGCCTTATTTATATTTTAGGGCTCTAATTACTAAATACTGCATATTTCAGTTCTACTATAAAAAACAAAGTTGTTTTTGACAGAAAAGCCATAAAACCTTTTTGTTTTTTAAAGTTGATATAGAGATTTACTGTAAGCGTTAATTAAAAAATAATAATAAAAATCAGACTTATTTTTAACATTTTAATAACTGAGACCCTTTATGGTCCCCGGGACCCCTAAAGGTAAAATAAATAAAAAATGCATATATTTTGTTATGGTTTGAAAATGAAAAATATCAAAATGGCCCCCACATGCTTTAATTTTTCCATTTGCGGCCCTCAGTGGAAAAAGTTTGGACACCCCTGGTTTAGGAAGTGCATTCCTGCAGTTGTTACAGGAAATGAACAGAGAGATTAATACCGTATTTTTCGGAGTATAAATCGCTCCGGAGTATAAGTCGCACCGGCCGAAAATGCATAATAAAGAAGGAAAAAAAACATATATAAGTCGCGCTGGAGTATAAGTCGCATTTTTGGGGGAAATTTATTTGATAAAACCCAACACCAAGAATAGACATTTGAAAGGCAATTTAAAATAAATAAAGAATAGTGAACAACAGGCTGAATAAGTGTACGTTATATGAGGCATAAATAACCAACTGAGAACGTGCCTGGTATGTTAACGTAACATATTCTGGTAAGAGTCATTCAAATAACTATAACATATAGAACATGCTATACGTTTACCAAACAATCTGTCACTCCTAATCGCTAAATCCCATGAAATCTTATACGTCTAGTCTCTTACGTGAATGAGCTAAATAATATTATTTGATATTTTACGGTAATGTGTTAATAATTTCACACATAAGTCGCTCCTGAGTATAAGTCGCACATAGTCGGAAAAATACGGTAAGTGTTAAAGAGAGGATTGTATTGTTGCTGTGCATAGAAGAAAAACAATATTTCGTGATAATAAAAATAGTCATTTTATAAACCATCATACAAATGAAACTCAAAATATAATATCGTGCAAAAGTTTGTTAATTGCAGCAATTTGATTCACAAGGTGAAACTAATATTACATAGGCTTATAAATATGCAACTCAAAATATTTCAAGCCTTTTTTTTATATAATTTGATAATGGCTTATTTGTATTTTTTTTAATTTGGGGTTTTGAAAGCAATGATCATCAAAATTATAACAAATAAAGGCTTGAGAATCTTACTTGGCATGTAATACGTTTATATCACCTACTTCAAAAATAAGGACATTTCAATGTGACCCCAAACTTTTGAACGGTAGTGTATATACATATATATACATATATACACATATACATGTATACATACATACAAATATATATATATATGTATATATATATATATATATATATATATATATATATATATATATATATATATATATATATATCTATATATATATATATATATATATATATATATATATATATATAGGCCTGTTTCATGAGGGTTTCCTCAATCATCAGGATTGAAACAGGCCTGTAGAGATGAAATAGTCATGTGATTTTTTCCCGCACACACATATTACGCTCTACCACGGTATCGAGCACTATTTTTTTTTTGATAATCTAATTAAGACATATATATATATATATATATATATATATATATATATATATATATATATATATATATATATATATATATATATATATATATATATATATATATATATATATACATACACATATATGTGTATATATATATATATATATATACACATACACATATATATATATATATATATATATATATATATATATATTTATATATATATATATACATACACATATATGTGTATATATATATATATATATATACACATACACATATATGTGTATATATATATATATATATATATATATATATATATATATATATATATATATATATATATATATACATATATATATATACATACACATATATGTGTATATATATATATATATATATATATATATATATATATATATATATATATATATATATATATACACATATACATACTGTATATGACTATATAAATATATATATATATATATATATACACATATACATACTGTATATGACTATATAAATATATACATATATATATACATAATTACACATATACATATATACACATATACATACATACAAATATATGTATACATATATATATATATATATATATATATATATATATACATACACATATATGTATTTATATATACATACACATATATGTATATATTTATGTATACATATATATAATATACATACACATATATGTATATATTTATGTATATATATACACATACATACATACACACATAAACGCATATATACATATACTGCAAAAAACACTGCAAAAACTGAAATCTAAGTCAAATGAAATATCTCAAATAAGGGTAATATTTGCTTATTTTCTGTCTGATAAGATCATTCTTCTCACTAAGCAGATTTTATGTTAGAGTGTTTTACTTGTTTTAAGGGTTTTGGTCCTAAATGATCTCAGTAAGATATTACAGCTTGTTGCTGAGATTTGATGACCTATATTGAGTAAAACATGCTTGAAACTAGAATATCAACACTCACAAGTATAAAACTGCTTTTTCAAAGTAAGAATTTCTTATTTTAAGCACGTAAAAAAAAAAAAAATCATGACTTTGACACAATTGTGTCTCATAATTAAAACAGATGACAGCCAAATGGACTTTGCTGTTTTATTTTCAATGAAACAACAGAAAATACGTACTCATATAGTAGTACAGTTGTTATTAGTGAGTATATACTTATTTTAAAGGCCTACTGAAAGCCACTACTACCAACCACGCAGTCTGATAGTTTATATATCAATGATGAAATCGTAACATTGCAACACATGCCAATACGGCCGGGTTAACTTATAAAGTGCCATTTTAAAATTACCGCCACACTTCCGGTTGAAAAACTCCTTGGATATGATTTATGCGCGTGACGTCACAAAAGCAACGGAAGTGGTTGGACCCCATCGGACCCGATAGAAAAGCTCTTGTTTTCTTCGACAAAATTCCACAGTGTTCTGGACATCTGTGTTGGTGAATCTTTTGCAATTTGTTTAATGAACAATGAGACTGCAAAGAAGAACGTTGTAGGTGGGATCGATCGGTGTATTAGCGGCTAAGTACAATACTGTAATATCTGTGATATTTGCATTAGTGTACTGGGTCTTTAAGGGTTTGGGAACGCGCATGCATGCGCGAGTGAGTTGGCGGAGAACTTGAGTGTGTGTGAGCGTGACTTTTGGCTAACAGCAGCTCGTGTATGTGTGTGTGTTACTTTTTGAACTACAACCAGTTACCGCTTGTTAATAAAGCGATTGAGCAATTTGTTTAATGGACAATGGAGACTGCAAAGAAGAAAGTTGGAGCCGGTGGAGCGGCGGACTACACCAACACCAACACCAGGAGGTTGTGTTGTGTTTTGAGCAGGACAGCAGATGCACTACGGTGAGTACAGCTTTGGCTTCCAAACATTTGATCGCTTGTCCGTACGTGCGTGTCGATATGTGCACGTGACGTACGTAACTTTGGGGAATATATGTTTCTTGCCGACTCTGATGGCGGCCGGGGTGTCGTCAAAAGCGTACAACGCCCGCCGCCGCATCTAAGTTAGCTACGCAGCTAGGTTAGCTTCTGTTTTTTTAGCTTCGCCAAGCGGATATTATTAATCGTGTATTTACATGTTCATGGTTTAATAGTATTATTGATCTTCTGTCTATCCATCCAGTCAGGGTTTTTTTAATGTAGTTTCTATCTGCATTTGAGACTGCTGCTATCGCGTTGGCTACGTAGCTAGGTTAGCTTCTGTTTTTTTTAGTTTCGCCAAGCGGAATATTATTAATCGTGTATTTACATGTTCATGGTTTAATAGTATTATTGATCTTCTGTCTATCCATCCAGTCAGGTTTTTTAAAATTTAGTTTCTATCTGCATTTGAGACTGCTGCTATCGCGTTGGCTACGCAGCTAGGTTAGCTTCTATTTTTTAGCTTCGCCAAGTGGAATATTATTAATCGTGTATTTACATGTTCATGGTTTAATAGTATTATTGGTCTTCTGTCTATCCATCCAGTCAGGGTTTTTTTTAATTTAGTTTCTATCTGCATTTGAGACTGCTGCTATCGCGTTGGCTACGTAGCTAGGTTAGCTTCTGTTTTTTTTAGCTTCGCCAAGCGGAATATTATTAATCGTGTATTTACATGTTCATGGTTTAATAGTATTATCGATCTTCTGTCTATCCATCCAGTCAGGTTTTTTTTTAATGTAGTTTCTATCTGCATTTGAGACTGCTGCTATCGCGTTGGCTACGTAGCTAGGTTAGCTTCTGTTTTTTTAGTTTCGCCAAGCGGAATATTATTAATCGTGTATTTACATGTTCATGGTTTAATAGTATTATCGATCTTCTGTCTATCCATCCAGTCAGGGTTTTTTAAAATTTAGTTTCTATCTGCATTTGAGACTGCTGCTATCGCGTTGGCTACGTAGCTAGGTTAGCTTCTGTTTTTTTTTAGCTTCGCCAAGCGGAATATTATTAATCGTGTATTTACATGTTCATGGTTTAATAGTATTATTGATCTTCTGTCTATCCATCCAGTAAGGTTTTTTATTTATTTAGTTTCTACCTGCATTTGAGACTGCTATGCTATCACGTTGGCTACGTAGCTAGGTTAGCTTCTGTTTTTTTAGCTTCGCCAAGCGGAATATTATTAATCGTGTATTTACATGTTCATGGTTTAATAGTATTATCGATCTTCTGTCTATCCATCCAGTCAGGGTTTTTAAAATTTAGTTTCTATCTGCATTTGAGACTGCTGCTATCGCGTTGGCTACGTAGCTAGGTTAGCTTCTGTTTTTTTAGCTTTGCCAAGCGGAATATTATTAATCGTGTATTTACATGTTCATGGTTTAATAGTATTATTGATCTTCTGTCTATCCATCCAGTCAGTTTTTTTTTAATGTAGTTTCTATCTGCATTTGAGACTGCTGCTATCGCGTTGGCTACGTAGCTAGGTTAGCTTCTGTTTTCTTAGCTTCGCCAAGCGGAATATTATTAATCGTGTATTTACATGTTCATGGTTTAATAGTATTATTGATCTTCTGTCTATCCATCCAGTCAGGTTTTTTTTAATGTAGTTTCTATCTGCATTTGAGACTGCTATGTTATCACGTTGGCTACGTAGCTAGGTTAGCTTCTATTTTTTTTTAGCTTCGCAAAGCTGAATTATTAATCGTGTATTTACATGTTCAGTCACTGTGAATGTCCATTTCGCGTGCTCGACTCTCATTTTCAAGAGGATATAGTATCTGAGGTGGTTTAAAATACAAATCTGTGATCTACAATAGAAAAAGGAGAGAGTGTGGAATCCAATGAGCCAGCTTGTACCTAAGTTACAGTCAGAGCTAAAAAAGATACGTCCATCACTGTCTCTCAAGTCCTTCACTGTAACGTTCCTCATCTACGAATCTTTCATCCTCGCTCAAATTAATGGGGTAATCGTCACTTTCTCGGTCCGAATCTCTCTCGCTCCATTGTAAACAATGGGGAATTGTGAGGAATACTAGCTCCTGTGACGTCACGCTACTTCCGGTACAGGCAAGGCTTTTTTTATCAGCGAGCAAAAGTTGCGAACTTTATCGTCGATTTTCTCTACTAAATCCTTTCAGCAAAAATATGGCAATATCGCGAAATGATCAAGTATGACACATAGAATGGATCTGCTATTCCTGTTTAAATAAAACAATTTCATTTCAGTAGGCCTTTAAGGTATTTTTGGGCTCATTGAGGTTAGCTAATTTTACTTGTTTTGGAAAGTCTTGACAAGCCACATTTTCTTGTTCTATTGGCAGATAATTTTGCTTGGTTCAAATAAAATACCCCTAATTTTTGTATTTTTTTTTCTTGTTTTTGAACACTGACTTTTTGCAGTGTATTAGTTTCATATTTGAAGTTCAATTGCTGGCATGATCAAACTTTGGCACAATACTCAAATTTTTGGAGTTTCACCTCTATATTCCAGACTATAAGCCACTACTTTTTTTCCCTACACTTTGAACCGGCGTGGTTAATTTATGGATATTTTTTCGCTAACAGCCATAATGTTTGTATTGAACAATTTTCATAAAACACCGACAGACACAGTGAAAAGGTGTGTTATTGTTCGGGCTGTGGCGCCCCCTTTTGGACGAGTTTGCGCATTGCATTTAAATCCTGTTTGCGCCTTGAACCGGAAGTACATCCTGTTTCGCCTACTATTTGTTTATAGTGTTTCTGCTCAAATGGATTCTTCATTTATCAGTCCCAACAACAATTGTAAATATTACAATATAACTAAAACAATTCATACTTACTAAACCGTCCCACACGTGAAGCCTGTAGGAGTTTTTTCATGCGTATTTGTACTTGCTATTGTAATGTAATCAAGCTAGCGTTGCTAGCATTAGCAATTATGCTAACACTTTCACGAGTGTCCGTGTTAGTATTATTAACTTACAACGGCATTCTTTTTGTATTGTTTCAGTTTCACAAATTCCTCAGTAAATTCACCAAAATGTCACTGTGGAGTTATGGAGTCTGTTTAGCTGATTGGAGAGCTAGCCTGCGCAGCTCGCGTGTCCATGGCAATGACTTTTGTTTTGTTTGATTAGCCGTTTTACTGCTGTGTTTCAGACGCCGTTTGTAAGCAATGAAGGTATGTAAATGAAGACTAACAAAATTGTTCGTACCGGTATATATCTGCGTTTATGGTCCGGTGCGGCTGACATATGTAAAAATATTTATTTCTTCTAAAATGTGGTGGGTGCGGCTTAAAAATAGCGGTGCGCTCCATAGCCCGGAATGTACGGTACTTAATATTGTTACTGTCGATATTTGTATCAATCAGCCCACCCCTGTTTATGTTAAAGACCTCTAGCCTAAGCCTGGTTTCTTGTATTCTCCTACAGCGTGTAGTGTAGCATTTTTAGCTAATCCTTGTCCTCCAGCGATAATGTGACTTGTAAGAAATGTAGTTTATTTCCCGCCATGGAGGTGAGAATTTGTGATCCAGAAGTAGCTTCGCACTATGGGGGAGCGAATATATGAGGATGCGGACGTTCTCCTGTCGCAAAATTAATATTTTAAGAATTTATTGTCGACAATTTAAGCGTAAGTAACAGTTGCAATGATTCTCATCACTGCATTGGCCTGTTTTTTTGTCCAAATTTAAGACACTTTTATGGCGCCGATACATTCCTGAAGTCCGACGGAGATGTCTCAAACCCCCCACACCTTCTCAGAGCATGAGACAAAGACTGTTGTGATGTTTAAAGCTCACTAATGAATATTTGATTTGTCTTTTGGTCAGAGGTTACTCTCCAAATGGGTTTCCTTTGTGATTGATATCACCTCTCAAAACATTCCAGTTTTTGCTGATATCAAAATCAGCGTGTTTCGCGCAATTTTCCGTCTCCTTCCCAGGACGTGACACTCTGCCCAACTTCTTTCGCCACTCCTCTCTCATTCCTAAAAGCAATATAAGATCCGAAAGCTGGCTTTGTCTCTCTTTTCTCCTCCTTTCTGTAGCAGCGTAAAACGTTTTCCTTTTATAAACTGATGATATTTGGGAACTCAAATAAATTCTTAAAAAAGTCCTTAGCTTTCTCCGGACATTTCTTGATGAAATGTGAACAATTCTATGAAATTTGCAAAACAGAGCTCGAATGTGTCATCAACTTGCATTATCACGATATGACGGTAATATTGAAAAGCTCTATCCCCCGCCAAATTGATATAATTCAATTATATAAAAAGCAGGATTTCACATTGTTTGAGGAGCAGCTGTTGTTTTCCTGCAGCCTGGATGTTTGTGTGTCTAGTATAGGAAAATTGATATAATACAAGAGCCAGCAGGCAGATGTTGAAATGCATCAGCTAATGGCTGGCATGCAGAGTACACTTCACC
>NC_084753.1:10439897-10449897 GCF_033978785.1 Entelurus aequoreus
TTACCACCGTGTTACAGACACTGTCTGGAAACGAATAAGGTATGTAAATAAACATTTACAAACAATGTGTGTAAATAACTAATTTCAACGTATATATCTGCTTCTTATAGTCCGGTGCGGCCATTGAAATGAATTTAAATACATTTAATCGGTGCTTGTCCTCCCAAAAAACCCCCGCAATTTTAGTACAACATTTGCCTCGTTTAGCGGAATAACGCAATGTCTTTTTTGAGCTGCTCCTCTAACAGGAATTGTTATTGTTGTTTATGTTGAGTGTTGGACCGGAAGTCAGAGTTTACAGCAACAGATGACCCAGTGAGCAAAGCCAACGTCCGATCGCCCGGTTCGAACTACCACGTGTCGGGCACACCATTCGGCAGCTTCTCCATATTTTCATTGATAAACGTCCTCTGTAATCGTCGTGCTTTTAATGGTTCTTTGTTCTCATTCGGTGGCTTTTTGTCTTCTCTCTTTCGCACTAACTTTCTCAGTTCCGGTGGTAATAGGGCAGGATTGTGTCGATCTCTAGCTGCGGGCAATCACTACTTCAACCAGTGGCGGGGGGGGAGGCGTCTACCTCAAAGAGACAGCTGGCATCTCAACATAGGCATAGGTCAAGGTACCACTGTGGTGTGAATAGACCAGAACTTCTATGGAAAGTCCCAAAGACATGTCGGCATACACTCATGATGGTTCTAAAGTACAGAGTAGAAAATGACAAACATATTGTGAGAGTTTGAGAGGTTGTTTTTTTCTAATGTCATACCGACTTTTAGGTCTACCCTCGGCCATGTTGTATCATCAAGAAATAGTCACACACAAAATCACTACTTTGCTGGGTTCAGATGCTGGCTTCAGCTCCCTCAGACACCGGGGGAGATCGATAGGTTGGAAAATAATCCAACAGCCATACAGGTCACACTGAGGGTGACCGTATAAACAACTTTAACACTGTTACAAATATGCACCACACTGTGAACCCACACCAAACAAGAATGACAAATCGTACCGCACCATAACACAACATAAACACAACAGAACAAATACCCAGAACCCCTTGCAGCACTAACTCTTCCGGGACACTACAATATACACCACCCGCTACCCCCTACCCCGCCCACCTCAACCTCCTCATGCACGTCCAAAATTCCAAGCTGCTGTTTTGAGGCATGTTAAAAAAAACAATGCACTTTGTGACTTCAATAATAAATATGGCAGTGCCATGTCGGCATTTTTTTCCATAACTTGAGATGATTTATTTTGGAAAACCTTGTTACATTGTTTAATGCATCCAGCGGGGCATCACAACAAAATTAGGCATAATAATGTGTTAATTCCACGACTGTATATATCGGTATCGGTTGATATCGGAATCTGTAATTAAGAGTTGGACAATATCGGAATATTGGATATCGGCAAAAAAAGCCATTATCGGACATTTCTAATAATAATTGTCGATTTTGGCCAGTACATCTACATGTAGGGATGGATACCGGATCCAGTATTTTTATTTTTTTTTGGCACCGATTGAATCCCGCCAGATACAATTAAGAAATTAATTAAACTATTTTATGGAATAATAAATGAACACCATACTAGAAATGCAAATGGTGCATGTGTTCGGAAATGGATGATGGACTTAAACATTTTAGATGAAAGAGATATCATGGAATGATATTTGGAAAAATGCCAATAAGCCCTTTAGAAGAATTACAGATAAGCGGACTAAATAGATTGTGGGCTCTGTACCGAGGATGTCGTTGTGGCTTGTACAGCCCTTTGAGACACTTGTGATTTAGGGCTATATAAATAAACATTGATTGATTGATTTATTGATTGATTGATTGTATTTTACATCTTCTCAGCTGTTTAAAATTGGTGTAGTAGATAGCAAGTTGTGTATGAAGTGTCAGGCAGCCGAGGCAAATCTTGTTCATTTATTGTGGGAATGTCAGGGGGTGTGGTGACGGGAGCAGTGAACCCTTGATGCTGAGTGCCAAGCAGGGAGGTAATGGGTCCCATTCTTATAGTCTTTAATAATAATAATAATAATAATGGATTAGATTTATATAGCGCTTTTCTAGACACTCAAAGCGCTTCACAGAGAAGTGAGAACCCATCATTCATTCACACCTGGTGGTGGTAAGCTACTTTCGTAGCCACAGCTGCCCTGGGGTAGACTGACGGAAGCGAGGCTGCCAGTTTGCGCCTACGGCCCCTCCGACCACCACCTATCATTCATTCATCATTCATTCATCAGTGTGAGCGTCACTGGGGGCAAGGGTGAAGGGTCCTGCCCAAGGACACAACGGCAGCGATTTCTGGATGGTAAGAGGCGGGGAGCCAACCTGCAACCCTTAGGTTTCTGGCATGGCCGCTCTACTCACTACGCCATGCCGCGCCTTTGGTTTGACTCGGCTGGGGTTTGAACTCACAACCTACCGTTCTCAGGGCGGACACTCTAACCACAAGGCCACTGAGCAGGCTTGACTGTGTGATGTCTGTCGGAGTGTTTCCATGCATATTTGTACGTGCTATCACAATGTAATTAAGCTAGCGTCGTTAGCATTAGCTAATATGCTAACATGTTTACGAGTGTCTTTGTTAGTTCTTTTTGTAGGGTTTCAGTTTCGTAAATTCACCAAAACGTCACTGTGGAGTTATTGAGTCTGTTTAGCGGATTGCAGTGCTAGCTTCCGCAGCTAGTGGGTCCATGAAGATGACTTTTGTTTTGTTTGATCAGCCGTTTTACTGCCATGTTGGACACAGTTATAAACATTTACAAAATATTTTTTGTGTAAATAACTAATTTCACAACGTATATATCTGCGGCTATTCAATCAATCAATCAATATTTATTTATATAGCCCTCAATCACAAGTGTCTCAAAGGGCTGCACAAGCCCCAACGACATCATCGGCTCAGATCACCCATCAGGGCAAGGAGAAACTCAACCCAGTGGGATGACAATGAGAAACCTTGGAGAGGATCGCAGATGTGGGCGACCCCCCCCCCCCCTTCCTCTCCTCTAGGACGTCGAGTGGATCTAGCATACTATTGTGAAAGTCCAGTCCATAGTGGATCTAACATAATAGTGTGAGAGTCCAGTCCATAGTGGATCTAACATAATAGTTTGAGGGTCCAGTCCATAGTGGATCTAACATAATAGTGTGAGAGTCCAGTCCATAGTGGATCTAACATAATAGTGTGAGAGTCCAGTCCATAGTGGATCTAACATAATAGTGAGAGTCCAGTCCATAGTGGATCTAACATAATAGTGAGAGTCCAGTCCATAGTGGATCGAACATAATAGTGAGAGTCCAGTCCATAGTGGATCTAACATAATAGTGAGAGTCCAGTCCATAGTGGATCTAACATAATAGTGAGAGTCCAGTCCATGGATCTAACATAATAGTGAGAGTCCAGTCCATAGTGGATCTAACATAATAGTGAGAGTCCAGTCCATAGTGGATCTAACATAATAGTGTGAGAGTCCAGTCCATAGTGGATCTAACATAATAGTGTGAGAGTCCAGTCCATAGTGGATCTAACAAAATAGTGTGAGAGTCCAGTCCATAGTGGATCTAACATAATAGTGAGAGTCCAGTCCATAGTGGATCTAACATAATAATGAGAGTCCAGTCCATAGTGGATCTAACATAATAGTGTGAGAGTCCAGTCCATAGTGGATCTAACATAATAGTGTGAGAGTCCAGTCCATAGTGGATCTAACATATAGTGAGAGTCCAGTCCATAGTGGATCTAACATAATAGTGAGAGTCCAGTCCATAGTGGATCGAACATAATAGTGAGAGTCCAGTCCATAGTGGATCTAACATAATAGTGAGAGTCCAGTCCATAGTGGATCTAACATAATAGTGAGAGTCCAGTCCATGGATCTAACATAATAGTGAGAGTCCAGTCCATAGTGGATCTAACAAAATAGTGTGAGAGTCCAGTCCATAGTGGATCTAACATAATAGTGAGATTCTAGTCCATAGTGGATCTAACCTAATAGTGAGAGTCCAGTCCATAGTGGATCTAACATAATAGTGAGAGTCCAGTCCATAGTGGATCTAACATAATAGTGTGAGAGTCCAGTCCATAGTGGATCTAACATAATAGTGTGAGAGTCCAGTCCATAGTGGATCTAACAAAATAATGTGAGAGTCCAGTCCATAGTGGATCTAACATAATAGTGAGAGTCCAGTCCATAGTGGATCTAACATAATAATGAGAGTTCAGTCCATAGTGGATCTAACACAATAGTGTGAGAGTCCAGTCCATAGTGGATCTAACATAATAGTGAGAGTCCAGTCCATATAGGATCTAACATAATAGTGAGATTCTAGCCCATAGTGGATCTAACATAATAGTGAGAGTCCAGTCCATAGTGGATCTAACATAATAGTGAGAGTCCAGTCCATAGTGGATCTAACATAATAGTGTGAGAGTCCAGTCCATAGTGGATCTAACAAAATAGTGTGAGAGTCCAGTCCATTGTGGATCTAACATAATAGTGAGAGTCCAGTCCATAGTGGATCTAACATAATAATGAGAGTCAGTCCATAGTGGATCTAACATAATAGTGTGAGAGTCCAGTCCATAGTGGATCTAACATAATAGTGTGAGAGTCCAGTCCATAGTGGATCTAACATAATAGTGTGAGAGTCCAGTCCATAGTGGATCTAACATAATAGTGAGAGTCCAGTCCATAGTGGGGCCAGCAGGAGACCATCCCGAGCGGAGACAGGTCAGCAGCGCAGAGATGTCCCCAACCGATGCACAAGGCGAGCGGTCCACCCCAGGTCCCGACTCTATTACTCTATTATAAAAAATAAAAACATTTTACAAAATGTAGTGGGTGTGGCTCATATCCCGGTGCACTCTATGGTCCGAAAATGACGGTACCTACATCTTCCGGCGAGAACACGGCACATCATGTTTCGGAAGGTAAGCTGGAACATGTGTTCGTATGTGCGTGAATGAAGGGCGTGCTCAGTCACAAATAACGACTGAGACTCAAACTATTAACATCATGCATCATTGCAGCGTATTTTGATATTAATGGCTGCTATAAGAAGCAAAAAAAACACAAGTTTGCCTGCACTTTCTTCCATCCTCTACCACCATTACCACCCTTTCTGATCATCTATCACTAAATGCGCTGCTTTCGTACCTCCTGCAGGCGTGCCGGT
Organism: Entelurus aequoreus; assembly: GCF_033978785.1. Classification (NCBI taxonomy): domain Eukaryota; kingdom Metazoa; phylum Chordata; class Actinopteri; order Syngnathiformes; family Syngnathidae; genus Entelurus; species Entelurus aequoreus. The sequence goes on from NC_084753.1 coordinate 10,445,096, forward strand.
GTCGTTTGAGGCGAGTTATTATTCCGCCATACTGTAGAAGGACTCCTTAAACCACCGGGGCCTGAAGGGAGATTAGACACACAGCACCGGTCCTGCCCCCCCTCGCCTCCCCCACCCCCCACTGGATATGACAGCACTCCTTGTCAGCCGTGCTCACTGCCACCAAACGTCAACGATCCATTTCGCCCATCTCCGTCCTCCGCATTCTTCCCCGCCTTCCAACCGTGGCTGAGAACAGGTGATAGTAGGTCGAGCAGGGATCAGTCACCCGAGACAAAGATGGACGTGCAGCAGCACCGCCAGGCGCGTAGCTTTGTTCCATGCGGTGCAACACATAAGAAATTAGTCTTACTCGTTTACTTAGGTGGGAAACGAAGCAAGTAAATGCTTTCTATGCAGAAAAAAAACAAACAAAAAAAAAAACATTTCGCTTTTACGCTTTTTGGTTCGGTTGATTGGCAACACTAAATTGACCCTAGTGTGTGAATGTTGTCTGTCTATCTGTGTTGGCCCTGCGATGAGGTGGCGACTTGTCCAGGGTGTACCCCGCTGTCAGAAAAATTGTATGTAAATGATCAAAAAAATTTCCGTTCTGAGTTCCCAATGAACAGACAAGAGGCTGTCTTTGTTGCACCAAGCAAAGGCTTGGAAAATTCCATTGTGTACGATGGGAGGAGACGGGAGGGGGTTATCTATTGTCATCGAAGACCTGCTCAAGCTGAATCCAGGACTAGACCGAGCCCGAGGCATCTTTTTCTTTTGTTTTCAATGTGACCAAAAACAAGAGCTGTTTACATACCCCCCATTCCTTTGGAAGCAGATGTTGTTGTGTAAACAGGGAGTGTCCAAATAAAGGAGGAGACGTACACATTTTTTCGTCAGAGCGTGGTGGAAGACTGCACAGAGAGTACAGTCGCCGCATTTCTCCTTAAAATTGAATTCTGTCTCTGTTTGATTCTTTGCTTTTTTGTCTTGTTTAATAGATGTCATCAGTGTTTGAACCTGACACCCGCCTTCCGCCCGAATGCAGCTGAGATAGGCTCCAGCACCCCCCGCGACCCCAAAACGGACAAGCGGTAGAAAATGGATGGATGGATGGGTTCCAGGTGTGGTAAACACATTTCTACAAATTAGGATTAATATTAATAAATCACATGTTTTCATAGAACAAGACTGTTTATCATAGGGGATTTTAGAATGAGTCATGATTCCTTTTTGGAACGATTCTTAATAGTTTTTTTTGTTTTATAATCCGTCCTGTCCAGCCACACGGACTTGATTAAATGTTTTGGTAGAATTGCATATTGCATTAAACAAAACCATTTAAAAAAAAAAATTGTATAGAAATGTATCACAGATGTTAATCATAGCATCCAGTGTTATTATGGAATGCCCTACCGCAAACAGTTAGGGACTCTACCTCAGTAGAAGCATTTAAGTCCCATCTTAAAACTCATTTGTACATGTAACTAAACATTTTGCAGAATATATCTGTGTAAATAACTAATTTCACAACAAATATACTGTATCTGCGACTTATATATGGAACGGTGCGGCTTATATATGGAACAATATTTTTTTCTTCCAAAAGTGAGTGAGTGCGGCTTATATACCGGATAATATGGGAGATAAAAAATACCAGCCTTTTAGCCTTGCATGAGAAAAGTTCATTTTTTAAATTCATTTAAGAATAAAAACGAATCTCATTGGTAGGTATGAAAAACACCCACCTATCAATCAATCCATCAATGTTTATTCATATAGCCCTAAATCACAAGTGTCTCAAAGGGCTGCACAAGCCACAACAACATCCTCGGTTCAGAACCTACATAAGGGCGAGGAAAAACTCACAACCCAGTGGGATGTCAATGAGAATGACAATGAGAAACCTTGGAGAGGACCTACTTATCATTAACCATTGGGATGGACTTACGCTGTCTTTAAGTTAAAGTGGAGTGGTAAATGTTCACTTTTGGGCGACACGTAGACTAATAAAACCTCTGCCTTGTTTTTGATGGACACACAGACCTATTATTCCCAGAGCCCAAACAAAAGTCTGCGGGATATAGAGCGATTTCTATTCGGGCTCCAGTACTCTGGAATGCCCTCCCGCTAACAGTTCAATCAATCAATCAATCAATGTGTATTTATATAGCCCTAAATCACAAGTGTCTCAAAGGGCTGTACAAGCCACAACGACATCCTCGGTACAGAGCCCACATACAGTTAGAGATGCTACCTCAGTAGAAGCATTTAAGTCCATCTTAAAACTCATTTGTATACGCTAGCCTTTAAATAGACCCCCCCTTTTAGACCAGTTGATCTGCCGTCTCTTTTCTGCTCTGCCCCCCTCTCCTGCGTGGAGAGGTTATCATGTGACCACAGATGAGGCACTAGCGGTTCAAAGTCGGGACCCGGGGTGGACCACTCATCTTTGCATCAGTTGGGGACGTCTCTGCACTGCTGACTTGACTCCACTCAAGATGATCCCCTGCTGGCCCCACTATGGACTGGACTCTCACACTATTAACTAGATCCACTCGACGTCCATTGCACCGGTCGCCCAGGGAGGCGACATCTGCGGTCCCCTCCAAGGTTTCTCATTGTCATCCCATTGGGTTGAGTTTTTTCTTGCCCTGATGTGGGGTCTGAGCCCAGGATGTCGTTGTGGCTTGTGCAGCCTTTGTGACACTTGTGATTAAGGACTATATGAATAGACTTTGATTGATTGATTAAAAAAGGATTCATTGTGAATTGAGAATTGATTCTCAATCGAATCGTTACCCCCAAGAATTGAACCGTGTGGTTCCCAAAGATGTCAGCTCCCAGATGCAGACGGACAACTCCGGACAAGGCGTGCAGGTAGGAACAGGATTTATTCCTCAAAATTAAACACGTACCAAAAACACAAAACAAGGAGAAGGAAAAGCGTGCCGATCGCACGGTAAGCTAAGGCTACCACTTACCACAGGAAGCATAGACTAGGAGACAAGAAATGCTAACGTAACAGGTTGCGTGTAGCAAGCAATGAAGCCAGACTGAGCGTGGCGAGCAAGGTGAATAAATAGCTCTCTGATTAGTGGTTGACAGCAGCTGAGCGTGCCGACCACTAACCAGAAGCAGGTGAACCCAATTAATCCCCATGGAAACTAAAACAAACCCAGAGGTGCACAAACAGGAACTAAGGGAGTCCAAAACTAACAGAACATAAAACATGATCCGGGCCACGGATCATGACATGCACAGTCCTACTGTTTACTACCTTCTATATACATTTTAAAAAAAAAAACCCTCAACATTTAATAACAAGACATAATATATTCTACTGTATATTTCCAGTTCTCACTGATAGCCCCGGAGGATCCTCAAAGCGTCATTGCTACGGTCATCACCCGACCACTACAACAGGGCCACGACGTGGAAATACTTCGTCACATCCTGGGTAACTCCTTTAAGTTAGACCTGGGCTGAAACCACAGGCTTATGTTGTTCTGCCAAATGTTGGTCAAGTTGACAGTCGGGCGCTGTGATCGTTAGCTGTGTTGTTGCCAGGACTGTGAATTTTTAGGCACCACATGAGTCGATTAAGAATTAATTTTAGTTGTTTTTTTTTTAATCATCTAACAATTGTTACAAATAAGAATCGCGATTAATCTGAAAATAATTTTTTTGGGACACCCCGAGTTGTTAGCATTCAGTGTTGTTAGCATTGCAGGCTCCAAGTTGTCACTCCCCATCGCTCACGCAAAAGACAATGTCGAAGATTAAGCGCAACGACAGTGTTCGACTCCACCTGGCATTGCCCAGGCAGCTGCTGAAAGCTGTTAGCAGTCTCGTTCGCGAGCATTCCCTGGACTCTCGCCTTCCGACACTGCGGACGCCAAAGGCTCACCGACGTAAATACGTGTTATTGACGGGGCACAGGTTGAAGATGAAGTGCTTCAAAAAAGTTGTTCAACTTGATTGTCGCAATGAAGGCCGCGCCAAGATTAGCCGCCGTGTTGTTAGCATTGTTCACCCTTAACCCTGAAACTTAACAAAAACTAAAAAAGACAAAACAATAAGACAAACTAATACATAAGAATCAATTCAACACCTAAATTAGACCAGAAATTTGTTAAATATGCCTAAAAAAATGTTTTAATTCTGCAACCTGAAGCCGCAATATTTTACGTAGGTATTTTTAGAAACATGTATTAGAAAATCACGTATTAGAGCACTGTGTTCTGTCCTAAAAACCTACGGTGTGCTACAGCCAACCTCCATGTTGGCTCTGCTGCTTCTTCACAAAACATTTGGATGTATTTTAATTCCTATGAACAATCTGCGCCTTCTAAGGTTTCTTGCACAGGGTCTAAGCCCCAGAGGAAACTGCTTAAAAGATCGGAGAAAAGTTAACCTTTTCATTGCTATGCGAAAGGAAGGTAGCTTAGCTTTGATGTCGGAGAAGAAGAAGCGGCTCGTTTCAGACACACATTGTACAGGGAGACGGAACAGGAACGCTGGCGGGGTCGTCACTTATGGCGCCCCGTAAAAGGTGGGGAAAAGGTGGTTGCCAGACTGGGGCAAAGAAAATAAACTTGATAACATATTACGACAAAGAAACCACAAGACTTGCAGCAGGAGAGGAGGGGGTTGGTGCGGAGGCCTCCGGTAGAGAAGTTGCGGCTCTTTTAGCGCTGCTCCAGCCGTCCATTGCCCCTTGGGGGTTTCAACGGTGGCAGAGGCGTGGAGTGGGGGTACGGGTGTGCGTGCCAATGTAACCATTGTCCATGGTGTGCGTGTGTTTAGTCTGTAGGCCT
>NC_084753.1:10457397-10534897 GCF_033978785.1 Entelurus aequoreus
GTGAGTGAGTGAGTGAGAGTTATTGAAAGTGAAAGAGTGAGTGAGAGAAAGTGAGTGCATGAAAGTGAGTGTGAGTGAGTAAGAGAGAGTGTGAGTGAGTGAGTTGAATGAGTGAGTTTGAGAGTGGCAGTGAATGGGAGTGAGTGTGACAGAGTGAGAATCAGTGTGAGAGAAAGTAAGTGAGTGAGTGAGTGAGGAGGCGAATGAGTGAGTGAGAGAGAGAGAGAGACAGAGCGAGAGCGAGTGAGTGACAGAGTGAGTGAGTGAATGACACAGTGCATGAGTGAGAGTGAGTGAGAGAAAGTGAGTGAGAGTGAGTGAGAGAAAGTGAGTGAGTGAGAGTGAGTGAAAGGGAGAGTGTGTGAGTGAGTGTGAGAGTGAGTGATTGTGAGTAAGAGGGAGTGTGTGAGTAAGAAAAAGTGAGTGAGTGAGTGAGTGAGTGAGTGAGTTAGTGAAAGTGAAAGAGTGAGTCAGAGAAAGTGAGTGAATGAAAGTGAGTGTGAGTGAGTGAGAGAGAGTGTGAATGAGTGAGTGAATGAGTGAGTTTGAGAGTGAGAGAGTGGCAGTGAGTGGGAGTGAGTGTGACAGAGTGAGAATCAGAGTGAGAGAAAGTAAGTGAGTGAGTGAGTGAGTGAGTGAGTGAGTGAGTGAGTGAGTAGGCGAATGAGTGAGTGAAAGAGAGAGTGAGAGAGAGACATAGAGAGGCTGAGGGAGTAAGAGTTTGAGAGAGTGTGAAAGTGAGTGACTGAGAGAGAGAGTGTGAAAGTGAGTGAGTGAGTGACTGAGAGTGAGTGAGTGAGTGAGTGAGTGTGTGACAGAGTGAGTGAGTGTGTGACAGAGTGAGTGAGTGTGTGACAGAGTGAGTGAGTGAAAGTGAGTGAGTGAGATAAAGTAAGTGAGTGAGTGAGTGAGAGTTAGTTAAGTGAGAGAGAGTGAGTGAGAGAAAGTGAGCGAGTGAGTGAGTGAGTGAATGACAGAGTGAGTGAGAGAAAGTGAGTGAATGACAGAGTGAGTGAGAGAAAGTGAGTTAGTGAGTGAGAGTGAGTGAAAGTGAGAGAGAGTGAGTGTGTGAGTGAATGACAGAGTGAGTGAGAGAAAGTGAGTTAGTGAGTGAGAGTGAGTGAAAGTGAGAGAGAGTGAGTGAGTGAGTGTGTGAGTGAATGACAGAGTGAGTGAGTGAGTGAGTGAGTGAGTGAGTGAGAGAAAGTGAGTGAGTGAGTGAGTGACTGACTGAGAGAGTGAGAGAGTGAGAGAGGAAATAAACTTTCAGCATCTTCTCCCAACCAGCAGGAGTGTAATCCTCCATGAATGCATCTGAAGTGTGTACATCATATGTGTGTATATGTGCACAAAATGTGAATACGTGTACAATTTGTGTGCATGCGTGTGTGTGTGTGTGTGTGTGTGTGTGTGTGTGTGTGTGTGTGTGTGTGTGTGTGTGTGTGTGTGTGTGTGTGTGTGTGTGTGTGTGTGTGTGTGTGTGTGTGTGTGTGTGTGTGTGTGTGTGTGTGTGTGTGTGTGTGTGTGGCAGACTGTTGATGCTGTGAAAGGAATGTTTGTCTCTTTTTCTGCCAGATGTATTTTCTAATGTTGACATTTAGCACTTGAGCAAGCCCGGAATGCATCTCATCATTCTTGCTGCGGAGAAACCAACAGGGAGTCAATTTGTTCAAATATGAGTCTCCTTCCTCTCACTTCCAACTCTGGTTATCCTACCCGCTCTGTTCTCTGGCGTCTCAGGTGACTGCAGAGAGAATTTGGAATGAGGAGGATTTAAGGATTATTTTGGGGGGAGGTGAGATGACATCTTGTTATTTAGTGTTTAAGTACTACAGAGTACCAGTTCACCTCGGATCAAACAGTACCGCATTTTCACTCCTTGGTGGCGCGTGACCGTCGCGTCTGGTTGGAGACTCGGCACCGGTTCAAGCACTTGGCGGCAAACAGGCGTATGCGTAGCGGACTGACTGTAGGTATTGTTGTAGTTTTTCATGCCAACAAAGCAAGTGCGCCTGAAGAAAAAAAACGCTCAAAAGTAAGGCTCCACTTTTCAAAATGTGCTAGCTCGATTCCAATTGACCTTAAAATGTCATATGAATGCTCATGCTTAGTTTTAGCATTTTTTAAGAACTCCAAAACACGTTTTAGTCCATGAATCATTTGTTTATTATTTTTTTAATAATAAAAAAAAGATAAACAATAAATTGTTTTCCCATTATGTGCCGAATTGGAATATGGACAAAATGATAACAGGCCCAATTTTTTGTAAACGTATTTATGCACAACCTTTCCGGAGTAGTCGAGAGAGTCTAAATCAAGTTAAAAATTGTGTTTAAATAATGTATAATTTTTTTTACTTTATTACCTATTTTTTCACCCACAAACTCTGAAAAACAATTCTTTTGCAATATCTGCAATTCTGATCACAACTTTTGAACATAGACAATCTGTTTATTTTGTGAGTGATATTATCTGTAGTCAAATGAAAAAGAGTGAACCCTCTTGTCGGTCATCCCACTATTTTTTTCCCTTTGCGGGCCAGCCAGCATACATACGTACACACATACAGAAATAGAGGCTCGTAACGTAGTAAAACTGATCCGGATCAGCCCCAAGATGTAACAATTTCTTTATTCTGACAATTTCTTAAAAGTTTGATGAAAATAAGCCTTTTTTTTTAAATTCTGAAATAGTGGTGCGATTCAGCATTATGTAGTAATATGATTTTTAATTTGCATTGAAAAACTGTGCTCTACAAATAATGCTAATTTTAGCCATTAATCCTGATTTATTTAATTTAATTTTTCGTATCAAATTGCTCAAGTCGGCCAAAAATTGTTTATACCGTATTTTCCAGACTATAGAGTGCACCGGCATATAAGCCGCACCAAGTAAATGCGTTGCGAAAATAGTTTTTTACACAGTGAGATTCTGTAAATGTTTATTTACATAGCTTAATTATTTCCAAACAATGTCTGTAACATGGCAGTAAAACGGATGATTAAACAAAACAGAAGTCATCGTCATGGACCCGCTAGCTGCGGAAGCTAGCTCTCCAATCAGCTAAACAGACTCAATAACTCCACGGTGACGTTTTGGTGAATTTACGAAACTGAAAACAATACAAAAAGGATGCCATTGTAAGTTAATAATACTAACAGTGTTAGCATATTAGCTATTGATAACGACTGTCCGCATGATTACATCCCGATAGCGCGTACAGATATGCATGAAAACACTCCTACAGACATCACACATGGGATGGTTTAGTAGGTATAAACAGTTTAGTTATATTGTTAAACTAAACAAACATTGCTTGGAGCGATGAATAAAGAATCCATACGAGTAGAACCGCTATGGACGGCTAGAAAGCGGACAGCACGTCTACTTCTGGTTGAAAGCTCTAAAAATAATGGCACTGCCAGCACTAGTTTCTTTAAAAACTATTTGCATTATGGCCGTCAGCGAAGAAAAATTTAAGAATGAGTTTGTTTCGTGTTATAAGAGGTTGGAAAATATTTGCGGTTTATAGTCCGGAGTCTACGGTAGTTTAAATAAGGAATACATTTGTTTTTAAATTTCCGTCAAATTGATGCCGTTTAAATATTTTCTGTAACAGACTACAAAACAATGTTCAAGTTATTCTTTGTGCAAGTCGATCCATACTTATTTATTTTTCATTGTATTGTTTTCTTATTGCCAATAAGGACACTATGTGCGGAGGTGTACTTATAACAATTTATAGTCGGCATTGCGGTGTTTTGTTTGCCGGGGGTGGGCGGTGTATTAGAAAATAATTAGGAAGCACTGCTATAACGGGACGAAAGATACAGAGTGAACCCTCTTGTCAGATATTTTGTCTCTGAAGGGCCACTAGCCTACACACACAGAAGTTGAGGCTTGTGATATAAAGGTAACATAGTGGAAATGATCCAGATCAGGACCAAAATGTATTCACTTGTTTCCCATCCCAAATCTAAACTTTTTTAAGTAGTTAACTAGAAAAACTATCAAACAATCCCCAACAAATCCATAACCTCCCGGCATAAGTACCTAATATGACCCACGTCAATAACAAATAAGGAATATTAATTTGATGATAAAGAGTGTTGAAGTACAAGGTAACCTCTCTCACACGCCTGTCAAATTTAAACTGACTGAGCTCCCAAGTATGAAAAACAATGGTGCACAAAGAAGAAAGCCAGAAGAAAGAAGGGATGGTAGATTAGAAGGATGATGTGGAGGGTCAGAGACGGGCGGAAAGGCAAACACTTCATTTGGAATTCTGTTAGTGGCCAGACCTACGTGAGTCAAAACTGGTCTCTGATCTTGCTTTGAACACTAGAACACTTCAACTGTACTACCGACGTGCTCTATTCCATCTCTTAGTTCTTGTACTCTCACTGGTCGACATTGTTTGGTCGGATTTCAATAAAAAACTGTCCTCAACTTTCGAGTAATTGTCCCTCCGCTTTTTGTTATGCTTAAAGTATGCGAGCATGATCGGAATTACGAGCGTTTCCGTTGCCGGGTGAAGTCGTATTTGTCCACAGCCCACAGGCAGAGATCGACACAATCCTGCCCTCCAACCAGCGACTAACCAAAAGATTTGGTTTATGCAACAAAATGAAAAAAACAACCGAAAAAAAACACATCCTAAGAATGAGTGGACCATCACTCGAAACCAGACCCATAAACGTCCCAACGACAAACATTTATCCATAAAAATATGGAGAAGCTGACGCATCTGTTTGATGTGTATCGTTCTGTCGAGTTCTGACTCTACAAACAAGACGATCGAGAATTACCTTTGCGACAAATTCACAGCTAGCTGGTAACGCTGACCTCTACGGTCCGTCACTCAAATAAGTCCGTGTGCAACATTAACGATTTCCTAGTTCCTATTGTTACATGAAAAAAAAAACACGTCTAAGAGTGAGTGGGCCATCACTCGACACCAACGACGTCCCAACAACAAACATTTATCCATAAAAATATGGAGAAGCTGACGCATCTGTTTGATGTGTATCGTTCTGTCGAGTTCTGACTCTACAAACAAGACGATCGAGAATTACCTTTGCGACAAATTCACAGCTAGCTGGTAACGCTGTCCTCTATGGTCCGTCACTCAAATAAGTCCGTGTGCAACATTAACGATTTCCTAGTTCCTATTGTTACATGAAAAAAAAACACGTCCTAAGAGTGAGTGGACCATCACTCGACACCAACAACGTCCCAACAACAAACATTTATCCATAAAAATATGGAGAAGCTGACGCATCTGTTTGATGTGTATCGTTCTGTCGAGTTCTGACTCTACAAACAAGACGATCGAGAATTACCTTTGCGACAAATTCACAGCTAGCTGGTAACGCTGACCTCTACGGTCCGTCACTCAAATAAGTCCGTGTGCAACATTAACGATTTCCTAGTTCCTATTGTTACATGAAAAAAAAACACGTCCTAAGAGTGAGTGGACCATCACTCGACACCAACAACGTCCCAACAACAAACATTTATCCATAAAAATATGGAGAAGCTGACGCATCTGTTTGATGTGTATCGTTCTGTCGAGTTCTGACTCTACAAACAAGACGATCGAGAATTACCTTTGCGACAAATTCACAGCTAGCTGGTAACGCTGACCTCTATGGTCCGTCACTCAAATAAGTCTGTGTGCAACATTAACGATTTCCTAGTTCCTATTGTTACATGAAAAAAAACCACGTCCTAAGAGTGAGTGGACCATCACTCGACACCAACAACGTCCCAACAACAAACATTTATCCATAAAAATATGGAGAAGCTGACGCATCTGTTTGATGTGTATCGTTCTGTCGAGTTCTGACTCTACAAACAAGACGATCGAGAATTACCTTTGAGACAAATTCACAGCTAGCTGGTAACGCTGACCTCTACGGTCCGTCACTCAAATAAGTCCGTGTGCAACATTAACGATTTCCTAGTTCCTATTGTTACATGAAAAAAAAAACACGTCCTAAGAGTGAGTGGGCCATCACTCGACACCAACGACGTCCCAACAACAAACATTTATCCATAAAAATATGGAGAAGCTGACGCATCTGTTTGATGTGTATCGTTCTGTCGAGTTCTGACTCTACAAACAAGACGATCGAGAATTACCTTTGCGACAAATTCACAGCTAGCTGGTAACGCTGACCTCTACGGTCCGTCACTCAAATAAGTCCGTGTGCAACATTAACGATTTCCTAGTTCCTATTGTTACATGAAAAAAAAACACGTCCTAAGAGTGAGTGGACCATCACTCGACACCAACAACGTCCCAACAACAAACATTTATCCATAAAAATATGGAGAAGCTGACGCATCTGTTTGATGTGTATCGTTCTGTCGAGTTCTGACTCTACAAACAAGACGATCGAGAATTACCTTTGCGACAAATTTACAGCTAGCTGGTAACGCTGACCTCTACGGTCCGTCACTCAAATAAGTCCGTGTGCAACATTAACGATTTTCTAGTTCCTATTGTTACATGAAAAAAAAACACGTCCTAAGAGTGAGTGGACCATCACTCGACACCAACGACGTCCCAACAACAAACATTTATCCATAAAAATATGGAGAAGCTGACGCATCTGTTTGATGTGTATCGTTCTGTCGAGTTCTGACTCTACAAACAAGACGATCGAGAATTACCTTTGCGACAAATTCACAGCTAGCTGGTAACGCTGACCTCTACGGTCCGTCACTCAAATAAGTCCGTGTGCAACATTAACGATTTCCTAGTTCCTATTGTTACATGAAAAAAAAACACGTCCTAAGAGTGAGTGGACCATCACTCGACACCAACAACGTCCCAACAACAAACATTTATCCATAAAAATATGGAGAAGCTGACGCATCTGTTTGATGTGTATCGTTCTGTCGAGTTCTGACTCTACAAACAAGACGATCGAGAATTACCTTTGCGACAAATTCACAGCTAGCTGGTAACGCTGACCTCTACGGTCCGTCACTCAAATAAGTCCGTGTGCAACATTAACGATTTCCTAGTTCCTATTGTTACATGAAAAAAAAACACGTCCTAAGAGTGAGTGGGCCATCACTCGACACCAACGACGTCCCAACAACAAACATTTATCCATAAAAATATGGAGAAGCTGCATCTTCTGTTTGTTGTGTATTGTTCGTTCTGTCTAGGTCTGACTCTACAAACAAGCAGTTCAAACATTACCTTTGTGACACATCTCCGGTCCGTCGGTCAAATATGTCTGTGTGCAACATAAACTATTTCCTTGTTTCTATTGTTACATGAAAAAAACCACATCCAAAGAGTGAGTGGACCATCACTTGAAGCCACACCCGGCCATAAACGTTCCGACGACAAACATTTATCGATAAGAATATGAAGAAGCTGCAGCTTCTGTTTGATGTGTATTGTTGGTTCTTTATAGTTCTTACTCTGCAAATAAAACGATCGAACATTACCTTTGCGACACATAGGGCCATAAACGTCCCAATGACAAACATTTATCCATAAAAATATGGAGAAGCTGCAGCTTCTCTTTGATGTGTATTGTTCGTTCTGTCTAGTTCTTACTCTGCAAACAAGAAGTTCAAACATTACCTTTGCGACACATCTCCGGTCCATCACTCAAATATGTCCGTGTGCAACATAAACTATTTCGTCGTTCCTATTGTTACATGACAGAATCAACTTATTTCACAAAACTATTGTTGTTTTTTGTAGAATATTCCATTGTACTATTTTTCAAACAATATGTCCTCTATGTCAATATCTAAAAGTTTGTTTTTCTTTTCAAAACCTGTTAAAATTGTGGTGGTTTTCAATTTTAACTTATTTTAACGGGCGGTGATGATTTGAGAAACGGGTGTTTTGAGTTACGAGCTCGGTACTAGAACCAATTATGTACTATTGTACTTTAACTGTGTTCAGGTACTCGTAGGTAGGGCTGTCTAAAAGCTATATCTCGATGTAAGTGTTTGATGTCGGTTGATATCGGGATAATTAGTGATATATTTTAGAACAAATAAGGGGCAGGGGAAAAAAAATCCATCCATCCATCCATTTTCTACCGCTTGTCCCCTTCGGGGTTGCGAGGGTGCTGGAGGAAAAAAAAAAAAGAAATGTAAACATTTTTATTTCAAATGTAAACTTCCCCTGATTAATATCCCCTCAGCTATCAAGGCAGAAAGGAGATGTCAACACAAGCACTCAATGTAGACAAAATTATAAAATCACACTGAAAACTCAACAATAAGCTCTTAAAATTTGGAGGTAATCCTCCTTTTTTGTTGTCCCATTTACTCTCTGTAAAGCACCAGTTCCATTGGCAGCAAAACAGGCCCAGAGCATAATACTACCACCACCATGCTTGACGGTGGGAATGATGTTCCTGGAATTAAAGGCCTCACGTATTCTCCTCCAAACATATTGCTGGGTATTGTGGCCAAACAGCTCCATTTTTGTTTCATCTGACCACATAACTTTCCTCCAGAAGGTCTGATCTTTGTCCATGTGATGTCAGATAAAACAAAAATTTAGCTGTTTGGCCAAATATTGCGGTCTTCAAGTTAAATTGAATAATCTAAGTATTAACATGTGATTAATCACGACTAATCCCAATTTAAAAGTTTTATTGAACACATGTTTAATTGATATCGTTTTATCCCCCAGCCCGATTCGTAAGTTGAGGTACCACGGTATCGCGAAACAGCGGCGCCCCATGGAAACGTACTAAAACAAAATTAATCGGTGCCCCGTCCTCCAAGTGGTAAATCACAGTGTTGTCATTTTTTTCATTGGACCTTATAAAATAATCAAGACCCAGGCAAGGGTTAAGGCCACAAAAGCTCATTAAGAGTCCAACTCAAATCACCATGACTCGTCACTCTCACAATTATGCACTGCAAAAAGTCAGTGTTCAAAAACAAAAACAAAAAATACAAAAATTAGGGGTATTTTACTTGAACTAAGCAAAATTATCTGCCAATAGAACAAGAAAATGTGGCTTGTCAAGAATTTCCAAAACAAATAAAATGAGCTAACCTCAATGAACCCAAAAATACATATCTCCAGGCATTATTAGTCATTTTGCATGTGTGGTTTAGGAGATGTGTTTAAATAACTGTCAGATTGAGTGTGACATTGTGAGAAAAACCCATATTTTGTATTTGCAAACCTTACAAAAACAACTGATTCTAGTTAAACTCACATGGATACAATATTACAGGCATTTTTAGACATAATGCATGTTTGGTTCAAACCTTACAAGATATTTTTTTCCAGAAAAACTCACAAAGATACATTTCTACAGGCATTGTTAGCCATTTTGCATGTGTGGTTAAGGAGATATGTTTAAATAACTGTCAGATTGAGTGTGACAGTATGCTGTCATAGTGAGAAAAACCCATATTTTGTATTTGCAAACCTTACAAAAACAACTGATTCTAGTTAAACTCACATGGATACAATATTACAGGCATTTTTAGACATAATGCATGTTTGGTTTTGGAGTTATGTTTATATATTTAAGTATGACAGTTATACTCTCATTTGAGTATAAAAAAATAACTAGTGTCTTTACAAACCTTACAACATATTTTTTTCCAGCACAACTCACAAATATACATTTCTACAGGCACTTTTAGCCATTTTGCATGTGTGGTTAAGGAGATATGTTTAAATAACTGTCAGATTGAGTGTGACAGTATGCTGTCATAGTGAGAAAAACCCATATTTTGTATTTGCAAACCTTACAAAAACAACTGATTCTAGTTAAACTCACATGGATACAATATTACAGGCATTTTTAGACATAATGCATGTTTGGTTTTGGAGTTATGTTTATATAACTTTCATATTTAGTATGACAGTTATACTCTCATATTGAGTAAAAAAAAATAACTTGTGTCTTTACAAACCTTACAACATATTTTTTTTCCAGCAAAACTCACAAAGATACATTTCTACAGGCATTACTAGCCATTTTGCATGTGTGGTTAAGGAGATATGTTTAAATAACTGTCAGATTGAGTGTGACAGTATACTGTCATAGTGAGAAAAACCCATATTTTGGATTTGCAAACCTTACAAAAACAACTGATTCTAGTTAAACTCTCATGGATACAATATTACAGGCATTTTTAGACATAATTCATGTTTGGTTTTGGAGTTATGTTTATATATTTAGTAGGGCTGCAACAACTAATCGATTAAATCGATTAAAATCGGTTATTAAAATAGTTGCCGATTAATTTAGTCATTGATTCGTTGGATCTATGCTATGCGCATGCGCAGAGTTTTTTTTATTTTTTTTAAATAATTTTTTTTAATTTTTATTTATTATTATTATTTTTTAATAAACCTTTATTTATGAACTGCAACATGTACAAACAGCTGAGAAACAATAATCAAAATAAGTATGGTGCCAGTATGCTGTTTTTTTTCAATAAAATACTGAATAGGATAGAAATGTAGTTTGTCTCTTTTATCCGATCATTAATCGACTAATCGAAGTAATAATCGACAGACTAATCGATTATCAAATTAATCGTTAGTTGCAGCCCTAATATTTAGTATGACAGTTATACTGTCATATTGAGTAAAAAAACTAACTTGTGTCTTTACAAACCTTACAAAATATTTTTTTCCAAAAAATACCTTAAAATAAGTATATTTTCACTAATAAGTGCACTTTTCTTGGTGGAAAAAAAACCAGACCTTTTTGCTCAATATGTTGAAAAATATTCTTAAATTAAGTAAACGCTAGTGCCATTATCTTGACATAATGATATGCGCTCGGCATTACATTTCTTGAAACCAGCAAACTTATACTAAAAACTAATTTATTGTTCTTAATGGAAGGCAACAAGTTTCCTAGCCGCTCAGGCAAATCATATGGTCTAAAAATGCATTTTTCCATCGACAACATGACATTGTCGCGCCAAGTGCGTGCTCTTTCAGTCAATTAGTGCGCATATACACAGCCGGCCAACATTTTTTTAATTGTAATTTTGAGGAATTTATCTGAATGTGCATGAACTATTTCTGTCCAAAATTGTTAGAAATGTCAAATGTTTAAATATTAACTGTCAGTTTACTGTACTGTGCCAACTGTACTACTATATGAGTACCTATTTCCTATTGTTCCATTTGGCTGTCATCTGTTTTAATTATGAGACACAATTGTGTCAAAATCATGATTTTTTTTTTTTCATGCTTGAAATAAGAAATTATTACTTTAAAAAGGTAGTTTTATTCTTGTGAGTGTTGACGACACGGCTTTGCAACAGTTGATATTCTAGTTTCAAGCATGTCGTACTCAATATAGGTCATCAAATCTCAGCTACAAGCTGTAATATCTTACTGAGATCATTTAGGACCAAAACACTTAAAACAAGTAAAACACTCGAACATAAAATCTGCTTAGTGAGAAGAATTATCTTATCAGACAGAAAATACGCAAATATCATCCTTATTTGAGATATTTCATCCTACTTAGATTGCAGTTTTTGCAGTGTGCTGTATTTGAGTGTGTGCGGGTCTACATGGACTATTCTCCGTATTGGGCCCCTGATTGACAGAACCCGTGTCCCAGAACAGAACAGCCTCTGGATCATGTTTGGAGTGTCAGTGCCAGTGTACCGTGGCGTGAGAATCTGTTGGATGCCAGCACACGGGCGAGGAATAGAGAGTCCTCGCGCTACATATGTCTGTGCGCATCCGTGCATATGCCTGATGGGAAAAAATACACGGCTGCAAAAGAAGGTTTTCTGTGTAATGTGCATTTAAGTGTGTGGGCGCAGCTTTTTTAATTCGGGCCAAAGTGAAAGTACCTGACGAGAAACGATAAATATTAATGACCACTGGCAACTTCCCTCCATTATTATTCCGGAACTCATAAAAGTCACTAACACTCACAGCCTCACTTTAACCGTGTTTTTTTTTTGTTTTTTTTTGGGGGGGGGGCATGCGAGGTTTTGCAATTAAAATCATCAAATGAGCTGAGAGAAAAGGGAAGGAAAAAAAAAAAAAAAGAAGGAAAGAACACCTTTAAGAATTTAGCACAGCATATGGCTTTTCAAACCGCCTTTAAACACAGACACTTAATTTTTATAGCCCTGCTGGACACGTTTCAAACAGCGTGATACAAGACTGGAGATTCAAGTGGCACGCGGTCCTGAGACCGGAACAGGTGGCGACAACGAGAAATGAGAAATGGGCCACACTTACTATATTTAAAATTACAGTAGGACCCCCAATTTACAGACTTAAAGGGGACCTATGATGGCCTAGGTCAGGGGTGTCCAAACTTTTTGACATATACTGTATATATATATATGTATGTATACATATTATATTCATATCATGGGTATATAAATAATAATTAAAGATGTCCGATAATATCAGACTGCCGATATCGGCCGATAAATGCTTTAAAATGTAATATCGGAAATGATCGGTATCGGTTTCAAAAAGTAAAATGTATGACTTTTTAAAAAGCCGCTGTACGGAGTGGTACACGGACGTAGGGAGAAGTACAGAGCGCCAAAAACCTTAAAGGCACTTCCTTTGCGTGCCGGCCCAATCACATAATATCTACGGCTTTTCACACACACAAGTGAATGCAAGGCCTACTTGGTCAACAGCCATACAGGTCACACTGAGGGTAGCCATATAAAGAACTTTAACACTGTTACAAATATGCGCCACACTGTGAACCCACACCAAACAAGAATGACAAACACATCCGCACCGTAACACAACATAAACACAACAGGACAAATACCCAGAACCCCTTTCAGCACTAACTCTTCCGGGACGCTAAAATATACACCCCCCGCTACCCCTACCCCCCCCACCTCAACCCCGCCCACCTCAACCTCCTCATGCTCTCTCAGCGAGAGCATGTCCCAAATTCCAAGCTGCTGTTTTGAGGCATGTTAAAAAAAAATAATGCACTTTGTGACTTCAATAATAAATATGGCAGTGCCATGTTGGCATTTTTTTCCCCACAACTTGAGTTGATTTATTTTGGAAAACCTTGTCACATTGTTTAATGCATCCAGCGGGGCATCACAACAAAATTAGGCATAATAATGTGTTAGTTCCACGACTGTATATATCGGTATCGGTTGATATCGGAATCGGTAATTAAGAGTTGGACAATATCGGAATATCGGATATCGGCCATCTTTAATAATAATTAGTATAAGTGAATGTGAAAATGCGCTAAAAATGGATACGTGTGGAGAGTGTTTTGCATTTTTACCCATCTTGCTTTGTCATAGATATAAATGGGTGAAATTTTAAAATGTTTTATAGTACATGGACATTTTTCATAATATCCACAATTGTTGTTTTATGTGTCACCATGTCTGTTGACATTTTGTGTCAGTAGGATTTTTTATTTTTTTTGCACCATGACTAGGGAAGGTTGTTTGCATTGGGTCTTATAAGTGAATGCTGTGCTTAGCTTAAATCCGAGCATAGTTAAAGGTTGTTGAGCTGAATTACCAACATTCCCACCTAGATTGTGACACAATGGCAACATCACGTATCGTGTTTTAAAATATATGCAATCTCCCTGCGGGCAAAATTCCTTATTTGACTCATGACGGGGCGGGCTGTAGTTTTTCAGACACCCCTGACTTAGAAATGTTGTAACAGTTTTGGACCGATACGGTACCATTTCCCAGCAGCTGAGAATTGATACCGGGAGTCATCGACAACAATTGTCAGTACTTTTTGTGTAATAAAATCATTTTTTTTATTGCAAAATTTAAAATGTACCTATTTTTGATACTTTTGTGTGTGTCAACGACTATCAATTGTTTTTGAATGTAATTTTTTAAATTTTTTTTATTGAAACTTGAAGCTGATTATGATAACTGCTGTCCAGTCGTTATACATTCTTTTATCATCACATTTTCGAGTCTCATTTGCAAGTATGACAAATAAGTCGCAATTGCAGTTGCAAGCCCAATACATTCAATGGCAATAGTGTATAGTATTAACTAGAGATGTCCGATAATGGCTTTGTTGCCGATGTCCGATATTCCGACATTGTCCAACTCGTAACTACTGATTCCGATATCAACCGATACCGATATATACAGTCGTGGAATTAACACATTATTATGCCTAATTTTGTTGTGATGCCCATAACAAGGTTTTCCAAAATAAATCAACCCAAGTTATGGAAAAAAATGCCATAAAAAATGTGTGGGGGGGGGGGGGGGGGGGGGTTGAGGTGTGTGTGTGTGTGGGGGGGGGGGCTGGGGGGGGGGGGGGGGTAGCGGGGGGTGTATATTGCATACTTGCCAACCCTCCCGTTTTTAGCGGGAGACTCCCGATAACCTCCCGGCAGAAATTTTCTCCCGACAAACTCCCGGTATTCAGCCGGAGCTGGAGGCCCCGCCCCCTCCAGCTCAATGCGGACCTGAGTGGGGACAGCCTGTTCTCACGTCCGCTTTCCCACAATATAAACAGCTTGCCTGCCCAATGACGTCATAACTGTAGAATGATCGAGGGCGAGTTCTTGGTTTCTCATGTGGGTTTATTGTTAAGCAGTTTCATTAACGTCCTCCCAGCGCGGTAACAACACACAACAACAACAGTCACGTTTAGTCTACCGTAAAGCAGTTCGCCTGCCGTAAACAGCAATGTTGTGACACTCTTAAACAGGACAATACTGCCATCAACTGGATAGCCTCCAGAACACTGAAATTCAAGTATTTCTTTTATTTATATGTATAATAAAATAAATATATATAGAACAGTGTTAAAGTTGTTTATACGGGCACCCTCAGTGTGACCTGTATGGCTGTTGACCAAGTGTGCTTGGCATTCACTTTAAGGTTTATTGGCGCTCTGTACTTCTCCCTACGTCCGTGTACACAGCGGCGTTTTAAAAAGTCATACATTTTACTTTTTGATACCGATATTTTCCGATATTACATTTTAATGCATTTATCGGCCGATAATATCGGCGGTCCGATATTATCGGTCATCCCTAGTATCAACACTTTTTAGGGCGCAACAAAAAACAGACCATAAACTATACACTAATACCGACTAATATCTTGGACTTGCAACTTATGCTTGCAAATGATATTAATAGTTATTTTTTCAAATGTTTCAATAAAAAAAAGAAGATTTTACGATTGATAGTCATTGACACACACAAAAGTATCGAAAATAGGTACCGCTGAGTACCGGCATCAACTACCAGGTACTGTATCGGTTCGAATGTTAACGGTACTCATCCCTAGCGGGGATGCATGCAACTCAAAAGCTCTCATCTAAAAACACTTAAGTTGGAGAACCACTGCATGGGGGAATTTATTGGGAAAATACGATTTTTTCCTTCACACACGTCAATAATATGAGTATGTCACATAGATCTTAGTAGAGCATATTTCAAAGGAGTAACTTAGTATATTCGACATATGTCATGGCAGAGGTTGAATAATAGTTTAGGATTCAGTCAGTTCATCACCATGTGTCAACTGTAACAGGAGCTAAACCACTAATCAATGGAATCCTGATTAAGAGTCCAATTAGTGACATCTCAATACAACACGAGAGAAGCCTTCTATTTCCTGAAGGTTTGCTGCAATAAGGACCGGTCACGTAGGCAGTGAACAATGAGAACGCTGGGTCAGCAGTCCTGTCCTACGTAATGGCTTTTAGCTAGTTTTAGGCGACGAGAGAAAAAAGTGTTTGAGAAAATGGCGATGACTGGCAAACGAGATTTGAAGACAACCGTTGCGCGTATCCTTCCAGCTCGGTTTCCTTCAGGGGAGTCGAATAATAGGAAAATACAAGTCTGATAAGAAGCTGCGAGTTGAAACCGTCAAGCCGAGCTACGGAAAAGGGATTTTATTCCTGTTGACGCACAGGTTCTAGATGGGCGTTCTAGGGAAGACGTCTAAAAAGAGCATATTAGAAGTGGACAGATGGATACACGGCTGGAAAAGATAGTTAGGATGAATTATGCATCTTCTGCACACGTTTGTGCAGTAGTCCATGCGGGACATGCAGTGTCAGGCAATTTACTTGAAAAAAGTAGTAACTCGTTGCTTTCCCAAATAAGTACCAAAAATTCCGGATTAAAAGACGCTACTTTTGACCTACGCGGCTTATGAAACGGTGCGGCTAATTTATGGCTTTTTCTTCACGGAGTTTAAAAAAAATAAAAATGAAGCAAAAAGACACTGAAATGGTGGTTATTGTCTGTGCTATGTATACACCACTTTTGTGGGTTACTTGTTTGGGGGGGGGGGGGGGGGTGGGCGAAAAAAAAGGACATGTGTTTAATTGCAATTCTGGACTGTACACATGTCAAAAATCCCCCCCCCCCCAAAAATAAATCAATAAAAGCTGCACCTAACGGAGGAGTGTCAAACTAATTTTCATTGAGGGCCACATCGTAGTAACGGCTGCTTTCAGAGGGCCGCTTTTTAAAATCAATTTTACAATATGCATGCAGGTAATAACCTGTGATTAATCATGATTAATCGAAATGCATATGCATTCGATGATTAGATTTTTTTGGTAACACTTTATTTTAAGGTACACCTATTCACCATTAATTAGTTGCTTATTAACATGCAAATTAGTAACATATTGGCTCTTAAAGGCCTACTGAAATGACATTTTTTCATTTAAACGCGGATAGCAGATCCATTCTATGTGTCATACTTGATCATTTTGTGATATTGCCATATTTTTGCTGAAAGGATTTAGTAGAGAACAACGACGATAAAGGTCGCAACTTTTGGTCGCTGATAAAAAAAAGCCTTGCCTATACCGGAAGTAGCGTGACGTCACCGGAGGAAGGGCTCCTCACATTTTCCCATTGTTTACAATGCAGCGAGAGAGATTCGGACTGAGAAAGCGACGATTACCCCATTAATTTGAGCGAGGATGAAAGATTCGTGGATGAGGAAAGTGAGAGTGAAGGACTACAGTGCAGTGCAGGACGTATCTTTTTTCGCTCTGACCGTAGCTTAGGTACAAGCTGGCTCATTGGATTCCACACTTTGTCCTTTTTCTATTGTGGATCACGGATTTGTATTTTAAACCACCTCGGATACTATATCCTCTTGAAAATGAGAGTCGAGAACATTCACAGTGACTTTTATCTCCACGACAATACATTGGCGAAGCTCTTTAGCTACTGAGCTAACGTGATAGCACCGGGCTCAAATGCAGATAGAAACAAAATAAATAAATCCCTGACTGGAAGGATAGACAGAAGATCAACAATACTATTAAACCATGGACATGTAAATACATGGTTAATAATTCCCAGCTTGGCGAAGCTTAACAATGCTGTTGCTAATGACGCCATTGAAGCTAACTTAGCAACGGGACCTCACAGAGCTATGATAAAAACATTAGCGCTCCACCTACGCCAGCCAGCCCTCATCTGCTCATCAACACCCGTGCTCACCTGCGTTCCAGCGATCGCCAGAGCGACGAAGGACTTCACCCGATCATAGATGCGGTCGGCGGCTAGCGTCGGATAGCGCGTCTGCTATCCAAGTCAAAGTCCTCCTGGTTGTGTTGCTGCAGCCAGCCGCTAATACACCGATCCCACCTACAACTTTCTTCTTTGCAGTTTTCATTGTTCATTAAACAAATTGCAAAAGATTCACCAACACAGATGTCCAGAATACTGTGGGATTTTGCGATGAAAACAGAGCTTTTTTGTATTGGATTCAATGGGGTACCAATACTTCCGGTTCAACGATTGACGTCACGCACATACGTCACCATACATAGACGTTTTCAACCGGAAGTTTAGCGGGAAATTTAAAATTGCACTTTATAACTTAACCCGGCCGTATTGGCATGTGTTGCAATGTTAAGATTTCATCATTGATATATAAACTATCAGACTGCGTGGTCGGTAGTAGTGGCTTTCAGTAGGCCTTTAATTTACATAATGCATGCGGGTAAAAACCTGTGATTAATCATGATTAATCGAAATGCATATGCATTTGATGATTAGATTTTTTTGGTAACATTTTATTTTAAGGTACACCTATTCACCATTTATTAGTTGCTTATTAACATGCAAATTAGTAACATATTGGCTCTTAATTAGTCATTATTAAGTACTTATTAATGCATTATTCTGCATGGCCTTATTATACAAGCAGTAAGCCATTAACTAAGAGTCTTCCCTAACCCTAACCCCAATCAAAACCTAACCCTGACCCCAATCCCACCCGTCACCTTAACCCTAACCTCAACCTCAAACCTAACCCTAATCCCAACCCTAAACCTAACCCTAACCCTATGTTAATAAGCAACTTATTATTGGTGAATATGTTCCCCATACTAAAGTGTTACAGATTTTTTTTATGTATAACTTGCTTTAAAATCATAAATTGTCATGTCTGTTGATCATGTTTTTGTTTAGTTATGTTCTGCTTGGTTTTTGGACACTTTTTAGTTCCTGCTTTCACTCCCTTGCCTTGTCACCATGACTACTCATTAGTTTCACCCGTCTCACATTTTGCACTTGCGCACCTGTCACAAATCATGTCTGTATTATTTAAGCCCATTGTTGCCAGGAAGTCAGCCTGGCGACATTAACTCTGATACCTCCATGATTACGCGTCCATGCCATAGTTCTATGATCTTTCCATGCTTGACCAAGTAAGTTTTCTTTCATGTCCTTAGTCTGTTTATGTGTTAATTTTGTTCATAGCCAAGTTTGCACTTCCGCCCTTGTGCGCGCTTTTCGTTTGTTCCTTTTGGTAGTGTTAAAATAAATATGTCCTTACCTTCACGCCTTGCCCGCTCCAACTTTCCTTTGCATTTTGGGAACACAAAACACCACAAAGTCCCCTTCTTGACATAAATAAAGGTGACAAGCAGATATGTAACTGTGTTTTTATCTCAGAAAACTAGTTTTGCAATACAGTATATAATAATATAATTGGCATGATCAGATAATATTTCAGTTTAAAAATATGCATTTTTTTTCTGTCAAAATTGAATGAACGAATGCATTTAGTAAAATAAAGAAAGAAAAAAAAGTATTTTATTGAAACCCATTTTTTCCAGGCTTTTGCGGGCCACATAGAATGATGTGGCGGGCCAGAACTGGCCCTTGGGCCTTGAGTTTGACACCTGTGATCTAACGACTCCTCGACCCCAACCCCAACCCCACTCCTCACCTTAACCCCAACCTCAACCTCAACCCTAATCCCAACCCTAAACCTAACCCTATGTTAATAAGCAACTAATTATTCGTGAATATGTTACCCATACTAAAGTGTTATAGATTTTTTTTTTAATGTATAACTTGCTTTAAAATCATAAATAAAAGTGACAAGCAGATATTTAACTGTGTTTTTATCTCAGAAAACTAGTTTTGCAATACAGTATATAATAACATAATTGGCATGATCAGATAATATTTCAGTTTAAAATATGCTTTTTTTTTTCTGTCAAAATTGAATGAACGAATGCATTTAGTAAAAAAAAAGTATTTTATTGAAACCCATTTTTTCCAGGCTTTTGCGGGCTACATAGAATGATGTGGCCGGCCAGAACTGGCCCTTGGGCCTTGAGTTTGACACCTGTGATCTAACGACTCCCCGACCCCAACCCCAACCCCACCCCTCACCTTAACCCCAACCTCAACCTCAACCCTAATCCCAACCCTAAACCTAACCCTAACCCTATGTTAATAAGCAACTAATTATTCGTGAATATGTTCCCCATACTAAAGTGTTACAGATTTTTTTTTAATGTATAACTTGCTTTAAAATCATAAATAAAAGTGACAAGCAGATATTTAACTGTGTTTTTATCTCAGAAAACTAGTTTTGCAATTCAGTATATAATAACATAATTGGCACGATCAGATAATATTTCAGTTTAAAATATGCATTTTTTTTCTGTCAAAATTGAATGAACGAATGCATTTAGTAAAAAAAAAGTATTTTATTGAAACCCATTTTTTCCAGGCTTTTGCGGGCCACATAGAATGAAGTGGCCGGCCAGAACTGGCCCTCGGGCCTTGAGTTTGACACCTGTGATCTAACGACTCCCCGACCCCAACCCCAACCCCACCCCTCACCTTAACCCCAACCTCAACCTCAACCCTAACCCCAACCCTAAACCTAACCCTATGTTAATAAGCAACTAATTATTCGTGAATATGTTCCCCATACTAAAGTGTTACAGAATTATTTTTTTTATGTATAACTTGCTTTAAAATCATAAATAAAGGTGACAAGCAGATATTTAACTTTGTGTTTTTATGCAGGAAAACTAGTTTTGCTATACAGTATATAATAATATAATTGGCATGATCAGATAATATTTCAGTTTAAAAATATGCATTTTTTTTCTGTCAAAATTGAATAAACGAATGCATTTAGTAAAAAAAAAGAAAGAAAAAAAAAGTATTTTATTGAAACCCATTTTCCAGGCTTTTGCGGGCCACATAGAATGATATGGCGGGCCAGAACTGGCCCTTGGGCCTTGAGTTTGACACCTGTGATCTAACGACTCCCCGACCCCAACCCCAACCCCACCCCTCACCTTAACCCCAACCTCAACCTCAACCCTAATCCCAACCCTAAACCTAACCCTATGTTAATAAGCAACTAATTATTCGTGAATATGTTACCCATACTAAAGTGTAACAGATTTTTTTTTAATGTATAACTTGCTTTAAAATCATAAATAAAAGTGACAAGCAGATATTTAACTGTGTTTTTATCTCAGAAAACTAGTTTTGCAATACAGTATATAATAACATAATTGGCATGATCAGATAATATTTCAGTTTAAAATATGCATTTTTTTTCTGTCAAAATTGAATAAACAAATGCATTTAGTAAAAAAAAAGTATTTTATTGAAACCCATTTTTTCCAGGCTTTTGCGGGCCACATAGAATGATGTGGCCGGCCAGAACTGGCCCTTGGGCCTTGAGTTTGACACCTGTGATCTAACGACTCCCCGACCCCAACCCCAACCCCACCCCTCACCTTAACCCCAACCTCAACCTCAACCCTAACCCTAATCCCAACCCTAAACCAAACCCTATGTTAATAAGCAACTAATTATTCGTGAATATGTTCCCCATACTAAAGTGTTAGAGAATTATTTTTTTTTATGTATAACTTGCTTTAAAATCATAAATAAAGGTGACAAGCAGATATTTAACTTTGTGTTTTTATGTCAGAAAACTAGTTTTGCAATACAGTATATAATAATATAATTGGCATGATCAGATACTATTTCAGTTTAAAATACGCATTTTTTTTCTGTCAAAATTGAATGAACGAATGCATTTAGTAAAAAAAAAGTATTTTATTGAAACCCATTTTTTCCAGGCTTTTGCGGGCCACATAGAATGATGTGGCCGGCCAGAACTGGCCCTCGGGCCTTGAGTTTGACTCCTGTGATCTAACGACTCCCCGACCCCAACCCCACCCCTCACCTTAACCCCAACCTCAACCTCAACCCTAACCCTAATCCCAACCCTAAACCTAACCCTATGTTAATAAGCAACTAATTATTCGTCAATATGTTCCCCATACTAAAGTGTTACAGAATTATTTTTTTTTATGTATAACTTGCTTTAAAATCATAAATAAAGGTGACAAGCAGATATTTAACTTTGTGTTTTTATCTCAGAAAACTAGTTTTGCAATACAGTATATAATAACATAATTGGCATGATAGATACTATTTCAGTTTAAAATACGCATTTTTTTTTCTGTCAAAATTGAATGAACAAATGCATTTAGTAAAAAACATTTTAAAAAAAAAAGTATTTTATTGAAACCCATTTTCCAGGCTTTTGCGGGCTACATAGAATGATGTGGCCGGCCAGAACTGGCCCCCGGGCCTTTAGTTTGACACCTGTGATCTAACGACTCCCCGACCCCAACCCAGACCCCATGAATGAACAAATGCATTTAGTAAAAAACATTTAAAAAAAAAAAAGTATTTTATTGAAACCCATTTTCCAGGCTTTTGCGGGCTACATAGAATGATGTGGCCGGCCAGAACTGGCCCTCGGGCCTTGAGTTTGACACCTGTGATCTAACAACTCCCCGACCCAACCCCACCCCTCACCTTAACCCCAACCTCAACCTCAACCCTAACCCCAACCCTAAACCTAACCCTATGTTAATAAGCAACTAATTATTCGTGAATATGTTCCCCATACTAAAGTGTTACAGATTTTTTTTTTTTATGTATAACTTGCTTTAAAATCATAAATAAAGGTGACAAGCACATATTTAACTTTGTGTTTTTATGTCAGAAAACTAGTTTTGCAATACAGTATATAATAATATAATTGGCATGATCAGATACTATTTCAGTTTAAAATACGCATTTTTTTTTCTGTCAAAATTGAATGAACAAATGCATTTAGTAAAAAACATTAAAAAAAAAAAAAAGTATTTTATTGAAACCCATTTTCCAGGCTTTTGCGGGCTACATAGAATGATGTGGCCGACCAGAACTGGCCCCCGGGCCTTGAGTTTGACTCCTGTGATCTAACGTCTCCCAAACAAACATCTCGCAACCTCAAATCGGGTTCTGTCTATTCACCAAAGAGAGCTGTCCGTAACAAATGCCACATCTACTGCATTTATGTCAAATGTATGGCCCGATATGTATAAAACATTATTACCCACCCTGAATCCGATTAGTTTGTTTGTGCGCTAACAGTGGAAATATTCCTGCTCAGCTTGTATTGATACAAATTCTCTCATCAATTCTGCTTACTGTTGCGAGTCATGCGTTGGATCGTAATCCGCAATCTATATGGGAAAACCATTGGGCAGCTATTTTATCAAGGAAATGACCATTCCCCCCCCCCCCCCAATAAAAAAAAAAAAAGCCAGCATATGGAACGTGATACCAAGGACGCCTTTTCCCGTAAGGGTGGATACAGAACATCGATAACACACAGAAGCCCTCCAACCATCCCGCACGTGAGTGACAGTCCGGTATGAAGGCCATCATAGGAGGTCTTTGTAAAGCCAGAAATAATGAATCGATTGAGCTTCCAGCAGAAGGTGTTCCTGTTATCCGAACCCGTTTAGGGACCCTTGTATTTGGAATAGAGGAGCCATGTTTGCTGCCGGTGCGGATCGCATTAAAAGTCAGCGAAGCTCACAGCCAGTTCACTGTCGATAAATAGAAGACTGTTTGTGTAGTGTTTGCAATTAGGGGCCGGGCATACGCCTGTTATCTTTAACTTCCAAAATCATACCGCATGAGTTAATTGGAAGGTCTGACAGCTCACACTGTGCTTTGGAGTCGGAGCCCGTGGCTCAGACCGCAACCGACAGTGTCACAAATTGAGAGGTTTTAGCCTCCGACAGACTCTGAATTCTACGGACAAGCGACTGCGTCCTTCGTGAGATCACACGCTCGCATCGGTCTTGTGTTTTGCACAGGTGCGGTCTGGAAATCTAAAGTGAAAAGGGGGACAGGATGTATGGAAAAAGTGACTTGCCAATTAGCTTGTGCCAGTCCGAAAAATGGTCTGGTTTTTGACAGTCCAGGGAACCATGACCGACGAGCCAAAAGCATGAGCATAGCGGCAGAGTAGTTGGATGAACATAGTCTCACATCATGACATCACCACCCATTCAGAGGAAAAAAAGGATTTGTTTTGTTTACAATTGCGAGTTTGGTCGTGTTTCCACTGGATGCGTAACGGCTGCTGAATGGCGTCGCCACGGAACTTCTCCAGCATTTCCATAGCTTATTTCAAGCCACACAACGGGAATAAGTTTGACAAATCCAATTTTTTATTTGAACGCAATATTTTTCTATTTTGCGATTTGGATTTTTTTTTTATATAATTACGTCGGAGTTAACAGTAATACAAATGCTAATACTTTGGTTAGCTACTCATAGTCAGCTGGTGAGCTGTTGATCGGAGACCCACTGCTATAAACTAATAACACAACAATGCACACAACAATGGTTGTGTGCAAACACTGCATGCAACACAACCATGCTAGCAGTGCTATCGTACACAAGGTGTTACTGGGTAATGTACATGTTTCCATGGCAATTACAAATGGGACGCATTGCCACTTTTAAGGGAGCTGGATCTTGAGAAGCCGTTATGTAACCTTTTAACTAGAGATGTCCGATAATATCGGCCTGCCGATATTATCAGCCGATAAATGCGTTAAAATGTAATATCGGAAATTATCGGTATCGTTTTTTTTATTATCGGTATCGTTTTTTGTTTTTTTTTACACTCATTCACACTCATTCACACAAAAGGGTTGTTTCTTTCTGTTATTAATATTCTGGTTCCTACATTATACATCAATATATATCAATACAGTCTGCAAGGGATACAGTCCGTAAGCACACATGATTGTGCGTGCTGCTGGTCCACTAATAGTACTAACCTTTAACAGTTAATTTTACTAATTTTCATTAATTACTAGTTTCAATGTAACTGTTTTTATATTGTTTTACTTTCTTTTTTATTCAAGAAAATGTTTTTAATTTATTTATCTTATTTTATTAACATTTTTTTTTAAAGTACCTTATCTTCACCATACCTGGTTGTCCAAATTAGGCATAATAATGTGTTAATTCCACGACTGTATATATCGGTTGATATCGGTATCGGTTGATGTCGGTATCGGTAATTAAAGAGTTGGACAATATCGGAATATCGGATATCGGCAAAAAGCCATTATCGGACATCCCTACTTTTAACCATTATGTATTGTGTAAAATTTGTATGTGTTCAATGTGAGGTATTTATTTCTATTTATGTACTTAAATGTAATATTAAGATTGTTGCCTTATTTATTAGTTTTTGCTTTGTTTTCAACATGTCCAAATTCTATTAGTACTACTACTACTACTTTAAAAAAAGCTGTTCAAAAGACTGGCTTGTTATTGTAGTTAGTTTTTTTTTGTACCGTTTATTTATTTTTTTTAAATCACAAAAATAATAACTATAAAATTGGGTGTGAATCAGAACACCTGAATTTGAAAAAATATTATTCTAAGTGGAAATTATCCTGAAACAATGACTGTGATTGTACTTTTTTTTTGGTTTCCATTGTAAACATTCCTTAAGGTGGTGCCAAGTTTGCACGTGATTTTCCCCCACATACAAAAACAAATGTACAAATACAAATGTAGTAAAAAAGTATTTTAACAAAACAGAAAAAAAATAAACAAAATGTAGGAATTAAATGTATTTATCTATGCATCTATATCTGCATATATAATGTATAAATACAACAAGAATAGAAAGTAAATAAATAAATGAATATAAAAAAAATAATACAATAAAATTTAAATTTAAAATAATTTTAAAATTATATATACATATATATTTTTTTTTTATATATACACACACACACGTATATATATATACACACACACACACTCACACACACACACACACATATATATATATATATATATATATATATATATATAGATATATAGACACACACCCCGGTATTGAGCACTGTATAACGGATAAACCACAGAAAACCTCGACTATATATATATATATATATATATATATATATATATATATATATATATATATATATATATATATATATATATATATATTTTTTTTTTTTTTTTCACCTGCAAAAATATAGAAATATATATAGTCAAGGTTTCTGTGGTTTATCTGTTCTACAGTACTCAATACCTGGGTAGAGCGGAATATACGTTAGGTCAGGAAAAAACACAGAGGCTATTTTATCCCTACAAGCCTGTTTTGCAGGTTTTTCTGCTCTTCAGGAGATGAGCAGAGAAACAGGCTTGTAGGGATGAAATAGCCTCTGTGTTTTTTCCTGACCTAATGTATATATATATATATATATATATATATATATATATATATATATATATATATATATATATATATATATATATATATATACATTAGGTCAGGAAAAAACACAGAGGCTATTTCATCATATATATATATATATATATATATATATATATATATATATATATATATATATATATATATATATATATATATATATATATATATATATATATCTACATTAGGTCAGGAAAAAACACAGAGGCTATTTCATCCCTACAAGCCTGTTTCTCTGCTCATCCCCTGAAGAGCAGAAAAACCTGCAAAACAGGCTTGTAGGGATAACATAGCCTCTGTGTTTTTTCCTGACCTAACGTATATTCCGCTCTACCCAGGTATCGAGTACTGTAGAACGGATAAACCACAGAAACCTTGACTATATATATTTCTATATTTTTGCAGGTGAAAAAATATATATATATATAAATAGAAGTGATTTCAAATGTTGTTGTTTTTTTCTTTTCTGGCTAATTTTCCCATCCAGTGACCAGCCAAATGATCAATTGCCGATGCTGTATATGCATGTGCATTAAAAAAAAAAAAAAAAACGTCTCTTAATCGGTTCTCATCGATCACTTAAAAGAGCTGTTCAAAAAACCTAATTTGTTTGCCAACGTCACATCTCCAATGGCAACAACAGAGCCATTATTCTCCTTATTACAGCACATACTGCCATCCCAATCTCTTTGCAAGCCATGGCAGTAGCTGCGAGCTCATATTGCTTGAATAAAGAATGACTCTTGACATCTAAACTCCTCACTTTTTGTTGCAATCAACCGACACATCAAAAAACCCAAAACACTTTACTGCAGTGATGGCACAATGTCACACTAATCTCCGCAAATTACCCACTAAATTACTTCTTACGTCTCAAACTGGGTGCGCTGGCGTTTTTTAGCACTCAAACATAAACACTACAATCAAGGTTTTAATTTGCAGTTGCCAAACAAGCTGTAAGCTACAGCGAAGGAGAGAGGCGAGATAATGAAGAAAGCAAAAGACAGGATCAAACAGGCAGACAGTGATTAGGTTTTCCCTCCAATGTCTAAATCTTTGCATCCTGAGTGGTTCTTTATACTTCTCAGTTACAGATGCTTTCTTGATAGTGTTGTTAAAAAGGGTGTTAAAAGACAATACGTTTTATTATATAAAGGGTAACTGCACCTTTTTTTATTTTATTTTGCCTATCGTTCACAACCCCTATGTAGGACAAAAACAAGTTTTTTTAATGCATTCTAAGCCGTAAAATACGGCAAATACCAGGCGGCTAACAATGCAGCTAATGCAAGCACACTATTGCGTCCATTAAGCCATCTAAAAAACATCGCAAAACCGCCACCGATGCTCCATTTACAACTTGAGACCTGAATATTAACCAAGTATTAGCGATATTGTAATTATAAGCGCTAAAGCAGAGGAACTACTTTTAGCGGCGTTGCGATCATTTTTACTTCCAGGTAGATTATGATTCATTCATTCAACTAAACCGGAAGATATAAACATCCCATCAGTCGACGTCCCAGTGGGAACAGACATTGTACATTGATTGATTTATTATGTTCGTAGTTTGTATTTTTTGTTTGGAACTTAGCAATACCGCTACCTGCTGGATTGGTTTATCACTCAGCTTCTAAAACTTGTCGATCCTCCTCCTTATATTCAGGTTAAAAAAATACACGTTTCTGGATCATCGTTTCTTTTAGTCTTTGTTGTCTCTCATGAAGTCAATATGTAAATATTACATGTTAATATGAATGTTACTACATTACATATATACTTAGAGCGTGTTTTTTTGATTGATTGAGACTTTTATTAGTAGATTGCACAGTACAGTACATATTCCGTACAATTGACCACTAAATGGTAACACCCGAATAAGTTTTTCAACTTGTTTAAGTCGGGCTCCACGTTAATCAATTCATGGTAAATACGTGTATATAATATACAACCTTTTTAAAGCGATTTAGAGGCGGACTTTTATTTTTGACTTAGAATGCATAAAATACATAGTGATTGTGAATTATATATATATATATATATATATATATATATATATATATATACATACACACTACCGTTCAAAAGTTTGGGGTCACGTTGAAATGTCCTTATTTCTGAAGGAAAAGCACTGTACTTTTCAATGAAGATAACTTTAAACTAGTCTTAACTTTAAAGAAATACACTCTATACATTGCTAATGTGGTAAATGACTATTCTAGCTGCAAATGTCTGTTTTTTGGTGCAAAATCTACATAGGTGTATAGAGGCCCATTTCCAGCAACTATCACTCCAGTGTTCTAATGGTACAATGTGTTTGCTCATTGGC
Source organism: Entelurus aequoreus (assembly GCF_033978785.1). Classification (NCBI taxonomy): domain Eukaryota; kingdom Metazoa; phylum Chordata; class Actinopteri; order Syngnathiformes; family Syngnathidae; genus Entelurus; species Entelurus aequoreus. The sequence goes on from NC_084753.1 coordinate 10,485,626, forward strand.
TCAGAAGGCTAATTGATGATTAGAAAACCCTTGTGCAATCATGTTCACACATCTGAAAACAGTTTAGCTCGTTACAGAAGCTACAAAACTGGCCTTCCTTTGAGCAGATTGAGTTTCTGGAGCATCACATTTGTGGGGTCAATTAAACGCTCAAAATGGCCTGAAAAAGAGAACTTTCATGTGAAACTCGACAGTCTATTCTTGTTCTTAGAAATGAAGGCTATTCCACAAAATTGTTTGGGTGACCCCAAACTTTTGAACGGTAGTGTATATATATATATATTTTTTTTTAAGTGCATTGCAAAAAGTCACATTTTAAAGTGCAACTGTCTTACTTTCTAATCCAGGGACGACCAGATGATCACAAAGTCCAAGGTAAGAGCTTCAGGCCTGCTGAGACCTTTAGTAGGGCCTATTCTCAAATTGAACGTGCCTTTGACCTTTGTCTCCACACTCATTATTAGACAACATTGGCAGCCAGGACCTGACGTCTTTAATTACCACGTAATCATGGAATGGCATTTCCCCCCCAAGTCTTGTCAACGTCAGCTTTTAGTGCACGTCACGTTTGCTTCGGCTTCAGAGTTCTTGTAGTCTGAAAGTGGACTCGCATCCAAAACGTGCGCAATAAATCCTACGGATCCCCGAGGAAAGTTGCCATCTATAAGGTTTAGCATTGTTTCAATTTGGACGATTCCTTTTCTGAGTCTTTGTTTTCGATCCTTTGAAATGGATCTCTCAGGTCCTAGGATCACTCAGCTTCTAAAACTTGTCCATCCTCCTCCTTATATTCAGGCTCAAAAATACACGTTTCTGGATCATGGTTTCTTGTAGTCTTTGTTGTCTCTCATGAAGTCAATATGTAAACATTACATGTTACTATGAATGTTACTACATTACATATATACTTACAGCGTGTATATACAACCTTTCTAAAGCAAGTTAGAGGCGGACTTTTATTTTTGACTTAAAATGCCTAAAAAAAGACACATATACTCAGTGGCCCAGTGGTTGGAGTGACCGCCCTGAGATCGGTAGGTTGTGAGTTCAAACCCCGGCCGAGTCATACCAAAGACTATAAAAATGGGACTCAGCATCAAGGGTTGGAATTGGGGGTTAAATCACCAAAAATGACTCCCGGGCACGGCACCGCTGCTGCTCACTGCTCCCCTCACCTCCCAGGGGGTGAACAAGGGGATGGGTCAAATGCAGAGGACAAATTTCACCACACCTAGTGTGCATGTGACAATCATTGGTACTTTAACTTAACTTAACTTAACTCAAGGGCCCTTAATGAGGACGGCACAAACATGGGTAGCTGCTAAAAGGGACAAAAAGAGTAAATGCTCTTCTGGGGACGGCGTGGCGAAGTTGGTAGAGTGGCCGTGCCAGCAACCCGGTTGCTGGTTACTGGGTTTCAATCCCCACCTTCTACCATCCTAGTCACGTCCGTTGTGTCCTTGGGCAAGACACTTCACCCTTGCTCCTGATGGCTACTGGTTAGCGCCTTGCATGGCAGCTCCCACCATCAGTGTGTGAATGTGTGTGTGAATGGGTGAATGTGGAAATACTGTCAGAGCGCTTTGAGTACCTTGAAGGTAGAAAAGCGCTATACAAGTATAACCCATTTATCATTATTTATATTCAAATATTAACACCAAACTACTTTAGTCGTATTCAATAATTACATGTAACCTATTAACAGTTTACGACCTTGTCAAATGATATGAAAACCTGTGTTAATCACCAAGGTTATTATCAAGGCTTAGGTCAGGCTGATTAGAAAAATAAATTAAGTTACAGGCAGTTTTGTCTGTGTTTTCTTCCTAGGGGGCGCTAGAGCGCAATTTTGAGTTTTGGGGTTGGGTTTTTTATTAGATCGCAATTTTTGCCAGTCCTGATGTGTGTGTCCAGTTTGGTGAGTTTTGAAGCATGTTAAGGGGGTCAAATTATAGCTCAAAGAGGCAAAGGTGACTGTTTTTACAAAACTTTTGTTTTGAAGGGGGAATTGCAAACTTCCTGTTGATTTTTGCTGAAGGATGTCAGTGTATGAAATCTAGGTCTAAGTGAGACCTACATAGAGGTTTTTGTTTCATGTCTCTACGACATTCCTACTGGAAGTTACAGGCAGTTTTGTCTGTGTTTTCTTCCTAGGAGCAGTTTTGTCTGTGTTTTCTTCCTAGGGGGCGCTAGAGTGCAATTTTGAGTTTTGGGGTTGGGTTTTTTATTAGATCGCAATTTTTGCCAGTCCTGATGTGTGTGTCCAGTTTGGTGAGTTTTGAAGCATGTTAAGGGGGTCAAATTGTAGCTCAAAGAGGCAAAGGTGACTGTTTTTACAAAACTTTTGTTTTGAAGGGGGAATTGCAAATTTCCTGTTGATTTTTGCTAAAGGATGTCAGTGTATGAAATCTAGGTCTAAGTGAGACCTACATAGAGGTTTTTGTTTCATGTCTCTACGACATTCCTACTGGAAGTTACAGGCAGTTTTGTCTGTGTTTTCTTCCTAGGAGCAGTTTTGTCTGTGTTTTCTTCCTAGGGGGCGCTAGAGCGCAATTTAGAGTTTTGGGGTTGGGTTTTTTATTAGATCGCAATTTTTGACAGTCCTGATGTGTGTGTCCAGTTTGGTGAGTTTTGAAGCATGTTAAGGGGGTCAAATTGTAGCTCAAAGAGGCAAAGGTGACTGTTTTTACAAAACTTTTGTTTTGAAGGGGGAATTGCAAACTTCCTGTTGATTTTTGCTAAAGGATGTCAGTGTATGAAATCTAGGTCTAAGTGAGACCTACATAGAGGTTTTTGTTTCATGTCTCTACGACATTCCTACTGGAAGTTACAGGCAGTTTTGTCTGTGTTTTCTTCCTAGGAGCAGTTTTGTCTGTGTTTTCTTCCTAGGGGGCGCTAGAGCGCAATTTTGAGTTTTGGGGTTGGGTTTTTTATTAGATCGCAATTTTTGACAGTCCTGATGTGTGTGTCCAGTTTGGTGAGTTTTGAAGCATGTTAAGGGGGTCAAATTGTAGCTCAAAGAGGCAAAGGTGACTGTTTTTACAAAACTTTTGTTTTGAAGGGGGAATTGCAAACTTCCTGTTGATTTTTGCTGAAGGATGTCAGTGTATGAAATCTAGGTCTAAGTGAGACCTACATAGAGGTTTTTGTTTCATGTCTCTACGACATTCCTACTGGAAGTTACAGGCAGTTGTGTCTGTGTTTTCTTCCTAGGAGCAGTTTTGTCTGTGTTTTCTTCCTAGGGGGCGCTAGAGTGCAATTTTGAGTTTTGGGGTTGGGTTTTTTATTAGATCGCAATTTTTGCCAGTCCTGATGTGTGTGTCCAGTTTGGTGAGTTTTGAAGCATGTTAAGGGGGTCAAATTATAGCTCAAAGAGGCAAAGGTGACTGTTTTTACAAAACTTTTGTTTTGAAGGGGGAATTGCAAACTTCCTGTTGATTTTTGCTGAAGGATGTCAGTGTATGAAATCTAGGTCTAAGTGAGACCTACATAGAGGTTTTTGTTTCATGTCTCTACGACATTCCTACTGGAAGTTACAGGCAGATTTGTCTGTGTTTTCTTCCTAGGAGCAGTTTTGTCTGTGTTTTCTTCCTAGGGGGCGCTAGAGTGCAATTTTGAGTTTTGGGGTTGGGTTTTTTATTAGATCGCAATTTTTGCCAGTCCTGATGTGTGTGTCCAGTTTGGTGAGTTTTGAAGCATGTTAAGGGGGTCAAATTGTAGCTCAAAGAGGCAAAGGTGACTGTTTTTACAAAACTTTTGTTTTGAAGGGGGAATTGCAAACTTCCTGTTGATTTTTGCTGAAGGATGTCAGTGTATGAAATCTAGGTCTAAGTGAGACCTACATAGAGGTTTTTGTTTCATGTCTCTACGACATTCCTACTGGAAGTTACAGGCAGTTTTGTCTGTTTTCTTCCTAGAAGCAGTTTTGTCTGTGTTTTCTTCCTAGGGGGCGCTAGAGTGCAATTTTGAGTTTTGGGCTTGGGTTTTTTATTAGATCGCAATTTTTGCCAGTCCTGATGTGTGTATCCAGTTTGGTGAGTTTTGAAGCATGTTAAGGGGGTCAAATTATAGCTCAAAGAGGCAAAGGTGACTGTTTTTACAAAACTTTTGTTTTGAAGGGGGAATTGCAAACTTCCTGTTGATTTTTGCTAAAGGATGTCAGTGTATGAAATCTAGGTCTAAGTGAGACCTACATAGAGGTTTTTGTTTCATGTCTCTACAACATTCCTACTGGAATTTACAGGCAGTTTTGTCTGTGTTTTCTTCCTAGGGGGCGCTAGAGCGCAATCTAAGTTTTGGGGCTAGGTTTTTTGATTACATCGCAATTTTCGCCAGTCCTGATGTGTGTCAAATATGGTGAGTTTTGAAGTATGTTAAGGGGGTCAAATTACAGCTCAAAGAGGCGACGGTATAATAATAATAAAACCTTACAAATACAATAGGGTCCTCTGTCCCAAAGGGACATTCGGTCCCTAATAAAGTCCATTCTATTCTATATTCAGGCCACGCCAGGTAAATAGAGTATTGTTGGCGTTTTTTTTTTTTTTTTTTTTGAGAGGGCTTTACGGGTGGAACAGGTGACTTATTAGTTGCATTGTTAGCCACCTCTTACTTGCCATATTTTACGAATTAGAATGCATAAAAAGAGAATGAAAGGCAACATTCCCCCCAAAAGGTGCAGTTCCCCTTTAAAATGAGGTTTAAAAGAAGGGTTAAAAACTTCTCACCACTTCCACACACACACACACACACACACACACACACACACACACACACACACACACACACACACACACACACACACACACACACACACACACACACACACACACACACACACACACACACACACACACACACACACACACACACACACACACACACACACACACATCTATCTGTCATCTCTGAAGAGCAGATGGCTGCTTCTCGGCACCACATGGCCAACAACACTCAGGAGATGTGGTGAAGCTCTTTCAGGAGAAAATTATTTTCAATCTGCTGCGGAAACGACAGCCCCTCCTTTTTATTTATTTACTTTTTTCACGGCGTCAGCATCGACCCAAGCACCGCGACTATAACCCCAAACACACACACACACACACACAACACCCGTGATCGCAGAACACCATTTATCTCCAGTAGTTGCTGCTGCTGATGATGATGTAAATACGTTACAGCTAAATGAACAAACCCAACACAAAGTCGTAAAGTGAGATTATTAAGAGGCTGCGCGGAGCTCATATCTTTCCCAATTTCTGTCATGTCCTCCCAACGCATGCGAGCGTATTGCAAATATATGGATAGTCACATGCATTATGCATACGGGAGTCAGTTTGAGTATTGTGGAGGAGTAGAGACATGAAAAACGAGGTTTTGCTCAATAATTCCTGGTAATGTTGTATCACCTGAAACAGGTGATGGGCTGCAATCCGTCAAAATATTGTCACTGGAATCGAACCCCCACCCCAAAAAAAAAAATATATATATATAATCGAAACACTACACCAACGTTGTCATGGAGTTATCCTATCAAGTGACTACGCAAAAAAAATACCAGAAGTCTTGCAGAACGTCAAACTGACACCGTGTCCAAACTAAGGCTCGTGGGCCAAATGCGGCCCGCCGACGTCTTCAATTTGGCCCGCGAGATGTCGTGATTGGACTAAGGAATCGCAGCTTTTACCAGGGAAGATTGCAGTTACTTAAATTATATGACAAGTTTGTTGCTGTTTTTATGTCACCGTCTAAAGCAGGGCTGTTCAAACTTTTTGCCCTGGAGGCCGCATTGGACTTTAAAAAAAAAACTTGGTCAACAGCCATACAGGTCACACTGAGGGTAGCCGTGTAAACAACTTTAACACTGTTACAAATATGCGCCACACTGTGAACCCACACCAAACAAGAATGACAAACACATTTCGGGAGAACACAACATAAACACAACAGAACAAGTACCCAGAATCCCTTGCAGCACTAACTCTTCCGGGACGCTACAATATTTTATATATATAAAATTTTATAACATTATATATATATATATATATATATATATATATATATATATATATATATATATATATATATATATATATATATATATATACGGCTTTCAGCCCCCGGCCAAACTTTTTGAGCCCAATGTGGCCCCCAAGTCAAAAAAGTTTGGACACCCCTTCCGTACTCCGTCTCATACAAAACTTCAACATATGACACAAAACCACAAACATTTCCCAGATGGAACGCCCACATGTGAGAAGTTGGCATACAACGCTAATAAAACACAACATTTATTAGTTTTAGATCTTCATTAACTTTGGCGGTTTCTGAACTGCATCACAAATTGGATAACATCTCGGCGAAGCTTTCCGCTCTGCAAGGCGTAATTATGGTCAAATTGAGAGCCAGAATGGGCAATTAAAGCTCACAAATCATTGGGATGTGTTTGCTCGCCTAAACCAAAAACAATCCTTATCTACAATTCGACTCCCTCTGCTAACGGCCTTGGCAAGACCAGTGTATTCTCAAAGGGTTAAAAACTTTGAGAAAACACGGAGAATAATGTATGAAAACATGTATTTCCCATTACCGTACATCCCGGACTATAAACCGCTACTTTTTTTTCTTACACTTTGAACACTTAAGGCTTTTAAAAAGGTGCGGCTAATTTATGGATTTTTCTTTGTTGTTGGCTACAATAAAAACTATTTAGAAGAAAAAAGCAAAAACACATAGGATGTTTTATTGTTTGTGCTATGGCATCGTCTTATCATTACAGAGTTGCAGTGTCCTTCCGTTTACCCAAAGTGCTTTTTATTTATTTATTTTTTCAACTGGAGTGCCGTTCACTCGTATTGTAAGTTTTATAATATAATTAAAGCTGTTTATACTTACTAACCCGTCCCATGTGTGATGTATGTAGGAGTGTTTTCATGCATATTTGTACATGCTATCATAATGTTAGGAAGCTAGCGTTGTTAGCATTAGCTAACATGCTAACACATTTACGATTGTCTGTGTTAGTATTATTATTAACTGTGGAGTTATTGAGTCTGTTTAGCTGATTGGAGAGCTAACTTGACGCAGCTTGTGGGTCCATGACGATGTCTTCTGTTTTGTTTGATCAGCCGTTTTACTGCCTTGTTACAGACACCGTTTGGGAACAATTAAGGTATGTGAATAAACATTTACAAAATCTTTGCGTCAATAACTCATTTCACAACGTATATATCTGCGACTTATAGTCCGGTGCGGCTAATATAAGGATTTTTTTCCCCGTTTACCCAAAATGATTTTTTTTCAACTGGAGTGCCGTTCAGTCTTTGAGCCATCCATAGCGGAACTACTCGTATAGATTCTTCATTCCTCACTTCAGTCAACATTTGTAAGTTTTACAATATAGCTAAAACTGTTTATACTTACTAAACCGTCTAATGTGTGATGTCTGTAGGAGTGTTTTCATGCATAGTGTTGTTAGCATTAGCTAACATGCTAACACAAGTGTCTGTGTTAGTGTTATTATTAACTGTGGAGTTATTGAGTCTGTTTAGCTGATTGGAGAGCTAACTTGACGCAGCTTGTGGGTCCATGACGATGACTTCTGTTTTGTTTGATCAGCCGTTTTACTGCCTTGTTACAGACACCGTTTGGGAACAATTAAGGTATGTGAATAAACATTTACCAAATCTTTGCGTCAATAACTCATTTCACAACGTATATATCTGCGACTTATAGTCCGGTGCGGCTAATATAAGGATTTTTTCCCCGTTTACCCAAAATGCTTTTTTTTTTCCAACTGGAGTGCCGTTCAGTCTTTGAGCCATCCATAGTGTTGCTACTCGTATGGATTCCTCACTCCTCACTTCAGTCAACAGTTGTAAGTTTTACAATATAGCTAAAACTGTTTATACTTACTAAACCGTCTAATATGTGATGTCTGTAGGAGTGTTTTCATGCATATTTGTACGTGCTATCGTTAGGTAATCAAGCTAGTGTTGCTAGCATTAGCTAACATGCTAACACGAGTGTCTGTGTTAGTGTTATTATTAACTGTGGAGTTATTGAGTCTGTTTAGCTGATTGGAGAGCTAACTTGACGCAGCTTGTGGGTCCATGACGATGACTTCTGTTTTGTTTGATCAGCCGTTTTACTGCCTTGTTACAGACACCGTTTGGGAACAATTAAGGTATGTAAATAAACATTTACAAAATCTTTGCGTAAACAACTCATTTCACAACGTATATATCTGCGACTTATAGTCCGGTGCGGCTAATATAAGGATTTTTTTCCCCGTTTACCCAAAATGCTTCTTTTTTTTTTTCAACTGGAGTGCCGTTCAATCTTTGAGCCATCCATAGCGGAACTACTCGTATAGATTCTTCATTCCTCACTTGAATCAACATTTGTAAGTTTTACAATATAACTAAAACTGTTTATACTTACTAACCCGTCCCATGTGTGATGTCTGTAGGAGTGTTTTCATGCATATTTGTACATGCTATCATAATGTTAGGAAGCTAGCGTTGTTAGCATTAGCTAACATGCTAACACAGGTGTCTGTGTTAGTGTTATTATTAACTGTGGAGTTATTGAGTCTGTTTAGCTGATTGGAGAGCTAACTTGACGCAGCTTGTGGGTCCATGACGATGACTTCTGTTTTGTTTGATCAGCCGTTTTACTGCCTTGTTACAGACACCGTTTGGGAACAATTAAGGTATGTGAATAAACAGTTACAAAATCTTTGCGTCAATAACTCATTTCACAACGTATATATCTGCGACTTATAGTCCGGTGCGGCTAATTTAAGGATTTTTTTCCCGTTTACCCAAAATGCTTTTTTTTTCCAACTGGAGTGCCGTTCAGTCTTTGAGCCATCCATAGCGGTTCTACTCGTATGGATTCCTCATTCCTCACTTCAGTCAACAGTTGTAAGTTTTACAATATAGCTAAAACTGTTTATACTTACTAAACCGTCTAATATGTGATGTCTGTAGGAGTGTTTTCATGCATATTTGTACGTGCTATCGTTAGGTAATGAAGCTAGTGTTGTTAGCATTAGCTAACATGCTAACACGAGTGTCTGTGTTAGTGTTATTATTAACTGTGGAGTTATTGAGTCTGTTTAGCTGATTGGAGAGCTAACTTGACGCAGCTTGTGGGTTCATGACGATGTCTTCTGTTTTGTTTGATCAGCCGTTTTACTGCCTTGTTACAGACACCGTTTGGGAACAATTAAGGTATGTGAATAAACATTTACAAAATCTATGCGTCAATAACTCATTTCACAACGTATATATCTGCGACTTATAGTCCGGTGCGGCTAATATAAGGATTTTTTTCCCCGTTTACCCAAAATGATTTTTTTTTTTCAACTGGAGTGCCGTTCAGTCTTTGAGCCATCCATAGCGGAACTACTCGTATAGATTCTTCATTCCTCACTTGAATCAACGTTTGTAAGTTTTACAATATAACTAAAACTGTTTATACTTACTAACCCGTCCCATGTGTGATGTCTGTAGGAGTGTTTTCATGCATATTTGTACGTGCTATCATAATGTTATGAAGCTAGTGTCGTTAGCATTAGCTAACATGCTAACACAAGTGTCTGTGTTAGTGTTATTATTAACTGTGGAGTTATTGAGTCCGTTTAGCTGATTGGAGAGCTAACTTGACGCAGCTTGTGGGTCCATAACGATGACTCATGTTTTGTTTGATCAGCCGTTTTACTGCCTTGTTACAGACACCGTTTGGGAACAATTAAGGTATGTAAATAAACATTTACCAAATCTTTGCGTCAATAACTCATTTCACAACGTATATATCTGCGACTTATAGTCCGGTGCGGCTAATATAAGGATTTTTTTCCCGTTTACCCAAAATGCTTTTTTTTTCTCCAACTGGAGTGCCGTTCAGTCTTTGAGCCATCCATAGCGTTTCTACTCGTATGGATTCCTCATTCCTCACTTCAGTCAACAGTTGTAAGTTTTACAATATAGCTAAAACTGTTTATACTAACTAAACCGTCTAATGTGTGATGTCTGTAGGAGTGTTTTCATGCATATTTGTACGTGCTATCGTTAGGTAATCAAGCTAGTGTTGTTAGCATTAGCTAACATGCTAACACAAGTGTCTGTGTTAGTGTTATTATTAACTGTGGAGTTATTGAGTCCGTTTAGCTGATTGGAGAGCTAACTTGACGCAGCTTGTGGGTCCATGACGATGACTTCTGTTTTGTTTGATCAGCCGTTTTACTGCCTTGTTACAGACACCGTTTGGGAACAATTAAGGTATGTGAATAAACATTTACAAAATCTTTGCGTCAATAACTCATTTCACAACGTATATATCTGCGACTTATAGTCCGGTGCGGCTAATATAAGGATTTTTTCCCCCGTTTACCCAAAATGATTTTTTTTTTTTCAACTGGAGTGCCGTTCAGTCTTTGAGCCATCCATAGCGGAACTACTCGTATAGATTCTTCATTCCTCACTTGAATCAACGTTTGTAAGTTTTAAAATATAACTAAAACTGTTCATACTTACTAACCCGTCCCATGTGTGATGTCTGTAGGAGTGTTTTCATGCATATTTGTACGTGCTATCATAATGTTATGAAGCTAGTGTCGTTAGCATTAGCTAACATGCTAACACGAGTGTCTGTGTTAGTGTTATTATTAACTGTGGAGTTATTGAGTCTGTTTAGCTGATTGGAGAGCTAACTTGACGCAGCTTGAGGGTCCATGACGATGTCTTCTGTTTTGTTTGATCAGCCGTTTTACTGCCTTGTTACAGACACCGTTTGGGAACAATTAAGGTATGTGAATAAACATTTACAAAATCTTTGCGTCAATAACTCATTTCACAACGTATATATCTGCGACTTATAGTCCGGTGCGGCTAATATAAGGATTTTTTTCCCGTTTACCCAAAATGCTTTTTTTTTTCCAACTGGAGTGCCGTTCAGTCTTTGAGCCATCCATAGCGTTCCTACTCGTATGGATTCCTCATTCCTCACTTCAGTCAACAGTTGTAAGTTTTACAATATAGCTAAAACTGTTTATACTTACTAAACCGTCTAATGTGTGATGTCTGTAGGAGTGTTTTCATGCATATTTGTACGTGCTATCATTAGGTAATCAAGCTAGTGTTGTTAGCATTAGCTAACATGCTAACACGAGTGTCTGTGTTAGTGTTATTATTAACTGTGGAGTTATTGAGTCTGTTTAGCTGATTGGAGAGCTAACTTGCGCAGCTTGTGGGTCCATGACGATGACTCATGTTTTGTTTGATCAGCCGTTTTACTGCCTTGTTACAGACACCGTTTGGGAACAATTAAGGTATGCAAATAAACATTTACAAAATCTTTGCGTCAATAACTCATTTCACAACGTATATATCTGCGACTTATAGTCCGGTGCGGCGAATATAAGGATTTTTTTCCCGTTTACCCAAAATGCTTTTTATTTTTCCAACTGGAGTGCCGTTCAGTCTTTGAGCCATCCATAGCGTTTCTACTCGTATGGATTCCTCACTCCTCACTTCAGTCAACAGTTGTAAGTTTTACAATATAGCTAAAACTGTTTACACTTACTAAACCGTCTAATGTGTGATGTCTGTAGGAGTGTTTTCATGCATATTTGTACGTGCTATCGTTAGGTAATCAAGCTAGTGTTGTTAGCATTAGCTAACATGCTAACACAAGTGTCTGTGTTAGTGTTATTATTAACTGTGGAGTTATTGAGTCCGTTTAGCTGATTGGAGAGCTAACTTGACGCAGCTTGTGGGTCCATGACGATGACTTCTGTTTTGTTTGATCAGCCGTTTTACTGCCTTGTTACAGACACCGTTTGGGAACAATTAAGGTATGTGAATAAACATTTACAAAATCTTTGCGTCAATAACTCATTTCACAACGTATATATCTGCGACTTATAGTCCGGTGCGGCTTATATAAGGATTGTTTTCCCGTTTACCCAAAATGCTTTTTTTTTTCCAACTGGAGTGCCGTTCAGTCTTTGAGCCATCCATAGCGTTTCTACTCGTATGGATTCCTCACTCCTCACTTCAGTCAACAGTTGTAAGTTTTACAATATAGCTAAAACTGTTTACACTTACTAAACCGTCTAATGTGTGATGTCTGTAGGAGTGTTTTCATGCATATTTGTACGTGCTATCGTTAGGTAATCAAGCTAGTGTTGTTAGCATTAGCTAACATGCTAACACGAGTGTCTGTGTTAGTGTTATTATTAACTGTGGAGTTATTGAGTCTGTTTAGCTGATTGGAGAGCTAACTTGCGCAGCTTGTGGGTCCATAACGATGACTCATGTTTTGTTTGATCAGCCGTTTTACTGCCTTGTTACAGACACCGTTTGGGAACAATTAAGGTATGTAAATAAACATTTACAAAATCTTTGCGTCAATAACTCATTTCACAACGTATATATCTGCGACTTATAGTCCGGTGCGGCTCATATAAGGATTTTTTTCCCGTTTACCCAAAATGCTTTTTATTTTTCCAACTGGAGTGCCGTTCAGTCTTTGAGCCATCCATAGCGTTTCTACTCGTATGGATTCCTCACTCCTCACTTCAGTCAACAGTTGTAAGTTTTACAATATAGCTAAAACTGTTTACACTTACTAAACCGTCTAATGTGTGATGTCTGTAGGAGTGTTTTCATGCATATTTGTACGTGCTATCGTTAGGTAATCAAGCTAGTGTTGTTAGCATTAGCTAACATGCTAACACAAGTGTCTGTGTTAGTGTTATTATTAACTGTGGAGTTATTGAGTCCGTTTAGCTGATTGGAGAGCTAACTTGACGCAGCTTGTGGGTCCATGACGATGACTTCTGTTTTGTTTGATCAGCCGTTTTACTGCCTTGTTACAGACACCGTTTGGGAACAATTAAGATATGTAAATAAACATTTACAAAATCTTTGTACTAATAACTGATTTCACAACGTATATATCTGCGACTTATAGTCCGGTGCGGCTAATATATTGATTGTTTTTCTACGATTTAATAGGTGCGGCTTATATACCAGTGCGCCTATAGTTCGTTTTAGTACAAAACCTGCACCAAAGTAAAGTCAGGTTTGATATGAGCAAAAAAAAAATCAGGAAAAAGGTTGAAAATTGTTTAAATGGGGGGAGTCGGGTTGAAAAATCTTTAAAATTCTGCCTACGGCCACGACTTAGCCCTGATTTGGACCTAACATCGTCTGTTCGTTGACATGGTAACTGACACATCATGAACAATTTGAATATGTGTTATCCAACATTCGAATGCACAGCTGCCACGCATTGCCGGCAGTGATTTCCCACGGATGAAAAGGTTCGGTGGGTACTCACGATGTGGAGCATGATGTAGTCTCCCAGGCGCGGGGCGCTGTCAATGCGGACCAGGATGCCGTCTTTGATGGTGGTGCTGAAGCCTACCGCCAGCCGGTCGGTCCGAGTGCTGGGCCTTTCGTTATTGGGCCAGGTGTACGTGATCAGACCCCCTCCTTTACCGAAGATGTAGGTGGTGCCAGCTGTGGAAACACAAGGACAGGGAAAGGGGAATCAAAATCTAACTCATGTAGGTACATTTTGGGTTCAACGTAATTGAATTAATTTCTGGCCGGTACCTATTCAAACCATACGACTGGTACACACAAATATATTTTTTGATATTCTACAGACCCCACACGTAAAGATAGAAATCAGGCATTGAGCAGTTTTAGTTTTTAATGTGCACGACACATAATCAGCACTAAAATCTCACGTGGACAAACTTGATCCAATAAAATCGAAGAAGAAGAACCGCAAAAACAAGGAATAACAAGGAAACATAGGGGAGGAGGGAAAGGTTATTTTGACAGAAAAAAAGTAAACACTTTGTTAAAAAAAAAAAAAAAAACAACTCCGGCTGCAATTAAGGATGAGTACTGTTCATATTTGAACTAATACCGTACAAATTCCAAGAACCTAGGAATGGTTATCGGTATTCAAAGGTACCAGTTTTCATCGTCTGGCGGTGGTTTGGCTTCAAGCGGAAATATGTTAAACAGACAACCGTAAAATTAATTAAAGATTAAAGGCCTACTGAAAGCCACTACTACCGACCACGCAGTCTGATAGTTTATATATCAATGATGAAATCTTAACATTATAACACATGCCAATACGGCCGGGTTAACTTATAAAGTGACATTTTAAATTTGCCGCTAAACTTCCGGTTCGAAACGCCTCTGAGGATGACGTATGCGTGTGACGTAGCCCGGCGAACACGGGTATGCCTTCCACATTGAAGCCAATACGAAAAAGCTCTGTTTTCATTTCATAATTCCACAGTATTCTGGACATCTGTGTTCGTGAATCTGTTGCAATCATGTTCATTGCATTATGGAGAAGGAAGCTGAGCAAGCAAAGAAGAAAGTTGTCGGTGCGAAATGGACGTATTTTTCGAACGTAGCCAGCCACAACAGTACACAGCCGGCGCTTCTTTGTTTACATTCCCGAAAGATGCAGTCAAGATGGAAGAACTCGGATAACAGAGACTCTAACCAGGAGGACATTTGACTTGGATACACAGACGCCTGTAGAGAACTGGGACAACACAGACTCTTACCAGGATTACTTTGATTTGGATGACAAAGACGCAGACGTGCTACTGTGAGTATGCAGCTTTGGCTTTTTTTTGCGTATGTACGTAACTTTTTTTAAATATATAAGCTTTATGAACCTTGGGTTAGGTGAACGGTCTTTTGGGCTGAGTGATTGTGTGTGTTGATCATGTGTTTGAATTGTATTGGCGTGTTCTATGGAGCTAGGAGCTAGCAGAGGAGCTAGCATAACACGTACCGTACCTACGTGCGCGTCACGTACGTGACTTTTTAAAAATATATAAGCTTTATGAACCTTGGGTTAGGTGAACGGTCTTTTGGGCTGAGTGATTGTGTGTGTTGATCAGGTGTTTGTATTGTATTGGCGTGTTCTATGGAGCTAGGAGCTAGCAGAGGAGCTAGGAGCTAGCATAACAAACACGCAGGTGTTTTTATGCAGGATTAATTTGTGGCATGTTAAATATAAGCCTGGTTGTGTTGTGGCTAATAGAGTATATATATGTCTTGTGTTTATTTACTGTTGTAGTCATTCCCAGCTGAATATCAGGTACCGTGAGTATGCAGCCTTGGCTGCTAAACATTCGATAACTTGACCGTATGTGCGCGTCACGTACGTAACTTTTTAAAAATATATAAGCTTTATGAACCTTGGGTTAGGTAAACGGTCTTTTGGGCTGAGTGATTGTGTGTGTTGATCAGGTGTTTGAATTGTATTGGCGTGTTCTATGGAGCTAGGAGCTAGCAGAGGAGCTAGGAGCTAGCATAACAAACACGCAGGTGTTATTATGCAGGATTAATTTGTGGCATATTAAATATAAGCCTGGTTGTGTTGTGGCTAATAGAGTATATATATGTCTTGTGTTTATTTACTGTTGTAGTCATTCCCAGCTGAATATCAGGTCACCCCCGGCTCTCACAGCATCTTCCCTATCTGAATAGCTTCAACTCCCCACTAGTCCTTCACTTGCACTTTACTCATCCACAAATCTTTCATCCTCGCTCAAATTAATGGGGAAATTGTCGCTTTCTCGGTCCGAATCTCTCTCACTTCATGCGGCCATCATTGTAAACAATAGGGAACTTTGCGTATATGTTCAACTGACTACGTCACGCTACTTCCGGTAGGGGCAAGCCTTTTTTTTATCAGATACCAAAAGTTGCAATCTTTATCGTCGTTGTTCTATACTAAATCCTTTCAGCAAAAATATGGCAATATCGCGAAATGATCAAATATGACACATAGAATAGATCTGCTATCCCCGTTTAAATAAAAAAAATTCATTTCAGTAGGCCTTTAAAGTACCAATGATTGTCACACACACACTAGATGTGGTGAAATTTGTCCTCTGCATTTGTCCCATCCCCTTGGGGAGCAGTGGGCAGCAGCGGCGCCGCGCCCGGTAATCATTTTGGTGATTTAACCCCCAACTCCAACCCTTTGTTGCTGAGTGCCAAGCAGGGAGGTAATGGGTCCCATTTTTATAGTCTTTGGTATGACTCGGCTGGGATTTGAACTCCAACCTACCGATCTCAGGGCGGACACTCTAACCCAGGGGTGTCAAATGTACGGCCCGCGGGCCGGATTAGGCCCGCTAACAGGTTTTATCCGGCCCGCGGTATAAGTTTGCTAAGTATAAAAATGAGCCGAAATTTTTAAATGAAAGAAACTGCTGTTCTAAATGTGTCCACTAGATGTCGCAATATCAATTCTTTGTATCTTTGTAGATGATGCTACATATATATATAAAAAAAAATAAACCACATGATGTTTGTGCACCAGTCGAACAAAATGAGCACACTGCATCAATAAAATCCTGTAATTTGATTTTGATATTATTTTTTTATCTTGATAGATTAAGTACTATCTATCCATCTAGATTGAAAATTAACACCAATGAGTTGAATGATGAACAATATCACATGCTTTATTCAGAAAGTATAAATAACGACAAATAAAGATAGAATACTATTAACCGCAACATGTAAGTGTAAAAAAAGCCCAACAACATTATGATTTGTATAATTTCAGAATGTGCTTGTTCTATTTCTATACAAAGAAAACAATCTGAAGTTGTCTTTATTTTTAAGTTATCGTGCCGTGATTTTACCAGTCCGGCCCACTTGGGAGTAGATTTTTCTCCATGTGGCCCCCGATCTAAAATTAGTTTGACACCCCTGCTCTAACCACTAGACTTAGACTTAGACTAACTTTAATGATCCACAAGGGAAATTGTTCAACACAGTAGCTCAGTTACAATGATGGAAAGTGTAAGGATGGAAAGGACAATGCAGGTATAAATAGCGGTACAAAAATCGAACATATATACGAATATATACATAATATGTGTACAGTATATTATATATACAGATATATTATATTATGTCTATAACATATATACAGTATATACCAATGACCATGTACAATATTACAGTATATACAGTATATGTGACAGCAGCAGCATAAAATAGAGAGTAGATCCAGCAGGAAATCGAAAATAGACATTATAAACATGTCAAATGTCAAGTATGCTGCAAAGCGTTGCTGCAAAAAAAAGTAGCAACACTACTAATTTATAACATCATTTGAAAAGTCACCCGCTTGAGCAGACCTGGGCAAATTAAGGCCCGGGGGCCACATGCGGCCTGCCGGACATTCCCAAATAATTGTTTTAGATCAGGGGTCGGCAAGCCGCGGCTCCGGAGCCGCATGCGGCTCTTTGACCACTCTGATGCGGCTCAGCTACATACTTGCTGACCCCCCCGATTTTCCCGGGAGACTTGTGGATCTCAGTGCCTCTCATAGATAACCCCCAGGGGAAATATAATCATATTTACACTCTAATTACTATATAAAGGACATGCCCTAATTGCACTGCAATAATTGTCCACTATAGCATTTACAAACAGTGTGCCAGTCCGGCCACATGTTGTATGTAGCTTTTACTTGCACACATAGGAGACAGCAAAGCATACTTAGTCATCAGCCACACAGCTTACACTGACGGTAGCCGTATCAAACAACTTGAACATTGTTACGTTACAAATATGCGCCACACTGTGAACCCACACCAAAAAAGAATGAAAAACACATTTCTGGAGAACATCCCACCGTAACACAACATAAACACAACACACCCAATACCCAGAATCCCATGCAGCCCTAACTCTTCCGGTCTACATTATACACCCCCGCTACCACCAAATCCCCCCACACATCAACCCCCCCCTCTCAGTGCGTTGGTTGCGCGGAAGAGTTAGGGTTGCATGGGATTCTGGGTATTGGTACCGTCAGTGTAAGCTGTGTGGCTGCTGAGCTAGTACGCCTTGCTGTCACTTACCATTATGTTCTTTAATTTGTGAAACCTGCCAAAATGGCTCTTTGAGTGGTAAAGGTTGCCGACCCCTGTTTTAGATGTTTAAGATGGAAAGTGTAGCTGCCATTATGATGTGCAGTGATGTTTTATAATGACCGGAAGTCTTCAACTATACTAAGTCTTTCAATGCTTGGAATCTGCATCATATACTAGTTACTATGGTCATCTAATTAGTTACTATGGTCATCGAATTACTTACTATGGTCACTATGAGATATCTCAGATTGTAGGTGGGTTTTTTTTTCACTATGTTTGTTGCATTTTGGTTGCGTTTCGGTTTATTGTAAAATATGTTGTCAATATTCAGTGTTTTATCCTTCATAGTTAATATTGTAAATCCCACATTATTTAATTTGATGCACATTCTGGGTGTCTCATTCAGTAAAAAAAAAATTCAAATTCCATTCCGTTTTTTAAGACGGTCTGTCATAACGTTTTTAGCTTTCAATCATTATTGTGAGGTTTTGTATTAGTGTTCCTAAAAATAGATTTACCGGCCCCCAGACACACTTTTTTAATCTAAATCTGGCCCCCCCGAGTAAAATAATTGCCCAGGCCTGCGCTAGAGAATAAGGAGTTCTTGAAACTCTGCATGTCAACATCTCGGCCAGTGCCACACCCACAAAATGCCGAAGCAACCATTTCCGCATCAACACCATATGAAAAAAATAGTCTAAAACAGAAGGAGATAACGTCCGCAGGAACCTACCACAGAACGAAGGACATACACTGTTTGATTTCCTATTACGCAGCTCATTTTTATTTGACACTTATTGAAATATCTTGTGTGACATCATGCACAAAAGTGCACTTTATTTGTTTTATAATATTGTAGTGGCGTTCTGTACAAAAAGTGCACTTTAATTTAGTGTTGTTTTGATAAGTCATCTGAGTGACATCATGCACAAAAGTGCACTCATAGCTTGTTTTAAACTATTGTAGTGGCGTTCTGTACAAAAAGTGCACTTTAATTTAGTGTTGTTTTGATAAGTCATCTGAGTGACTTCATGCACAAAAGTGCACTAATAGCTTGTTTTAAACTATTGTAGTGGCGTTCTGTACAAAAAGTCCACTTTAATTTAGTGTTGTTTTGATAAGTCATCTGAGTGACTTCATGCACAAAAGTGCACTAACAGCTTGTTTTAAACTATTGTAGTGGCGTTCTGTACAAAAAGTGCACTTTCATTTAGTGTTGTTTTGATATGTCATCTGAGTGACTTCATGCACAAAAGTGCACTAATAGCTTGTTTTAAACTATTGTAGTGGCGTTCTGTACAAAAAGTGCACTTTAATTTAGTGTTGTTTTGATAAGTCATCTGAGTGACTTCATGCACAAAAGTGCACTAATAGCTTGTTTTAAACTATTGTAGTGGCGTTCTGTACAAAAAGTCCACTTTAATTTAGTGTTGTTTTGATAAGTCATCTGAGTGACTTCATGCACAAAAGTGCACTAATAGCTTGTTTTAAACTATTGTAGTGGCGTTCTGTACAAAAAGTGCACTTTAATTTAGTGTTGTTTTGATAAGTCATCTGAGTGACTTCATGCACAAAAGTGCACTAATAGCTTGTTTTAAACTATTGTAGTGGCGTTCTGTACAAAAAGTCCACTTTAATTTAGTGTTGTTTTGATATGTCATCTTAGTGACATCATGCACAAAAGTGCACTAATAGCTTGTTTTAAACTATTGTAGTGGCGTTCTGTACAAAAAGTCCACTTTAATTTAGTGTTGTTTTGATAAGTCATCTGAGTGACATCATGCACAAAAGTGCACTAATAGCTTGTTTTAAACTATTGTAGTGGCGTTCTGTACAAAAAGTGCACTTTAATTTAGTGTTGTTTTGATAAGTCATCTGAGTGACTTCATGCACAAAAGTGCACTAATAGCTTGTTTTAAACTATTGTAGTGGCGTTCTGTACAAAAAGTGCACTTTAATTTAGTGTTGTTTTGATAAGTCATCTGAGTGACTTCATGCACAAAAGTGCACTTTATTTGTTTTATACTATTGTAGTGGCGTTCTGTACAAAAAGTCCACTTTAATTTAGTGTGGTTTTGATATGTCATCTGAGTGACTTCATGCACAAAAGTGCACTAATAGCTTGTTTTAAACTATTGTAGTGGCGTTCTGTACAAAAAGTGCACTTTAATTTAGTGTTGTTTTGATAAGTCATCTGAGTGACTTCATGCACAAAAGTGCACTTTATTTGTTTTATACTATTGTAGTGGCGTTCTGTACAAAAAGTCCACTTTAATTTAGTGTGGTTTTGATATGTCATCTGAGTGACTTCATGCACAAAAGTGCACTAATAGCTTGTTTTAAACTATTGTAGTGGCGTTCTGTACAAAAAGTGCACTTTAATTTAGTGTTGTTTTGATAAGTCATCTGAGTGACTTCATGCACAAAAGTGCACTAATAGCTTGTTTTAAACTATTGTAGTGGCGTTCTGTACAAAAAGTCCACATTAATTTAGTGTTGTTTTGATAAGTCATCTGAGTGACTTCATGCACAAAAGTGCACTAATAGCTTGTTTTAAACTATTGTAGTGGCGTTCTGTACAAAAAGTGCACTTTAATTTAGTGTTGTTTTGATATGTCATCTTAGTGACATCATGCACAAAAGTGCACTCATAGCTTGTTTTAAACTATTGTAGTGGCGTTCTGTACAAAAAGTGTACTTTAATTTAGTGTTGTTTTGATAAGTCATCTGAGTGACTTCATGCACAAAAGTGCACTAATAGCTTGTTTTAAACTATTGTAGTGGCGTTCTGTACAAAAAGTGCACTTTAATTTAGTGTTATTTTGATAAGTCATCTGAGTGACTTCATGCACAAAAGTGCACTAATAGCTTGTTTTAAACTATTGTAGTGGCGTTCTGTACAAAAAGTGCACTTTAATTTAGTGTTGTTTTGATAAGTCATCTGAGTGACATCATGCACAAAAGTGCACTAATAGCTTGTTTTAAACTATTGTAGTGGCGTTCTGTACAAAAAGTGCACTTTAATTTAGTGTTGTTTTGATAAGTCATCTGAGTGACTTCATGCACAAAAGTGCACTAATAGCTTGTTTTAAACTATTGTAGTGGCGTTCTGTACAAAAAGTGCACTTTAATTTAGTGTTGTTTTGATAAGTCATCTGAGTGACTTCATGCACAAAAGTGCACTAATAGCTTGTTTTAAACTATTGTAGTGGCGTTCTGTACAAAAAGTGCACTTTAATTTAGTGTTGTTTTGATAAGTCATCTTAGTGACATCATGCACAAAAGTGCACTCATAGCTTGTTTTAAACTATTGTAGTGGTGTTCTGTACAAAAAGTGCACTTTAATTTAGTGTTGTTTTGATATGTCATCATAGTGACATCATGCACAAAAGTGCACTCATAGCTTGTTTCAAACTATTGTAGTGGCGTTCTGTACAAAAAGTGCACTTTAATTTAGTGTTGTTTTGATAAGTCATCTGAGTGACTTCATGCACAAAAGTGCACTAATAGCTTGTTTTAAACTATTGTAGTGGCGTTCTGTACAAAAAGTGCACTTTAATTTAGTGTTGTTTTGATAAGTCATCTGAGTGACTTCATGCACAAAAGTGCACTAATAGCTTGTTTTAAACTATTGTAGTGGCGTTCTGTACAAAAAGTGCACTTTAATTTAGTGTTGTTTTGATAAGTCATCTTAGTGACATCATGCACAAAAGTGCACTCATAGCTTGTTTTAAACTATTGTAGTGGTGTTCTGTACAAAAAGTGCACTTTAATTTAGTGTTGTTTTGATATGTCATCATAGTGACATCATGCACAAAAGTGCACTCATAGCTTTTTTTTAAAATGTCTCTGACAATCTTGCACTTTCTGTTTTGGAAATGACATGAATGTTTGTGCCACTGCTTAATAATTGTTTAATAAATACACTTTTGCTAAATTGACTTAGTTGTGATTTTCCTCTCTGCATGAAAGTTTAAAATGAGCATATATTAATGCAGTATGAAGAAGAATGTTTTAATGTAGACACATAGAATCATCATACTGCTGTGATTATATGCATCGAGTGTTCATTCAAGGCTAAGGCAAAATATCCAAATATATATCGTGTATCGTGACATGGCCTAAAAATATTGAGATATTAATAAAAGGCCATATCGCCCAGCCCTACTTTAGTGTGTCTATAAAAAATAATTGTTTTTGATAATAAATTCACATTTTTTATTGCAACATTTTAAAAATGAGCTGATGTCCAGTTGTTACACATCGTTTTATTATCACATTTCTGAGTCTCAATTACAGTTGCAAGTCCAAGACATTAGATCAGGGGTGTCAAACTCATTTTAGATGGGGGGCCACATGGAGAAAAATCTACTCCCAAGTGGACCGGACCGGTAAAATCACGGCACGATAACTTAAAAATAAAGACAACTTCAGTGAACAATGGGAGACCGGGCTTTCTGCTCCGCTGCTCCCAGTCTGTGGAACGCTCTCCCTGACCACCTGAGGGCACCACAGACTGTGGATGCTTTTAAAAAAGGCTTAAAAACCCTTCTTTTTAAAAAAGCCTTTTTTTTTTCTTTTTTTTTTTAGATATATGCATACTAGTTTTAGCTATTTGGCTGTTCTAGTTTTTATTTATTTTTTATTATCTTTTTATTTTTTCTAATTTATTTATTTATTTTATTTTATTTTTTTAATACACTGTAGCACTTTGAGGTTGTTTACTCAATGTAAAGTGCTTTTTACAAATAAAATCTATTATTATTATTATTAAAAAAATAATATAAAAATCAAATTACAGGATGTTATTTATGTAGTTTGCTTACATCGTGTGGTATATTTTTTAATTTTTTTTTACATATGTAGCATAATCTAGAAAGACACAAATAATTGCTATTGTGACATCTAGTGGACACAATTAAAACAGCAGTTTCTTTCATTCAAAAATTTCGGCTCATTTTTATACTCAGTAAACTCATCCCGCGGGCCGGATAAAACCTGTTCACGGGCCTGATCCGGCCCACGGGCCTTACGTTTGACACCCCTGCATTAGATGGAAGTAGTGTATAGTTTATGGCGTGTTGCCTAGTCAGTTCAGTCTTTGCTGTCTAGGCTCATGTTGCGCCCTGAAAAGTGTTAATACTGTAAGTATTGCACTTATTACGCACCAGCTGTTTGATTCTAAAATGCATCTTAGTTGTAGTTTTCATTAAGAAATTTGGAGGTGTTGAAATTGATCATTGATCCATTTGACATTATTCAATTATTTATCATTGGTGAATATGTGATTGTACGGGTATTTAATCTTCAAATAGGTGTACAACAATCAAGAATTATAAAATCAGATTTTACCAGATTTTTCTCCATTTGGCCCCCGATCTAAAATGAGTTTGACACCCCTGTTATAAGACATATGTGCCACATAAAACAAGCTCCTGGAACCTTCTAGAAGGGGCGTTGACTCTGACCAGAATATTTTTTTGTTCCGACGTCAGCCCGATGTCTGATTAAAGCCACACTCTCCATAGAAACATCACTTTTTTGGCTTTTAGCGCTGTAGTTACTTCCATCTCCCGATGGTTGATGGAAGGCACATCAAACGCAAAGTGTTTGAATCCTTGAGCCCTCCCGTTTAGCCGGCAGTCTATATTTGGGCAGGAGATTATGGAAAGATGAAAGGCGTCGGACAAACTTGCGGGGGGAATCGACGCGAGATTAAAACGGGCTGCGTGTGGCCGAGTGATGCCGGGAAGCCACCGGCCCCACCGGCAAAAGCCGAGGAGCTATTTATAAGAGACAGAGGACTCCTTTAAATACCCGTGTGCTCACCTCAACTATAAACTGAAGTGGACTCGTAACTCAGAAGGCCCTGTGCAAGGAAGTCCTCTTGTGAAGACGAGTCCTTCGGGGTGCGCCGGTCACTTCCGCACATTTTCTTATGACACTCCAGTGGCTTTTGCAGTGTTCTACGCCATCGCTTGCTGGGCCGGAGACAGGAACCCACTTAACCGACTGATTAAAAGACGCCATGGAGGAGGTGGCCGGCGAAAGGATGTGTTGTCCGTAGAGATGTCCTATAATATCAGCCTGCCGATATTATCGGCCGATAAATGTTTAAAAATGTAATATCGGAAATTATCGGTATCGTTTTTTTATTATCGGTATCATTTTTTAATTTTTTTTATTTTTTATTTTTTATTAAATCAACATAAAAAAACACAAGATACACTTAGAATTAGTGCACCAACCCAAAAAACCTCCCTCCCCCATTTACACTCATTCACACAAAAGGGTTGTTTCTTTCTGTTATTAATATTCTGGTTCCTACATTATATATCAATATATATCAATACAGTCTGCAAGGGATACAGTCCGTAAGCACACATGATTGCGCGTGCTGCTGGTCCACTAATAGTACTAACCTTTAACAGTTAATTTTACTCATTTATTTTCATTAATTACTAGTTTCTCTGTAACTGTTTTTATATTGTTTTACTTTCTTTTTTTATTCAAGAAAATGTTTTTAATTTATTTATCTTATTTTTTTTTTTAGGGTAAACTGGGTATAACACATGGCACACTGACAAAGCTTAACCTATTGTTACTATAACAATCTACAAGGTTAAGGTTGCTTCTCTTTCTTCCCCTCCATTTTTCTGCATTATTTCGTATCTCAAGTTATCATTACGTATATGTATTGTTGCATTTGAACAATTGTATTGTTGATAATAAAGGTAAAGTACTGGTATTGTTTATTATCAATAGCACTATTTCTATTGGTATTCATATTGCTCCATTTTTAGTGTAATAATGCTCATTGTCATTTCTGTATTTTTTTTATTTTAATTTTCGCTAACTGCTTATTTGCTATTACTTTTACCATCATATTTGTACATGTCGTATTTGCTGATGTTGCTCTGTTGTTGTTGTTGTTGTTGTGTTTGCTGTTGTTGTTTTTGTCTCTCTGTCTAATCCCCCTCTTGTCCCCACAATTCCCCCCTCTGTCTTCCTTTTTCTCTCTTTCTATCCCCTCCTGCTCCGGCCCGGCTGCACCAAATGATAATATAAATACATTTAATAAAGTCAAAATACAAGTAAGGCAACAAGAGAAGTATCCTACACTTCTCTTTTGTAAAGTAAATCTGAACAGCCGATATGGGCATCTACATCTGCTATATGATTTGCCCGAGAAGCTGGGCAGGACATTATAAAAAAAATAATAAAAAAAAAAAAAATTTTTTTTTTTTTTTTTTAAAAAGGACCTTATCTTCACCATACCTGGTTGTCCAAATTAGGCATAATAATGTGTTAATTCCACGACTGTATATATCGGTATCGGTTGATATCGGTATCGGTAATTAAGAGTTGGACAATATCGGAATATCAGATATCGGCAAAAAGGCCATTATCGGACAGCCCTAGTTGTCCGACCACCTTCACCCCGTGTAGCTCCTTCAGCAACAGATTGTTACGTCCACAGTGCAGCAAGGAGTGCTAGTGTGGGTCATTTCCGCCCACAAAGACTCAGAATCAGTCTAATATTCAGTCTAAGCCTGGAACCCCTGGAGAGGGGGTCCAGACTGAAGCCAAGGAAGAAAAAAACCTTATAGCCATAGCACATATAAACATGTGTAAGAGGGAAACATCAAAGAACACAAAGGACATTAAAAGAGCAGAGCTGATGCAACCAGCTGCCACTCTACCACTTCTACACACAGCCACAAAAGTAATACAAAATAATAATCAACCAATAATAGTATTCGCACGTCTAGAATTACTGCCGGGTCAAACTCATCCCTCAAAATAATTAACGCATGCTTGGCCTTATCGCCGGTTCATTATTGACGCCGGATCAAATTCGTTCCGCAAAATATTAATTTTATTATCGCATGTCTATAATTTTCGCCGGGTCAAACTCGTTTCGCAAAATATTTAGCATATGGCTAGAACTTCCACCGGGTCAAATTCGTTACGTCACGAGTGACGCTTTACCTGTCCTCATTTTGAAAATGGAGGAAGCTGCTTTCAGTAGTTTACAATCGCACAAAAGAAAAAAGATAAAGAGCTATTAAGTAGGATTTAAGGTCCAAGCTATTGAATACCGGTACAGTATGCTAAAAAGAACAGTAAGCAGCTATGTTTTATTAATATACCGTAGCTGCGTGTCAAATACTGTATGAGTCACGAAATGACTCCCGCCTCCTGGTGGTAGAGGGCGCTAGTGATCCTTCTTGCGACTTCCGGTACTGCAGAAGAAGTGAACACACGCAGCCTCTGCCTGAAGTTTTAACATGGAGGATTACATACCGGTATCTAAAATAAAACAGTCTTCTAAACTGGACTTTCAATCGAAGCAGGAAGTAATAATTAAAGGAATATCTCCATCGAGACAGAGAGACTTTTAAAACGGAAGAAAGAAAATAAGGAAGACTTCTATAAACAAGTTATCGATGCTTTTGGTCAGAAGGAGCTGCAAATGGACTCCATTTATAAGTACAGGTAAGACCATAATAACGTTGTTTTTATTAAATGTGCTTTTCATGATGGTATGCTTACATCACACTCAAAGCGCACGCCTAAATTTACCGCATTCCTTTTGGTAAACGCCGGAGTGAGAAGAGGTTTTAAAATAATTACCGCATGCACGGCCATCCCGCCGGTTTCCGGTAAACGCCGGAGTGACAGGAGGTTTTAAATTAATTAGCGCCCCCTGCGGCTATTCAAGGAAATACGGTAAATACTTGACTTTCAGTGAATTCTAGCTATATATATATATATATATATATATATATATATATATATATATATATATATATATATATATATATATATATATATATATATATATATATATATATATATATATATATATATGTATTTCATTATATATATATACATATAAATAAAATAAATACTTGAATTTCAGTGTTCATTTATTTACACATATACACACATAACACTCCTCTCTACCCATTGTTGTATTTGAAAGTGCAATGCTTTGCAGCCAGTAGCACAGCCTTTGAAGGAGCGTAGGTATGGGCAGTGTAATATTCTGGGTTGGAGTCAATAACCAGGCGAGGTGACAAAGTTACGTCTCTTTTTACTTCATACTTCAGAACCGACTCCCACACTTGCCGTCAGGGTGCGCAATACAACGTAAACCGCTAAAGCGGACGTGACGACAGGCTGTCCTCACGGACCTGGAGGGGGCGTGCCTTAAGTCCGGCTGGAAATCGGGAGAAATTCGGGACAATGGTTGTCCCGGGAGATTTTCGGGAGAGGCGCTGAAATTCGGTAGTCTCCCGAAAAAATTCGGGAGGGTTGGCAAGTATGCTTGGAAGAGGCAACATCCCACAGCAAACAATACGTGCAAAATGCATGCTCTGCATTTAATCTTGGCGTCACAATAGTGTCTACCATTTGTACTTAGTGTAATCTTTTTGGTGTGCAGGGATGGGTACCGTTCACATTTGAACCAATACCTCATGGTACCTGGGTATCAACGGAGATTTAGTGTGTGTTAGGGTTGTACGGTATACCGGTATTAGTATAGTACCGCAATACTAATGAATCATATTTGGTACTATACCGCCTCTAAAGAGTACCGTTTAACCATCGCACCGCCCCCCTGTCGTCGTCACATCGTGTCTTTGCTGGTTCACGAGCAGAGGAGCATGTTCGGCAGCGCACAATCACAGAGTACTTACAAGCAGACACAATGTGTAGACAGAAAAGGGAGAACAGACACATTTTGGCTTAAAAACTGACGATAAAGGTTAAGTTATAACACTGAACGCCCTCAGGGTGAGGTGCTTTAAGACCTGCGGCTAAAGTCCATCCACAGTCGGCAGTGTTTGAGCTACTTCTAAATCACTAATCCTCGCCTCCATGGCGACTAATAAAATATGTTTCTTGCAAGTATCATCCCTGCAGGACGAGGAATAGCTAAACATGCTTCACTACACACCGTAGCCCCTGAATGTAAACAAATGCCATGGGTGGATCTACACCTGACATCCACTGTAATGATACCAAGTACAGGAGTGTATCTAGTCGATACTACTTTGATTACATCAATATTTTTGAGCATCACAAAATCTTCTTTTGTTTTTAAAAAATGTATATTATGTTTATAAACTCAGGAAATACAGTATGTCCCTGGACACATGAGGACTTTGAATATGACCAATGTATGATCCTGTAACTACTTGGTATCAAATTGATACCTACATTTGTGGTATCATCCAAAACTAATGTAAAGCATCCAAACAACAGAAGAATAAGTGATTATTACATTTTAACAGAAGTGTAACAGAAAGTAAGCAGTAAATGAACAAGTAGATGAATAATTCATTTTCTACCACTTGTCCTTAAAGGCCTACTGAAAGCCGCTACTACCGACCACGCAGTCTGATAGTTTATATATCAATGATGAAATCTTAACATTGCAACACATGCCAATACGGCCGCGTTAACTTATAAAGTGCAATTTTAAATTTCCAGAGAAACTTCCGGTTGAATACGTCTATGTATGATGACGTATGCGCGTGACGTCAATGGTTGAAACGGAAGTATTTGGACACCATTGTATCTCAATACAAACAGCTCTGTTTTCATCGCAAAATTCCACAGTATTCTGGACATCTGTGTTGGTGAATCTTTTGCAATTTGTTTAATGAACAATGGAGACTGCAAAGAAAAAAGCTGTAGGTGGGATCGGTGTATTAGCGGCTGGCTGCAGCAACACAACCAGGAGGACTTTGACTTGTTTAGCAGACGTGCTATCCGACGCTAGCCGCCGACCGCATCGATGATCGGGTGAAGTCCTTCGTCGCACCGTCGATCGCTGGAACGCGGGTGAGCACGGGTGTTGATGAGCAGATGAGGGCTGGCGTAGGTGGAGCGATATTGTTTTTAGCATAGCTCTGACGAGGTCCCGTAGCTAAGTTAGCTTCAATGGCGTCGTTAGCAACAGCATTGCTAGGCTTCGACAGGCGGCACAGCATTAACCGTGTAGTTACAGGTCCAGAGTTTGGTTCGGTGTCTCCTGATAGTAGTATTGTTGATCTGCTGTCTATCCTTCCAGTCAGGGGCTTATTTCTTTTGTTTCTATCTGCATTTAAGCACGATGCTATCACGTTAGCTCCGTAGCTAAAGTGCTTCACCGATGTATTGTCGTGGAGATAAAAGTCACTGTGAATGTCCATTTCGCGTTCTCGGCTCTCATTTTCAAGAGGATATAGTATCCGACGTGGTTTAAAATACAAATCCGTGATCCACAATAGAAAAAGGAGAGAGTGTGGAATCCAATGAGCCAGCTTGTACCTAAGTTACGGTCAGAGCGAAAAAAGATACGTCCTGCACTGCATTCTAGTCCTTCACTCTCACGTTCCTCATCCACAAATCTTTCATCCTCGCTCAAATTAATGGGGTAATCGTCGCTTTCTCGGTCCGAATCGCTCTCGCTGCTGGTGTAAACAATGGGGAAATGTGAGGAGCCTTTCAACCTGCGGCGTCACGCTACTTCCGGTACAGGCAAGGCTTTTTTTATCAGCGACCAAAAGTTGCGAACTTTATCGTCGATGTTCTCTACTAAAAATATGGCAATATCGCGAAATGATCAAGTATGACACATAGAATGGATCTGCTATCCCCGTTTAAATACAAAAAAAACATTTCAGTAGGCCTTTAAGGACAAACTTGCAATAAGAAACTTATGTTTAATGTACCCTAAGATTTTTTGTTAAAATAAAGCAAATAATGCTATTTTTTTGTGGTCTCCTTTATTTAGAAAAGTATCAAAAAGTACCAAAATTTATGAAAATACATTTTTGTACCGGTACCAAAATATGGGTATCGGGACAACCCTAGTGTGTGTTAATTAATATTCATTGTTTTTTTAAGTATCATTTTAAAAATGAGCTCATTACGAAAACGTGTGTACGTGCGGACACACCAGTCGGAACTGGAAAGAAAGGAAAGTAATAAAAAGCTCCATTTTCTTTTTTTTTTCTTCTTTACCAGATGGCTCCGGTGTTAACGTACCCTAAATGGAGATGCCGGTGAAAAGTACTTTTTATCTCGTCATCCTCTGCCTAACAATCACTTGCGCTCTTTTCCGAGTCGACCACAAACATCTGCTCCTGCCTTGTGATGGCCTGCCCAGCTGTCCGCCTCTCACACCCCCCCCCCCCCACCCCCCCCCCCGCCGAGCCGCCGACAGTCTGCTCCGCGGTCCGTGGCACCCGGGAGACCGCGCCGACATACGGACATGCAGGAGCCGGCGAGAGGCCGGAACCACCAGACGAGTGCGGCGGTTTGCCCGCAGACACGCAAACAGGTCGGGACTTTGCAATCCTCAGGTGTCAGAAACTCTCGCGGGGGAGGACCGTCCTCGCCTTAAACGACAGTAGCATGCACACACGTGTGCTCTCTCAGCGGCGTTGCTGTAATGGAAGCAGATGTCAGAATAGCACCTTTCCTGCATGGCGAGGCATCTGAGGCCGGAAGCATAACAGCGTGCAGGATCTGTACCTCGCCCTGTCTGGTTGCCTCAAATGTCTTCTTGCCAAAAGAGTTAAGGCGGACTCCGGCTATCGCATCCAACACACGCCCGAGTATTTTTTATTTTTTTTCCTGGAGGGGACGACGATGACGAGCAGCAGAGATACGAGCACCCCCGGGGGAGCCAATTATCACATGGAGGAGATTTGCTTCGTGTTTCCGGAGGACAATGTATGGCCTGGGACTCGCACACACACACACACACACACACACACACACACACACACACACACACACACACACACACACACACACACACACACACACACACACACACACACACACACACACACACACACACACACACACACGAGCGAAGAGACGCTCACAGGCGACACAAATGCACATCGTTATGCTCAAGCGTGGGAGACGATCACACAATCAGAGTGGGCGATCACATTGAGTCCCAGATCTACGAAATGTGGCGACTTCCCCTTCTGCTCAGGCGGCGTTCTTCTACTCAACAGCAGCCTTACCGCCATCTGGCGGCTAAAGTGGATAGCACAACCCCACAATTTGTCACGTCGCACGTGTCGGGTAAACCGCGACGAATCGGGCATTTTAACCTTCTTCCTGTTTTAACTTGGGGGGCCAAATTGTGTGTGTGTGTGTGTGTGTATATATATATATATATATATATATATATATATATATATATATATATATATACACACTACCGTTCAAAAGTTTGGGGTCACATTGAAATGTCCTTATTTTTGAAGGAAAAGCACTGTACTTTTCAATGAAGATAACTTTAAACTAGTCTTAACTTTAAAGAAATACACTCTATACATTGCTAATGTGGTAAATGACCATTCTAGCTGCAAATGTCTGTTTTTTGGTGCAATATCTACATAGGTGTATAGAGGCCCATTTCCAGCAACTATCACTCCAGTGTTCTAATGGTACAATGCAGAGGTGTGGACTCGAGTCACATGACTTGGACTCGAGTCAGACTCGAGTCATGAATTTGATGACTTTGGACTCGACTTGACAAAATGTAAAGAGACTTGCAACTCGACTTAGACTTTAACATCAATGACTTGTGACTTCACTTGGACTTGAGCCTTTTGACTTGACATGACTTGCTACTTTCCCCAAAACCCAAAGATTAAAAAGTTATTTGGGAGCGCGCCGCTCCGTGATTTTCCTTTTCTTCGTCTGTCTATCAGCGTGTTGTTCCTGTCAGCGTGTGTGCTCTCAGTACAACAGCCAATCAAATTAGATCTACGCTGTTTTCATCACACAGCTCTCATCCAATCAAATTGCAGGACAACCAATGAAGAAGAATTGTCAAACAATGCGGCAGTGAGAAACAATTATGCCAAAGTTAATTTCGTTCGGGTATTAAAACTACGACTCGGTCAACAAAAAACGAATAGCCCTATGCAAATCATGCAGTTCGAATATTATAGACGGAGACGTAACAACTTCCAACTTCGTTCGACATTTGAAGATGCACAAAGAAGGGTAAGTTTTGAATGTAAGCTAACGTTTATTGGCTAAGTAACGTGACTTTTGTTTGCTGTGTTGTTAAATCAGTGAGGCTGTAAACTCACTGCTAACGTTATAACCATAGACATCTCATAAGGGTACGCAGCATGGAGCGCTACTGCCTACAGGCGCGACGAGACGCGGGGCCGCCATCTTGGAGTGGTGATCCGCTCCACTAGTGCAATTCATTTGGCAGGAGCAATGAACTGTCAGCGCATTTAATTCATCTTACCTCACTGAATACCAGAGGTGTGGACTCGAGTCACATGACTTGGACTCGAGTCAGACTCGAGTCATGAATTTGATGACTTTGGACTCGACTTGACAAAATGTAAAGAGACTTGCAACTCGACTTAGACTTTAACATCAATGACTTGTGACTTCACTTGGACTTGAGCCTTTTGACTTGACATGACTTGCTACTTTCCCCAAAACCCAAAGATTAAAAAGTTATTTGGGAGCGCGCCGCTCCGTGATTTTCCTTTTCTTCGTCTGTCTATCAGCGTGTTGTTCCTGTCAGCGTGTGTGCTCTCAGTACAACAGCCAATCAAATTAGATCTACGCTGTTTTCATCACACAGCTCTCATCCAATCAAATTGCAGGACAACCAATGAAGAAGAATTGTCAAACAATGCGGCAGTGAGAAACAATTATGCCAAAGTTAATTTCGTTCGGGTATTAAAACTACGACTCGGTCAACAAAAAACGAATAGCCCTATGCAAATCATGCAGTTCGAATATTATAGACGGAGACGTAACAACTTCCAACTTCGTTCGACATTTGAAGATGCACAAAGAAGGGTAAGTTTTGAATGTAAGCTAACGTTTATTGGCTAAGTAACGTGACTTTTGTTTGCTGTGTTGTTAAATCAGTGAGGCTGTAAACTCACTGCTAACGTTATAACCATAGACATCTCATAAGGGTACGCAGCATGGAGCGCTACTGCCTACAGGCGCGACGAGACGCGGGGCCGCCATCTTGGAGTGGTGATCCGCTCCACTAGTGCAATTCATTTGGCAGGAGCAATGAACTGTCAGCGCATTTAATTCATCTTACCTCACTGAATACCACTGATTTTCACGCGCTTTGTTGTCATACGTGTAGCTATGATAAAGGACACATGTTTTGGCGTGTTTTATTATTCATAGTTTGCTTAACAGTAATATAATATTCTTATACGCTATAAGTGACCAGACGTCCGAGATCAAAACTGGGAATATAATCCCCAGAGAAGGGGGAAAAAAACGGTCAGCTATTTTTAAATTGAAGAAACAATATGATTAGGTTATATATACATGTGTATATCCTACATAAACAATGTATGAATACATTAGATATCTATATATCTTATAGACTATCTCTGTTGCTGCAGCAGCAGAGAGTGTATTCTGTCTTGACACTTTGTATTGATATTTTGTATTACATTCTTCCCTTAAATGATCATGTTTACAGTGATTGTTATATATGTATTTTTTATGTATGTCGCTTTGGATAAAAGCGTCTGCCAAATACTTAAACATATATAAACACCTGAAAGTCTTTATATCAGCTAAAACCACCAATCTGTTTCACTGGATTCAGAATAAAACCAAATGCTGTCTTACCCAACAATGTTAGTATTTGAATATTGTTACTTGAAGACTTATTCCTGGTTACAATTATACTGTTAAGAAAGTATTGTCTTATATTTTGCCTAAAATGAGAATGCATCATAATCACTGGCGGCTGGTGAATTTTGTTTTAGGTGGGGCTGAAAGTTTGTAAACCAAACCCCTTTAGGGGCGTCATCATCCCACAGAAGATTTATTTGTGATTTTCACATACAAATATTGAAGATCTTTGCTCCTTCTCAACTCTGTGGTAATGTTATTTTCATAAAATACAACCAATAGTACATTAATGTTAAATCTTACTTGTGAAAAGTAATCCCCCGATTCCTATTTTCAACAGTCCGCTCATTTGAGCAGGAAAACGCTGAACACCAGCCCGGCATCTTTGTTTTCCACCTGTCAACTGTCAGTTTAGGCTACTCGCCGGCTCCTCATCACCACTTCAAGATGCAAATTGCTCGCGTCACAGCAACCAATGCTGCGTCTACTTATAAGATGTCTGTGGTTATAACATCATTTCAAACACGGCAATCTGTTGCGTCCACTGCAGTTCGCTACCTTATTCATACTTTTTGTGATTTTTTTTAAGCAGGGTTGCATGAGGTACCTACAAATAACTGAGGTACCTACAAATAACGTTACGTTAGTCAATGTATCACACACAATAACGTAACGTTAGACGGCGGTCAGCAGCACCGCGTATTTTAGCCACCTACAAAAAGACAAACATAGTCAAATAAAGGTCAGTTAAAATGTATACTATATTAAGAATATGTGTACATATTGCATAGGGCCCTGACATCTAAAAAGTACAACTCTGTTCATTGTTATGTTCATGTATTTGTTATGTTTTTCATGTGTACGCACACATAAACACACATACAGTATGAGATGAGATCAATGAGATAAGGTAAGAACAGAATAGAAACTGCTGTGGAACTAGTTACAATGCAATATGCCATGGACATACAATGTTAACACTTTTGTACAAATAAGTACAGTTGCACTTGTTTTTGCAAATGTGTTTATTCTGTAAAGGAATGAGTTAAATGTTTAAATTTGTTTACACTATTAAAATGACTGGTTAATAGTGCTATTATGAATTGCAATGTCAGTACTATTTTTTTTCCTGCTATTTCAAATGCACTTGTTTTAATAAATAAATACAACATTTTAAAAGCATACACAATCTGTGTAAAAATATTAGTCTGTGGTTAAAAGGACTTGAAAGGACTCGAAACTCAAAATGCATGACTTGTGACTTGACTTGAGACTTTCCAGTCTTGACTTTGGACTTGACTCGGGACTTGCCTGTCTTGACTCGGGACTTGACTCGAGACTTGAGGGCAAAGACTTGAGACTTACTTGTGACTTGCAAAGCAATGACTTGGTCCCACCTCTGGTACAATGTGTTTGCTCATTGGCTCAGAAGGCTAATTGATGATTAGAAAACCCTTGCGCAATCATGTTCACACATCTGAAAACGGTTTAGCTCGTTACAGAAGCTACAAAACTGACCTTCCTTTGAGCAGATTGAGTTTCTGGAGCATCACATTTGTGGGGTCAATTAAACGCTCAAAATGGCCAGAAAAAGAGAACTTTCATCTGAAACTCGACAGTCTATTCTTGTTCTTAGAAATGAAAGCTATTCCACAAAATTGTTTGGGTGACCCCAAACTTTTGAACGGTAGTGTATATATATATATATATATATATATATATATATATATATATATATATATATATATATATATATATATATATATACACACAAGTAGCAACTTCCTTGTTCATTTATGGAATCCAGTCAACTTCCTTTGTTTTCACTTCATCGAACTGCGCATGCAAGTGACGTTGAGGCCCCCCTTTGGGGCCACACTGGGGTCTGTGCGCATTATATTCGAGTCTGATAAAGATCACATTTTACTTGCAGTTTAAACAGTAACCCGGAAAAAAATGTATTTAAAAAAAAAAATATTTTGAAAAAATCTGATTTTGAAAAAAATCTGATTTTGAAAAAAATCTGATTTTGAAAAAAATCTGATTTTGAAAAGAATCTGATTTTGAAAAAAATCTGATTTTGAAAAAAATCTGATTTTGAAAAAAATCTGATGCGCATTATATTTTCCGGGTAAAGATCACATTTTACTTGCAGTTTAAACAGTCACCCGGAAAAAATCAGATATTGAAAAGATCGGATTTTGAAAAAAAATCGGATTTTGAAAAAAAAATCGGATTTAAAAAAAAAAAATCTGATTTTGAAAAAAAATCTGATTTTGAAAAAAATCTGATTTTGAAAAGATCGGATTTTGAAAAGATCGGATTTTGAAAAGATCGGATTTTGAAAAAATCCGATTTTGAAAAAATCCGATTTTGAAAAAATCCGATTTTGAAAAAATCCGATTTTGAAAAAATCCGATTTTGAAAAAATCAGATTTTGAAAAAAATCCGATTTTGAAAAAATCCGATTTTGAAAAAATCCGATTTTGAAAAAATCCGATTTTGAAAAAATCCGATTTTGAAAAAATCCGATTTTGAAAAAGTCCGATTTTGAAAAAAATCCGATTTTGAAAAAAATCCGATTTTGAAAAAAATCCGATTTTGAAAAAAATCCGATTTTGAAAAAAATCCGATTTTGAAAAAAATCCGATTTTGAAAAAAATCCGATTTTGAAAAAAATCCGATTTTGAAAAAATCAGATTTGGGCCACTTTGGCCTGCAGTGTAAACACAGTCTCCGTGTAGTAGTAGTCCATTAATGAGCCTGGAAGTCCCCACCTTTTGCCTCGTTCCGTAGAGTGACATTGCGACAACACAGCTGGTTGCTATGGAGGCGTCCGAGATCTAGTCCAACAGCAACAAAGACATCTCCGGTGTCCTTGAAGGAAGGGGGAGGGGACTCAGAACATCGTTGGCTGCTATAGTCTCACTGGGTGTGTTTACAGCTTGACCTTGCCAAGGCCAGTGCACAGGGAGCCGAATTGCAGATAGGGATTGTTTTGGTTAGGGCGAGCAGACAAATTCCAATAGGTACGTCTGCCCTAGTAGTCCGCTCTGGCTGTCTAATTGATCATCACTTCGATTTGCAGAGCGTTAAGCGTCTCCGAGATGTTGTCCAGTTTGCGATTTACTTCAAAATCAATAGTGTGAGTGCCGACAGCTCTGCTCGTCCTATCAATCATTTGTGGTGGCTTAGGGATTCCTTGAACGGCTACCAGCATCTTCCGAATTTGCCGATACACCAGGGCAACAATTATTCCAATTACCAGATGTCTTGTTATAATGATTTCAAATAAGTATATGTCTTAATTGTGCTCGACAGACACACGACCCTCCTCGTCTCCCATTGTGTTTCCAGCAACAAACGTTTAATCTAGGACAGGGGTGCCCAAAGTGGGACCCTGGGGCCAAATCTGACCCGTTTGGCCCACCAAATGAGGGTTTCCCAAATTCAATACAGAATCATACTATCCTCTGTCAAGCTCGCACAATCATTGACGGCATGTCCGCAAGGCTAACAAGTTGCCATCTATCGAATGTGATGATCTCCATTAATATATGTTGCTATGGGTCTAAACCAGCGGTGCCAAAACAAATCCGCCACACCTCCACTCCGGACAGGCTAACCTTTAATCTCCAAGGACAAAGCTCCGAACTATAGGAGACCGGGCTTTCTGCTCCGCCGCTCCCAGTCTGTGGAACGCTCTCCCTGACCACCTGAGGGCACCACAG
Source organism: Entelurus aequoreus (assembly GCF_033978785.1). Classification (NCBI taxonomy): domain Eukaryota; kingdom Metazoa; phylum Chordata; class Actinopteri; order Syngnathiformes; family Syngnathidae; genus Entelurus; species Entelurus aequoreus. Next base: position 10,522,982 of record NC_084753.1, read on the forward strand.
ACTGTGGATGTTTTTAAAAAAGGCTTAAAAAACTAAAAAAAAAAAAAAAAAGCCTTTTGTTAGATATGTGTGCTAGTTCTAGCTTTTAGGCTGTTCTAGTTTGTATTTTATTTTACTATTTATTTTACTCGTTGGGGGCAGCTATTTGTGGTTCTAGTGTTGTTGTTTTTTAAATGCACTGTAGCACTTTGTTCGATGAAAAGTGCTTTTACAAATAAAACCTATTATTATTATTATTATAAACCAAAGCATGCGGGTCCATTTGGAACGTTTTCACCTTCAAAGCCAGGACAATATTTGAAATCATTTGAAAATGCAATTTTGGACAAAATTTCGTGTTACTGCTAAAGAGCCAAAGCCAAACTGAAATGCCAACAGTTAGCACGCTGGCCAGATAGCGTCAAGTAACAAAAAATATGAGCAAAAAAAAAGTACTATGCTAATAATAAAATGTTTACAGTTGGCATTTGTGAAATACAAAAATATAAGCTGCTAATTACCTGTTAAATTGACTTGAAAAAAACTAGCATGCTAATGTCACCGAGCTAAAATGCAAACTTTAGTATGCGTCAAGTGCAAAATATATTACTCTGACTTGTGTTTAAAATGCTACAGTAGCATGCTAATGTTAGCATACATCAAGTACTAAAATATTTTAACAAGTACACTTAAAGGCCTACTAAAAATTTTTTTTTTTATTCAAACGGGGACAGCAGATCCATTCTATGTGTCATACTTGATCATTTCGCGATATTGCCATATTTTTGCTGAAAGGATTTAGTAGAGAACATTGACGATAAAGTTCGCAACTTTTGGTCGCTGATAAAAAAGCCTTGCCTGTACCGGAAGTAGCGTGACGTCACCGGGTGTGGAGCGCCTCACATCTGCACATTGTTTACAATCATGGCCAACAGCAGCGATAGCGATTTGGACCGAGAAAGCGACGATTACCCCATTAATTTGACAGAGAATGAAAGATTTGTAGATGAGGAAAGGGAGAGTGAAAGACTAGAGGGCAGTGGAAGCGATTCAGATAGGGAAGATGCTGTGAGAGGCGGGTGGGACCTGATATTCAGCTGGGAATGACTAAAACAGTAAATAAACACAAGACATATATATACTCTATTAGCCACAACACAACCAGGCTTATATTTAATATGCCACAAATTAACACCTCTCGTCCATATAACCCACCAATACAACTCAAACACCCGCACAACACACTCAATCCCACAGCCCAAAGTACCGTTCACCTCCGTAAAGTTCAGACAACACATATATTTCCCCAAAGTTACGTACGTGACATGCACATAGCGGCAAGCACGTACGGGCAAGCGATCAAATGTTTGGAAGCCAAAGCTGCGTACTCACGGCAGCGCGTATCCAACTCAAAGTCCTCCTGGTTGTGTTGCTGCAGCCGGCCGCTAATACACCGCTTCCCACCTACAGCTTTCTTCTTTGCAGTCTTCATTGTTCATTAAACAAATTGCAAAAGATTCACCAACACGGATGTCCAGAATACTGTGGAATTTTGCGATGAAAACACGCGACTTAATAGCTGGCCACAATGGCGTCCCAATATGTCCGCTACAATCCGTGACGTCACGCGCAAACGTCATCATACCGAGACGTTTTCAGCAGAATATTTCGCGGGAAATTTAAAATTGCACTTTACTAATCTAACCCGGCCGTATTGGCATGTGTTGCAATATTAGGATTTCATCATTGATATATAAACTATCAGACTGCGTGGTCGGTAGTAGTGGCTTTCAGTAGGCCTTTAAAGATACACATATGTTTGTGATTAATCATGATTAGTTGTGAGTTAACTATGGACGAAATGTGATTAGTCACGATTAAATACGTTCTATATAAATTGGTAATGTTTTTCTATTCCTAAAGATATGTTGAGTGATAATTTGTTGATATCAAACCATCTCTTTCGTATTTGGAGCTCATTTGACGATCTAAGTCTCTTCCCAAAGATCAATGCATGTCAAGCAAACTTCGAATGTCATGTAGTTCAGAGCCAAGAGAAAAGCCAACATCAAAAGGATGGCACTGGCAAACAGGTCACTGCATCAGAGGGGGACTTTCATCTTCCTGATTATTTAGACCCACGGATGCTCCATTAGTGCGGGTGGCAGAGTAGCGATCAACGAATCGGCAACCACCCGGTGATTGACTGCCGACCGTCCTTTACGGCGACTCCGAGCAAGACCGATGTACTGGAAGAGGGATGGATGGAATACATCTTTCCAAATGTGCAGGACAAACACTTTGGCACACCGCACGCGTTCTTGTCTTTTACTCCGGCACTAATTGCCGCTGGTTTACTGCCGGCCCGGGCGAGCGCCGTGATTCGCCGCAACCGCCTCCGTTCGGGATAAATCTCACAGCGGGAGGAAAGATTCAGTTAAAGTCTTGGCCTCTATTTTCCGAGAGGGCCATCCCCCCACATGGAGCAGACGCAGGGGTCGGGACACCTGTCTGCAAAACAGAGCCATGCCCCGTCCTCCGAGACCTTGTGTGACACGAGTCGCCGACTGAACGCGGATGGAAATTGGTTTCAACCTGTGCCTTGGACGGAAAAAAAATGCATTAGTTTGGAAAAAAAAAAAAAAAAAGACGTGATCGGAGACAACCACCTCCTCCAAACTCACTAAGTGGCAAAAAGGAGGCTGAGCAGATGCTAAGGTGCACATCTGTTAAAACTGGTTAATTGCTTTGAACATATTAATAATGGCTCATTGGTCCAACCCAGGCTTTGTGAGTGCTGGAGTGTCCTTCCATTTACCGTTTTTTTTTCCCGTTTTTTTTTTCCGTTCAGTCTTCTAGCCATCCATAACGTTTTTGCTGTTATACAAGGGTGTGTTTTTTTATTTTGATAGAAAAAAATTTGATTTTTTCAAAATCAGATTTTTCCAAATCAATTTTTTTCCAAATCAATTTTTTTCAAAATCATATTTTTCCAAATCAATTTTTTTCCAAATCAATTTTTTTCAAAATCATATTTTTTCAAAATCAAATTTTTTCAAAATCAAATTTTTTCAAAATCAAATTTTTCAAAAATGTATTTGTTCAAAATCTGATTTTTTCAAAGTCTGATTTATTTTTTTTCAAAAATTGATTTTTTCAAAATCAGATTTTTTTCAAAATCTGATTTATTTTTTTTCAAAATATGATTTTGAAAAAATCGGATTTTTTCCAAATCAAATTTTTCCTAAATCCAATTTTTTCAAAAATTTATTTTTTCAAAATCTGATTTTTTCAAAATCTGATTTTTTCAAAATCTGATTTTTTCAAAATCTGATTTTTTCAAAATCTGATTTTTTCAAAATCTGATTTTTTCAAAATCTGATTTTTTCAAAATCTGATTTTTTCAAAATCTGATTTTTTTAAAATCTGATTTTTTCAAAATCTGATTTTTTCAAAATCTGATTTTTTCAAAATCGGATTTTTTCAAAATCGGATTTTTTCAAAATCGGATTTTTTCAAAATCGGATTTTGGACGGAACAAAATGCATTAGTTTGGGAAAAAAGAAGACGTGATCGGAGACAACCACCTCTTCCCAACTCACTAAGTGGCAAAAAGGAGGCTGAGCAAATGCTAAGGTGCACATCTGTTAAAACTGGTTAATTGCAACTGGGGTCTGTGCGCATTATATTCAAGTCTGATAAAGATCACATTTTACTTGCAGTTTAAACAGTCACCCGGAAAAAAAATCTGATTTAGAATTTTTTTTATTTTGATAGAAAAAATTTGATTTTTTTGAAAATCAAATTTTTTCAAAATCAATTTTTAAAAAAAAAAATCATATTTTTTCAAAATCAAATTTTTTCAAAAATTTATTTTTTCAAAATCTGATTTTTTCAAAATATGATTTTGAAAAAATCGGATTTTTTCCAAATCAAATTTTTCCTAAATCCAATTCATTCAAAAATGGATTTTTTCAAAATCTGATTTTTTTCAAAATTGATTTTTTCAAAATCTGATTTTTTCAAAATCTGATTTTTTCAAAATCTGATTTTTTCAAAATCTGATTTTTTCAAAATCTGATTTTTTCAAAATCTGATTTTTTGGACGGAACAAAATGCATTAGTTTGGAAAAAAAGAAGACGTGATCGGAGACAACCACCTCTTCCCAACTCACTAAGTGGCAAAAAGGAGGCTGAGCAAATGCTAAGGTGCACATCTGTTAAAACTGGTTAATTGCAACTGGGGTCTGTGCGCATTATATTCAAGTCTGATAAAGATCACATTTTACTTGCAGTTTAAACAGTCACCCGGAAAAAAAATCAGATTTAGATTTTTTTTATTTTGATAGAAAAAATTTGATTTTTTCAAAATTTGATTTTTTTCAAAATCAATTTATTTCAAAATCAAATTTTTTCAAAATCAATTTTTGAAAAAAAAAATAATTTTTTTTTCAAAATCTAATTTTTTCAAAAATTTGTTTTTTCAAAATCAGATTTTTTTTTTCAAAATGATTTTGAAAAAATCGGATTTTTTCAAAATCTAATTTTTCCTAAATCCAATTTTTTCAAAAATATATTTTTTCAAAATCAGATTTTTTCAATGGACGGAAAAAAAATGCATTAGTTTGAAAAAAAAAAAAAAAAGACGTAACCGTAGACAACCACCTCCCAACTCACTAAGGGGCAAAAAGGAGGCTGAGCAGATGCTAAGGTGCACATCTGTTAAAACTGGTTAATTGCTTTAAACATATTAATAATGGCTAATTGGTCCAACCCAGGCTTTGTGAGTGCTGGAGTGTCCTTCCATTTACCGTTTTTTTCCCGTTTTTTTTTTTCGTTCAGTCTTCTAGCCGTTTTTGCTCTTATACAGGGGTGTCCAAACTTATTCCACTGAGGGCCGCACACTGAAAAATCAAAGCAAGCGGGGGCCATTTTGATATTTTTTTATTTTAAAAACCAATACAATATATGTATAAAAAATATACATTAAGGCCTCCACTCAGGCCTGATCCCAAAGGGTTTTGGTCCAAAAAATATTTAAAATGTGTCATTATTCAATATTATTATCTCTAGATCAACATTAGGTCTATCTGTCAATATAACGTTTTTAAAAGATTTAAGTCGTATGCTCTTTTTGTCAAAGAAAACCCTGTTTTTTAATGGAAAAAACACAAAATATGCAATATTTTCACCCAATAAAATTTTTAAGAGGAATATTTCAGATTATATAATAATTGGAGCCTTAAAAAAGGTCAATAACTCATAACACCATTGATTTTATTTCATTATGTTTTTTGAGCAATGACACTTAAAAACAAATCACACTAAAATTATTGGGGAACCAAAAGGGTCCTACTCATTAAAGTGTTAAAAAATAAATTATACATTTTTTTTTACTGTTTACTTTTAACACAATAATCTCGAGACCAACTTCAGATCTATCCGTCAATTACACGTTGTATTGTTGTTTATGTTTTTTGTTTGTTTGTTTTAGGCCCTTCTTTTAAAATAAATAAATAAATAAAGCTCAATTTTTTATATGGCAAACACAAAAGATGCAACATTTCCCCAAAAAAATATCTCAAAGTGCAATATTTAATGTGACGTAATTGGAGCCTTGGATAGGTCAATAATTCATAATAACATTGATTTTGATTAATTATTATTTTTTAAAGAAAGAAACAGCCTGCATGGCAGCTTTGTGTTATTAGAGTAAACATTGCAACATTTTATTGTTACATTTCACCTGTTTGATCTTTCATACCACTTTTTATGTTTTTAATTTTTTTTTAATCGTATTTTAAAATGGGCCGTGGGGCCATTAAAAAATGACCTGCGGGCCGCAAATGGCCCCCGGGCCACACTTTGGACATCCCTGCTCTTATAGATTCCTCATTCATCACTCCAAGTCATACTTGCCAACCCACCCGATTTTCCCGGGAGACTCCCGAAATTTCAGTGCCCCTCCCGAAAATCTCCCGGGGCAACCATTCTCCCGAATTTCTCCCGATTTCCACCCGGACAACAATATTGGGGGCGTGCCTTAAAGACACTATCTTTAGCGTCCTCTACAACCTGTCGTCACGTTCGCTTTTCCTCCATTCAAACAGCGTGCCGGCCCAGTCGCATAATATATGCGTTTTTTTACACACACATGAGTGACTGCAAAGCATACTTGATCAACAGCCATACAGGTCACACTGAGGGTAGCTGTATAAACAACTTTAATACTGTTACAAATATGCGCCACACTGTGAACCCACACCAAACAAGAATGACAAACACATTTCGGGAGAACATCAACATAAACACAACAGAACAAATACCCAGAATCCCTTGCAGCGCTAACTCTTCCGGGACGCTACAATATACACCCCCAATACCACCAAACCCCGCCCACCTCAACCCCCCTCGCCCCTCACCTCAAACCCCCCCATCTCCCGAATTCGGAGGTCTCAAAGTTGGCAAGTATGCTCCAAGTAACGTTTGTAAGTTTTACAATATAACTAAAACGGTTTGTACTTACCAAACCGTCCCATGATGCATGTTTTCATGCATAATTGCCCGTGCTGTCGTAATGTAATCACTCTAGCGGCGTTAGCATTAGCTAATATGCTAACACGTTCACAAGTGTCTGCGTTAGTATACATTAATTTACAGCGGCATTCTTTTTGTATTGTTTCAGCTTCGTAAATTCGCCAAAATGTCACCGTGGAGTTATTGAGTCTGTTTAGCTGACGATGACTTCTGTTTTGTTTGGTCAGCCGTTTTACTGCCCTGTTACAGGCGCCGTTTGGAAACAATTAAGATACGTAAATACATATTTACAGAATATTTCTGTGTAAATAACCCATTTCACAACGTATACAACTGCGGCTTATAGTCCGGTGCGGCTAATACATGCAAACATATTTTTCTTCTAAAATGTAGTGGGTACGGCTTATATACCGGTGCGTTCTATAGGCCAAAACATACGGCACATATTATGTTGATGTAAATATGCAGCCATACACGCAAAGCTAGTCCCTTTTCACTTGGTTTAAAGAATACTTCCATGCACGTATTCAGTCACTGCAGGGTTTCGGAGGCTTTTTTTTGGTGATCGTTCCCGCCTAACATACCTGAATTTGCGTCAAACATTCTATTTTTTTTTTATTTTTTTTTTTTAAAGCTTACCTTTCTTTCTTGTGATTTTAGGAATTTCAATGTGTTGCGTGTAACAGCAAAAAGCACAGACAGCAACAAAAACTGTATTGATGTTTTACTCATTTTATACCACTCAGATCCAAAAGAAGACACTAGATGGCAGTAAAAAGCACTTTCTTAAAGGTCAGTGTAAAATGTCCTCTTGTTATTTCAAGCTCAAGTGTTGGTTGCACCTAATTCAAATAAGATGTGAATGCATCGGCCATTCATTGTTGTGTACGCACTTGTTTGTATCCATCATTCATTTCCAAGAAAAAAACAGGACTATAGGAAACTTCACCTGCAGTGTCACATTAGTTTGACATCCGTATGTATAAGATTATTGCAAATCTTCAAGATGTCATTTTTTAATCAAATTTGAATAATGGAGACTGATTTGGTGGATTTAAAGCTTCCTTCTCTATAAATGTCAACCTGTTGGTAGGTTGATATGAAACTATAAATGGGTATTGGGTGGGTAGATTTGGCAAATAACTGTATTGTATTTGGTATATTACACTATATTGCCTTGACTCACATATGAACTTGAAGTGCCATCCCATTCCTAACCCATAGGGTTCAATATGATGTGGGTCCACCTTTTGCAGCTATTACAGCTTCAACTCTTCTGGGAAGGCTGTCCACAAGGTTGCGGCGTGTGTTTATAGGAATTTGCGACCATTCTTCCAAAAGTGCATTGGTGAGGTCACACCAATGCACGGAGGCCTGGCTCTCAGTCTCCGTTCTAATTCATCCCAAAGGTGTTCTATCGGGTTCAGGTCAGGACTCTGTGCAGGCCAGTCAAGTTCATCCACACGGCCAGTCAAGTTCATCCACACCAGACTCTGTCATCCATGTCTTTATGGACCTTGCTTTGTGCACTGGTGCACAGTCATGCTGGAAGAGGAAAGGGCTCGCTCCAAACTGTTCCCACAAGGTTGGGAGCATGGATTGTCCAAAATGTTTTGGTATCCTGAGCATTCAAAGTTCCTTTCACTGGAACTAAGGGGCCGAGCCCAACTCCTGAAAAAAACCCCGCACCATAATTCCTCCTCCACCAAATTCACACTCGGCACAAAGCAGTCTGAAATGTACTGTATGTACCCAGACTCGTCCATCAGATTGCCAGATGGAAAAGCGTGATTCATCACTCCAGAGAAGGCGTCTCCACTGCTCTAGAGTCCAGTGGCGACATGCTTTACGCCACTGCATCCGACGCTTTGCATTGGACTAGTGATGTATGGCTTAGACGCAGCTGGCCGGCCATGGAAACCATTCCATGAAGCACTCTGCGTACTGTACGTGGCTAATTGGAAGGTCACATGAAGTTTGGAGCTCTGTAGCAACTGACTGTGCAGAAAGTCTTTGCACTATGCGCTTCAGCATCCCACTTGGTGGCTGAGTTGCTGTTGTTCCCAAACTCTTCCATTTTCTCATGAAGCCGACTCAGTTGACTTTGGAATATTTAGAAGCGAGGAAATTTCACGACTGGATTTGTTGCACAGGTGGCATCCTATGACAGTTCCACGCTGGAAATCACTGAGAGCGGCCCATTCTTTCACAAATGTTTGTAGAAACTGTCTCCATGCCTAAGTGTTGATTTTATACACCTGTGGCCAAGTGATTAGGACACCTGATTCTGATCATTTGGATGGGTGGCCAAATACTTTTGGCAATATAGTGTACCGTATTTTTCGGAGTATAAGTCGCTCCGGAGTATAAGTCGCACCGGCCGAAAATGCTTAATAAATGAGGGTTTATTATTTGGGTTTTATCAAATAAATTTCCCCAAAAAATGCGACTTATACTCCAGTGCGACTTATATATATATATATATATATATATATATATATATATATATATATATATATATATATATATATATGTATATATATATATATATATATATATATATATATATATATATATATATATATATACATATATATATATATACATATACATATATATATATATATATATATATATATATATATATATATATATATATATATATATATATATATATATATATATATATATATATATATATATATATATATAAGTCGCACTGGAGTATAAGTCGCATTTTTATACTCCAGTGCGACTTATATATATATATATATATATATATATATATATATATATATATATATATATATATATATATATATATATATATATATATATATATATATATATATATATAAGTCGCACTGGAGTATAAAAATGCGACTTATACTCCAGTGCGACTTATATATATATATATATATATATATATATATATATATATATATATATATATATATATATATATATATATATATATATATATATATATATATATATATATATATACATATATATATATATATATATAAGTCGCACTGGAGTATAAGTCACATTTTTGCGACTTATACTCCAGTGCGACTTATAAGTCGCACAGGAGTATAAGTCGCATTTTTAAGGCTTTTATATATATATATATATATATATATATATAAGTCGCACTGGAGTATAAGTCACATTTTTGGGGGAAATGTATTATTCAGGAAATTTATTTGATAAAACCTTGGTGTTGGGTTTTATCAACTAAATTTCCCCCAAAAATGCGACTTATACTCCAGTGCGGCCAAACTATGAAAAAAATTGCGACTTATAGTCCGAAAAATACGGTATATAATGTATATTTTAACTGTGGGTCCCTATCCATAAACTGTACGCTTCTAGGGATTAATTTTTTGCAGAACAAACTCTGATATTAACAAAAGAAACAATAATAATATACAATTATCTCTGTAAATAAATAAATGTATTTCATTTCATCTTTTTGCTACAAACTTACCGTATTTTTCGGACTATAAGTTTTTATAGTTTGGCCGGGGGTGCGACTTTTACTCAGGAGCGACTTATGTGTGAAGTTATTAACACATTACCGTAAAATGTCAAATAATATTATTTAGCTCATTCACGTAAGAGACTAGACGTATAAGATTTCATGGGATTTAGGGATTAGGAGTGACATATTGTTTGGTAAACGTATAGCATGTTCTATATGTTATAGTTATTTGAATGACTCTTACCATAATATGTTACGTTAACATACCAGGCACGTTCTCAGTTGGTTATTTATGCCTCATATAAGGTACACTTATTCAGCCTGTTGTTCACTATTCTTTATTTATTTTAAATTGCCTTTCAAATGTCTATTCTTGGTGTTGGGTTTTATCAAATAAACTTCCCCAAAAAATGCGACTTATACTCCATTGCGACTTATACATGTTTTTTTCCTTCTTTATTATGCATTTTCGGCCGGTGCGACTTATACTCCGGAGCGACTTATACTCCGAAAAATACGGTACTTAATCAATTGAAACTCACCGATTCACCCCTAGTTTACATACACCACTACCATCAACAGTTTGACATGTTGCATACCTTTCCAAATAATTTGGAATATGAAACCTGAGTAATTACCCCCTGAAAAGACCCCTGTACGCGGGGGAACCATTAGGGCTTGTTGTCCTCGACGCGACAATAAAACAGTTGACAGAGGTATCAAATTGCAGGATAGTGAGCCGTGTAATCACTGGGGTTCGTCTCCATTTTACAACCTCCTATTTCATAATTCATATTTCCAACTGTTGCACCTCCTGAAGGGTGGAGTGAGGCATGGCGCTGATGACTTGAGTGCTTTTCGCTCCGTACGTGTGCGCGCTTTAATAGCTTTTCCCGCGGAATAAACGTTGGACTTGTCTGGCGTGGTCGTCACGACACGTGCACGGCAGACGCGCCGCGAAAGGAATGCGGATGGGAAGGATTGGAAGGATTTAAACGCAGACTACAGTATGCTCTGGCGGAGCCACACTGAATGGCATACGTTGATTAAAAAGGGGGATAAAAGTGGAAAAATTTGCTTTATTCAGTAAGGTTTTTAAAAGCCTTATAAAAGTGTTATAATGAAGGCAACACATGATGTAAGTGTCTATATTAGCTATGTTAGCCTACTATCAAAGGCTGACGCAAATCTTCGTTGACAGAAATGTTTTCTTTTAATTGTTATTCTACACATTTTTGCAACATTGGAACTAATTCGTAAAATGGAGGCTTCTCACAGGATGAGATACGTTCTGGAAATTACTGGCTCAGAATGGCCAACGGCATAGATGGGTGTGTTTAAGTTCATTGTATTGAGTCCATTCTTCTAATGGACTCAATACAATCTTTGCGAGGTGGGTAACGTTTGCTGTGGTCTGGAACAACATGGCACACAAACAACACAGAAATGCAGCCAATATTACATACAGATAACATGTCGTGAGACATGCACATATAGATTAAATACACGGACGACATAAGTAAAGGAAATTAAATGAGCTCAAATTACCTACAAATGAGACATAATGATGCAATATGTACATACAGCTAGCCTATTTAGCATGTTAGCACTGATTAGCTTGCAGTCACAGATTGACCAAATATGCCTGATAAGCACTCCAGCAAATCAATAAAATCAACAAAGCTCACCTTTGTTCATTCACGCACAGCATAAAGCGTTTGGTGGACAAAATGAGACAAAGAAGGAGTGACAGTCCTTTGAGACACTCGGGATTTAGGGCTATATAAATAAACATTGATTGATTGATTGATTGACATGAAACACGTCTTTCTGTGGCAGCATCGGAGAAAGTTGTACATGTAAACAAACTACGATGAGTTCAAGGATTGGTGAAATTAGTAGGACAAAACGGT
>NC_084753.1:10539897-10614897 GCF_033978785.1 Entelurus aequoreus
GTCTAGTGCGGGGGTCAGCTCTTTAGCGCCACCCTAGTGGCTCCCTGGACCTCTATCAGAGATGTGTGATTATATATATATATATATATATATATATATATATATATATATATATATATATATATATATATATATATATATATATATATATATATATATATATATATATGTATATATATACACACATATTAGGGATGTCCTATAATATCGGACATTATCGGCCGATAAATGCTTTAAAATGTAATATCGGAAATTATCGGTATCGGTTTCAAAATTATTGGTATCGGTTTCAACAAGTAACATGTATGACTTTTTAAAACGCCGCTGTGTACACGGACGTAGGGAGAAGTACAGAGCGCCAATAAACCTTAAAGGCACCGCCTTTGCGTGCCAGCCCCGTCACATAATACCTACGGCTTTTCACACACTCACAAGTGGATGCAAGGCATACTTGATCAACAGCCATACAGGTCACACTGAGGGTGGCCGTATAAACAATTTTAACACTGTTACAAATAGGCGCCACACTGTGAACCCACACCAAACAAGAATGACAAACATTTCGGGAGACCATCCGCACCGTAGCACAACATAAACACAAAAGAACAAATACCCAGAACCCCTTGCAGCACTAACTCTTCCGGGACGCTACAATATACACCCCCCTACCCCCTACAATCCCCCACCCCAACCCCCCCCCCCCCAAGCCCGCCCACCTCAACCTCCTCATGCTCTCTCAGGGAGAGAATGTCCCAAATTCCAAGCTGCTGTTTTGAGGCATGTTAAAAAAAAAAAGCACTTTGTGACTTCCATAATAAAAATATGGCAGTGCCATGTTGGCACTTTTTTCCCATAACTTGAGTTGAAATTGTTCTCTTATTTTGGAAAACCTTGTTACATTGTTTATTGCATCCAGCGGGGCATAACAACAACATTAGGCATAATAATGTGTTAATTCCACAACTGTATATACCGGAATCGGTTGATCTCGGTATCGGTAATTAAGAGTTGGACAATATCGGAAAATTGGATATCGGCAAAAAAGCCATTATCGGACATCTCTAATATATACCGTAATTTCCGGACTATAAGCCGCTACTTTTTCCCCTCGTTCTGGTCCCTGCGGCTTATACAAGGGTGCGGCTTATTTACGGCCTGTTCTTCTCCGACACCGACGAAGAGGATTTCGGTGGTTTTAATACGCAGGAGGAAGACGATGACACAATGATTGAAGACTGACTTTTCATATACCGGTAGGCTGGTTATTTTGATAACGTACAGGCGAGCACTTTGTATTACTTTGCACCGTTGTATTATTTGTACTCTGCACGAGTGCTGTTCGCCATGTCAAAGATGTGAAAGTTGGATTAAATGATTGAAAGATTTATTGTTAATAAATGGGACGCTTTGCGTTCCCAAACAGTCATCTCTGTCCCGACAATCCCCTCCGTGGTAGCAGGAACCCCTATATACTACGGTAATTACACATCAAAACCCTGCGGCTTATAGTCGGGTGCGGCTTATATATGGAGCAATCTGTATTTTCCCCTAAATTTAGCTGGTGCGGCTTATAGTCAGGTGCGGCTTATAGTCCGGAAATTACGGTATACATTGTTAAATGAGTTATTTACACAGTAAGATTCTGCAAATGTTTATTTACACGTTTTAATTGTTTCCAAACGGTGTCTGTAACACGGCAGTAAAACGGCTGATCAAACAAAACAGAAGTCGTCGTCATGGAGCCACTAGCTGCGGAAGCTAGCACTCCAATCAGCTAAACAGACTCCCTAACTCCACGGTGACGTTTCGGTGAATTTACGAAACTGAAACAATACAGAAAAAAAAAAAATATGTCAACGTGTTAGCATAATAGCTAATGCTCACACATAAGTAAGAACTGTTTAATTATATTGTAAAACTTACAAACGTTGCTTGGAGTGATGAACGAAGAATCTATACGAGTACAAACGCTGTGGACTACGAGAAAACGGAACCGCACTTGTACTTCCGGTCGAAAGCGCAGTCTAAACAGAAGGGCTCCATGCAGTGAGCAAACTCGTCCAAAAGATGGCGCCATAGCACAAACAATAACACCTATTCAGTGTTTGCTTGTTTGCTGTTGTTGTTTCCCCCCCCCAAGTAAACCCTGCATAAGCCGCAGGGTTTAAAGCGTAGGAAAAAAAGTGACTTATAGTTTCATTTCTGATTTCTGCAAAAAAAAAACACTCTCCTGTTGTGTTCCCGCTACACACATCGAGTGTGTGATGAAGTCAACTCCAAAAGGAAGGAGGATTTCAAAAGATGCGGAGGTAAGACCGGAGTGCGTGAAGCTGCATTCTCCACACAAAGGAAACCTGTCTGGTGCCTTGAAGCATCAGTGGGCTTTTTTGGCGAGGGATAAAAGAGGGGAGGGTACAAAGCAGGTAAGAGAGCTGCAAAGGCGGAGCAATGTCATGTTGAGAAGGCAAAACAACAACCGCCAACAATCATCCCGCCGCACAACTCTCCTCTCCGTGACGTTTTGCATCCTGCTGACTTCTGTCGCCGCTCTCGGGCGAAACCTGGACAAAAGTGTCGCTGCGCGTCGCCGTCATCCGTCGGTGTGAAGCGTGTCACTTGGGAGACGGGCCACCCCAAACCCTGCAGAGGATGAAGATCCCTGCGACCAACCAGGATTCAAAGCGGGCTCAGAGAGGAAGCATCGTTTGTTATTGAATCTCCCCTTGAGGATGGGGCGGGGCAGAGAGGGGGCGGGGGCTCGGTAAGACACGCCCCCTTTTCCCCGCTTTTTTCTCCGTTTGTCTTTGTACTGACCGTGAAGCTCTCGCACACAAATACAAAACAACGACCGGGAATCGTGAGCTCTGCCCCCCCCCCAAAAAATAATTATCCCAGATTACCCAGAATTCACGGTTTTCAGGGAAATTTTTCCCCATTGAAAATGAATTTTCTAACCCGCATTTCTCGTCCGATTTGAACCGTTCCACCATCCACACACTCCACTCACTTTGGACAATCAAACTACCAGAAGATTCCAGGAATTCACCTCTTCCTGGAAAGTTTTCAGAGTCTACATTTTTTTAACCAATTCCAACCATTCCACCTTCAAAACATTCCCCTGCTCATATAAAAAATGTCAAAAAATTCTGGTTTTCCTGATTTTCCCAAATTTCCAGGAAATTTCCATTCAAATGAATGGACATATTCAAAGTTCCACAATGCCCAACATTTTCTAAATTTTGCATCACTCTTTACCCGATTCTGACTTTTCAACCATCCACCCTTCCGAGATCCCGAAGGCAAAACGTTTCCCTTTCCAGGAATTTCTCCCAATTGACAATGAACACAAACTTCTGCATATTCCACATTTCTCATCCGATTTGAACCGTTCCACCATCCACACACTCCACTCACTTTGGACAATTAAGCTACCAGAAGATTCCAGGAATTCACCTCTTCCTGGAAAGTTTTCAGAGTCTACATTTTTTAACCAATTCCAACCATTCCACCTTCAAAACATTCCCCTGCTCATATAAAAAATTTAAAAAAATTCTGGTTTTCCTGATTTTCCCAAATTTCCAGGAAATTTCCATTCAAATGAATGGACATATTCAAAGTTCCACAATGCCCAACATTTTCAAAATTTTGCATCACTCTTTACCCGATTCTGACTTTTCAACCATCCACTCTTCCGAGATCCCGAAGGCAAAACGTTTCCCTTTCCAGGAATTTCTCCCAATTGACAATGAACACAAACTTCTGCATATTCCACATTTCTCATCCGATTTGAACTGTTCCACCATCCACACACTCCACTCACTTTGGACAATCAAACTACCAGAAGATTCCAGGAATTCACCTCTTCCTGGAAAGTTTTCAGAGTCTACATTTTTTAACCAATTCCAACCATTCCACCTTCAAAACATTCCCCTGCTCATATAAAAAATTTCAAAAAATTCTGGTTTTCCTGATTTTCCCAAATTTCCAGGAAATTTACATTCAAATGAATGGACATATTCAAAGTTCCACAATGCCCAACATTTTCAAAATTGTGCATCACTCTTTACCCGATTCTGACTTTTCAACCATCCACTCTTCCGAGATCCCGAAGGCAAAACGTTTCCCTTTCCAGGAATTTCTCCCAATTGACAATGAACAAACTTCTGCATATCCCACATTTCTCATCCGATTTGAACTGTTCCACCATCCACACACTCCACTCACTTTGGACAATCAAACTACCAGAAGATTCCAGGAATTCACCTCTTCCTGGAAAGTTTTCAGACTCTACATTTTTTAACCAATTCCAACCATTCCACCTTCAAAACATTCCCCTGCTCATATAAAAAATTTACAAAAAATTCTGGTTTTCCTGATTTTCCCAAATTTCCAGGAAATTTCCATTCAAATGAATGGACATATTTAAAGTTCCACAATGCCCAACATTTTCTAAATTTTGCACCACTCTTTACCCGACTTTACCCGATTCTGACTTTTCAACCATCCACTCTTCCGAGATCCCGAAGGCAAAATGTTTCCCTTTCCAGGAATTTCTCCCAATTGACAATGAACACAAACTTCTGCATATCCCACATTTCTCATCCGATTTGAACCGTTCTACCATCCACACACTCCACTCACTTTGGACAATCAAACTACCAGAAGATTCCAGGAATTCACCTCTTCCTGGAAAGTTTTCAGAGTCTACATTTTTTTTAACCAATTCCAACCATTCCACCTTCAAAACATTCCCCTGCTCATATAAAAAATTTCAAAAAATTCTGGTTTTCCTGATTTTCCCAAATTTCCAGGAAATTTCCATTCAAATGAATGGACATATTCAAAGTTGTGAATTAGTGAATTAGTGAATTATATTTATATAGCGCTTTTCTCTAGTGACTCAAAGCGCTTTACATAGTGAAACCCAATATCTAAGTTACATTTAAACCAGTGTGGGTGGCATTGGGAGCTGGTGGGTAAAGTGTCTTGCCCAAGGACACAAAGGCAGTGACTAGAATGGCGGAAGCGGGAATCGAACCTGAAACCCTCAAGTTGCTGGCACGGCCGCTCTACCAACCGAGCTATACCGCCCACAATGCCCAACATTTTCTAAATTTTGCATCACTCTTTACCCGATTCTGACTTTTCAACCATCCACTCTTCCGAGATCCCGAAGGCAAAACGTTTCCCTTTCCAGGAATTTCTCCCAATTGACAATGAACACAAACTTCTGCATATTTCACATTTCTCATCCGATTTGAACCGTTCCACCATCCACACACTCCACTCACTTTGGACAATTAAGCTACCAGAAGATTCCAGGAATTCACCTCTTCCTGGAAAGTTTTCAGAGTCTACATTTTTTAACCAATTCCAACCATTCCACCTTCAAAACATTCCCCTGCTCATATAAAAAATTTCAAAAAATTCTGGTTTTCCTGATTTTCCCAAATTTCCAGAAAATTTCCATTCAAATGAATGGACATATTCAAAGTTCCACAATGCCCAACATTTTCTAAATTTTGCATCACTCTTTACCCGATTCTGACTTTTCAACCATCCACTCTTCCGAGATCCCGAAGGCAAAACGTTTCCCTTTCCAGGAATTTCTCCCAATTGACAATGAACAAACGTCTGCATATTCCACATTTCTCGTCCGATTTGAACCGTTCCACCATCCACACACTCCACTCACTTTGGACAATCAAACTACCAGAAGATTCCAGGAATTCACCTCTTCCTGGAAATTTTTCAGAGTCTACATTTTTTTAACCAATTCCAACCATTCCACCTTCAAAACATTCCCCTGCTCATATAAAAAATTTCAAAAAATTCTGGTTTTCCTGATTTTCCCAAATTTCCAGGAAATTTCCAATCAAATGAATGGACATATTCAAAGTTCCACAATGCCCAACATTTTAAAAATTTTGCATCACTCTTTACCCGATTCTGACTTTTCAACCATCCACTCTTCCGAGATCCCGAAGGCAAAACGTTTCCCTTTCCAGGAATTTCTCCCAATTGACAATGAACAAACTTCTGCATATTCCACATTTCTCGTCCGATTTGAACTGTTCCACCATCCACACACTCCACTCACTTTGGACAATTAAGCTACCAGAAGATTCCAGGAATTCACCTCTTCCTGGAAAGTTTTCAGACTATACATTTTTTAACCAATTCCAACCATTCCACCTTCAAAACATTCCCCTGCTCATATAAAAAAATTCAAAAAATTCTGGTTTTCCTGATTTTCCCAAATTTCAGGAAATTTCCATTCAATTGAATGGACATATTCAAAGTTCCACAATGCCCAACATTTTCTAAATTTTGCATCACTCTTTACCCGATTCTGACTTTTCAACCATCCACTCTTCCGAGATCCCAAAGGCAAAACGTTTCCCTTCCAGGAATTTCTCCCAATGACAATGAACAAACTTCTGCATATTCCACATTTCTCATCCGATTTGAACCGTTCCACCATCCACACACTCCACTCACTTTGGACAATCAAACTACCAGAAGATTCCAGGAATTCACCTCTTCTGGAAAGTTTTCAGAGTCTACATTTTTTAACCAATTCCAACCATTTCACCTTCAAAACATTCCCCTGCTCATATAAAAAATTTCAAAAAAATTCTGGTTTTCCTGATTTTCCCAAATTTCCAGGAAATTTCCATTCAAATGAATGGACATATTCAAAGGTTCCACAATGCCCAACATTTTCTAAATTTTGCATCACTCTTTACCCGATTCTGACTTTTCAACCATCCACTCTTCCGAGATCCCGAAGGCAAAATGTTTCCCTTTCCAGGAATTTCTCCCAATTGACAATGAACACAAACTTCTGCATATCCCACATTTCTCATCCGATTTGAACCGTTCCACCATCCACACACTCCACTCACTTTGGACAATCAAACTACCAGAAGATTCCAGGAATTCACCTCTTCCTGGAAAGTTTTCAGAGTCTACATTTTTTTAACCAATTCCAACCATTCCACCTTCAAAACATTCCCCTGCTCATATAAAACATTTCAAAAAATTCAGGTTTTCCTGATTTTCCCAAATTTCCAGGAAATTTCCATTCAAATGAATGGACATATTCAAAGTTCCACAATGCCCAACATTTTCAAAATTTTGCATCACTCTTTACCCGATTCTGACTTTTCAACCATCCACTCTTCCGAGATCCCGAAGGCAAAACGTTTCCCTTTCCAGGAATTTCTCCCAATTGACAATGAACAAACTTCTGCATATTCCACATTTCTCATCCGATTTGAACCGTTCCACCATCCACACACTCCACTCACTTTGGACAATCAAACTACCAGAAGATTCCAGGAATTCACCTCTTCCTGGAAAGTTTTCAGAGTCTACATTTTTTAACCAATTCCAACCATTTCACCTTCAAAACATTCCCCTGCTCATATAAAAAATTTCAAAAAAATTCTGGTTTTCCTGATTTTCCCAAATTTCCAGGAAATTTCCATTCAAATGAATGGACATATTCAAAGTTCCACAATGCCCAACATTTTCTAAATTTTGCATCACTCTTTACCCGATTCTGACTTTTCAACCATCCACTCTTCCGAGATCCCGAAGGCAAAATGTTTCCCTTTCCAGGAATTTCTCCCAATTGACAATGAACACAAACTTCTGCATATCCCACATTTCTCATCCGATTTGAACCGTTCCACCATCCACACACTCCACTCACTTTGGACAATCAAACTACCAGAAGATTCCAGGAATTCACCTCTTCCTGGAAAGTTTTCAGAGTCTACATTTTTTTAACCAATTCCAACCATTCCACCTTCAAAACATTCCCCTGCTCATATAAAAAATTTCAAAAAATTCAGGTTTTCCTGATTTTCCCAAATTTCCAGGAAATTTCCATTCAAATGAATGGACATATTCAAAGTTCCACAATGCCCAACATTTTCAAAATTTTGCATCACTCTTTACCCGATTCTGACTTTTCAACCATCCACTCTTCCGAGATCCCGAAGGCAAAACGTTTCCCTTTCCAGGAATTTCTCCCAATTGACAATGAACAAACTTCTGCATATTCCACATTTCTCATCCGATTTGAACTGTTCCACCATCCACACACTCCACTCACTTTGGACAATCAAACTACCAGAAGATTCCAGGAATTCACCTCTTCCTGGAAAGTTTTCAGAGTCTACATTTTTTTAACCAATTCCAACCATTCCACCTTCAAAACATTCCCCTGCTCATATAAAAAATTTAAAAAAATTCTGGTTTTCCTGATTTTCCCAAATTTCCAGGAAATTTCCATTCAAATGAATGGACGTATTCAAAGTTCCACAATGCCCAACATTTTCAAAATTTTGCATCACTCTTTACCCGATTCTGACTTTTCAACCATCCACTCTTCCGAGATCCCGAAGGCAAAACGTTTCCCTTTCCAGGAATTTCTCCCAATTGACAATGAACAAACTTCTGCATATTCCACATTTCTCATCCGATTTGAACCGTTCCACCATCCACACACTCCACTCACTTTGGACAATTAAACTACCAGAAGACTCCAGGAATTCACCTCTTCCTGGAAAGTTTTTAGAGTCTACATTTTTTTAACCAATTCCAACCATTCCACCTTCAAAACATTCCCCTGCTCATATAAAAAATTTCAAAAAATTCTGGTTTTCCTGATTTTCCCAAATTTCCAGGAAATTTCCATTCAAATGAATGGACATATTCAAAGTTCCACAATGCCCAACATTTTCAAAATTTTGCATCACTCTTTACCCGATTCTGACTTTTCAACCATCCACTCTTCCGAGATCCCGAAGGCAAAACGTTTCCCTTTCCAGGAATTTCTCCCAATTGACAATGAACAAACTTCTGCATATTCCACATTTCTCATCCGATTTGAACCGTTCCACCATCCACACACTCCACTCACTTTGGACAATCAAACTACCAGAAGATTCCAGGAATTCACCTCTTCCTGGAAAGTTTTCAGACTCTACATTTTTTTAACCAATTCCAACCATTCCACCTTCAAAACATTCCCCTGCTCATATAAAAAATTTCAAAAAATTCTGGTTTTCCTGATTTTCCCAAATTTCCAGGAAATTTCCATTCAAATGAATGGACATATTTAAAGTTCCACAATGCCCAACATTTTCTAAATTTTGCACCACTCTTTACCCGACTTTACCCGATTCTGACTTTTCAACCATCCACTCTTCCGAGATCCCGAAGGCAAAATGTTTCACTTTCCAGGAATTTCTCCCAATTGACAATGAACACAAACTTCTGCATATCCCACATTTCTCATCCGATTTGAACCGTTCCACCATCCACACACTCCACTCACTTTGGACAATCAAACTACCAGAAGATTCCAGGAATTCACCTCTTCCTGGAAAGTTTTCAGACTCTACATTTTTTTAACCAATTCCAACCATTCCACCTTCAAAACATTCCCCTGCTCATATAAAAAATTTAAAAAAAATTCTGGTTTTCCTGATTTTCCCAAATTTCCAGGAAATTTCCATTCAAATGAATGGACATATTCAAAGTTCCACAATGCCCAACATTTTCTAAATTTTGCATCACTCTTTACCCGATTCTGACTTTTCAACCATCCACTCTTCCGAGATCCCGAAGGCAAAACGTTTCCCTTTCCAGGAATTTCTCCCAATTGACAATGAACAAACTTCTGCATATTCCACATTTCTCATCCGATTTGAACCGTTCCACCATCCACACACTCCACTCACTTTGGACAATCAAACTACCAGAAGATTCCAGGAATTCACCTCTTCCTGGAAAGTTTTCAGACTCTACATTTTTTTAACCAATTCCAACCATTCCACCTTCAAAACATTCCCCTGCTCATATAAAAAATTTACAAAAAATTCTGGTTTTCCTGATTTTCCCAAATTTCCAGGAAATTTCCATTCAAATGAATGGACATATTTAAAGTTCCACAATGCCCAACATTTTCTAAATTTTGCACCACTCTTTACCCGACTTTACCCGATTCTGACTTTTCAACCATCCACTCTTCCGAGATCCCGAAGGCAAAATGTTTCCCTTTCCAGGAATTTCTCCCAATTGACAATGAACACAAACTTCTGCATATCCCACATTTCTCATCCGATTTGAACCGTTCCACCATCCACACACTCCACTCACTTTGGACAATTAAACTACCAGAAGATTCCAGGAATTCACCTCTTCCTGGAAAGTTTTCAGAGTCTACATTTTTTTAACCAATTCCAACCATTCCACCTTCAAAACATTCCCTTGCTCATATAAAAAATTTCAAAAATTCTGGTTTTCCTGATTTTCCCCAAATTTCCAGAAAATTTCCATTCAAATGAATGGACATATTCAAAGTTCCACAATGCCCAACATTTTCTAAATTTTGCATCACTCTTTATCCCGATTCTGACTTTTCAACCATCCACTCTTCCGAGATCCCGAAGGCAAAACGTTTCCCTTTCCAGGAATTTCTCCAATTGACAATGAACAAACTTCTGCATATTCCGCATTTCTCGTCCGATTTGAACCGTTCCGCCATCCACACACTCCACTCACTTTGGACAATTAAGCTACCAGAAGATTCCAGGAATTCACCTCTTCCTGGAAAGTTTTCAGAGTATACATTTTTAACCAATTCCAACCATTACACCTTCAAAACATTCCCCTGCTCATATAAAAAAATTCAAAAAATTCTGGTTTTCCTGATTTTCCCAAATTTCCAGGAAATTTCCATTCAATTGAATGGACATATTCAAGTTCCACAATGCCCAACATTTTCTAAATTTTTGGCATCACTCTTACCCGATTCCTGGCTTTTCAACCATCCACTCTTCCGAGATCCCGAAGGCAAAACGTTTCCCTTTCCAGGAATTTCTCCCAATTGACAATGAACAAACTTCTGCATATTCCGCATTTCTCGTCCCGATTTGAACCGTTCCACCATCCACACACTCCACTCACTTTGGACAATTAAGCTACCAGAAGATTCCAGGAATTCACCTCTTCCTGGAAAGTTTCAGAGTATACATTTTTTAACCAATTCCAACCATTACACCTTCAAAACATTCCCCTGCTCATATAAAAAAATTCAAAAAATTCTGGTTTTCCTGATTTTCCCAAATTTCCAGGAAATTTCCATTCAATTGAATGGACATATTCAAGTTCCACAATGCCCAACATTTTCTAAATTTTGCATCACTCTTTACCCGATTCTGGCTTTTCAACATCCACTCTTCGAGATCCCGAAGGCAAAACGTTTCCCTTTCCAGAATTTCTCCCAATTGACAATGAACACACTTCTGCATATTCCGCATTTCTCATCCGATTTGAACTGTTCCACCATCCACACACTCACTCACTTTGGACAATCAAACTACCAGAAGATTCCAGGAATTCACCTCTTCTGGAAAGTTTTCAGAGTCTACATTTTTTTAACCAATTCCAACCATTCAACCTTCAAAACATTCCCCTGCTCATATAAAAAAATTAAAAAAATTCTGGTTTTCCTGATTTTCCCAAATTTCCAGGAAATGTCATTCAAATGAATGGACATATTCAAAGTTCCACAATGCCCAACATTTTCTAAATTTTGCATCACTCTTTACCCGATTCTGACTTTTCAACCATCCACTCTTCCGAGATCCCGAAGGCAAAACGTTTCCCCTTTCCAGGAATTTCTCCCAATTGACAATGAACACAAACTTCTGCATATTCCCACATTTCTCATCCGATTTTGAACCGTTCCACCATCCACACACTCCACTCACTTTGGACAATTAAGCTACCAGAAGATTCAGGAATTCACCTCTTCCTGGAAAGTTTTCAGAGTCTACATTTTTGTAACCAATTCCAACCATTCCACCTTCAAAACATTCCCCTGCTCATATAAAAAATTTCAAAAATTCTGGTTTTCCTGTTTTCCCAAATTTCCAGAAATTTCATTCAAATGAATGGACATATTCAAAGTTCCACAATGCCCAACATTTTCTAAATTTTGCACCACTCTTTACCGACTTTACCCGATTCTGACTTTTCAACCATCCACTCTTCGAGATCCCGAAGGCAAAATGTTTCCCTTTCCAGGAATTTCTCCCAATTGACAATGAACACAAACTACTGCATATCCCACATTTCTCATCCGATTTGAACCGTTCCACCATCCACACACTCCACTCACTTTGGACAATTAAACTACCAGAAGATTCCAGGAATTCACCTCTTCCTGGAAAGTTTTCAGAGTCTACATTTTTTTAACCAATTCCAACCATTCCACCTTCAAAACATTCCCTTGCTCATATAAAAAATTTCAAAAAATTCTGGTTTTCCTGATTTTCCCAAATTTCCAGAAAATTTCCATTCAAATGAATGGACATATTCAAAGTTCCACAATGCCCAACATTTTCTAAATTTTGCATCACTCTTTACCCGATTCTGACTTTTCAACCATCCACTCTTCCGAGATCCCGAAGGCAAAACGTTTCCCTTTCCAGGAATTTCTCCCAATTGACAATGAACAAACTTCTGCATATTCCGCATTTCTCGTCCGATTTGAACCGTTCCGCCATCCACACACTCCACTCACTTTGGACAATTAAGCTACCAGAAGATTCCAGGAATTCACCTCTTCCTGGAAAGTTTTCAGAGTATACATTTTTTAACCAATTCCAACCATTACACCTTCAAAACATTCCCCTGCTCATATAAAAAAATTCAAAAAATTCTGGTTTTCCTGATTTTCCCAAATTTCCAGGAAATTTCCATTCAATTGAATGGACATATTCAAAGTTCCACAATGCCCAACATTTTCTAAATTTTGCATCACTCTTTACCCGATTCTGGCTTTTCAACCATCCACTCTTCCGAGATCCCGAAGGCAAAACGTTTCCCTTTCCAGGAATTTCTCCCAATTGACAATGAACAAACTTCTGCATATTCCGCATTTCTCGTCCGATTTGAACCGTTCCACCATCCACACACTCCACTCACTTTGGACAATTAAGCTACCAGAAGATTCCAGGAATTCACCTCTTCCTGGAAAGTTTTCAGAGTATACATTTTTTAACCAATTCCAACCATTACACCTTCAAAACATTCCCCTGCTCATATAAAAAAATTCAAAAAATTCTGGTTTTCCTGATTTTCCCAAATTTCCAGGAAATTTCCATTCAATTGAATGGACATATTCAAAGTTCCACAATGCCCAACATTTTCTAAATTTTGCATCACTCTTTACCCGATTCTGGCTTTTCAACCATCCACTCTTCCGAGATCCCGAAGGCAAAACGTTTCCCTTTCCAGGAATTTCTCCCAATTGACAATGAACACACTTCTGCATATTCCACATTTCTCATCCGATTTGAACCGTTCCACCATCCACACACTCCACTCACTTTGGACAATCAAACTACCAGAAGATTCCAGGAATTCACCTCTTCCTGGAAAGTTTTCAGAGTCTACATTTTTTTAACCAATTCCAACCATTCCACCTTCAAAACATTCCCCTGCTCATATAAAAAAATTAAAAAAATTCTGGTTTTCCTGATTTTCCCAAATTTCCAGGAAATTTCCATTCAAATGAATGGACATATTCAAAGTTCCACAATGCCCAACATTTTCTAAATTTTGCATCACTCTTTACCCGATTCTGACTTTTCAACCATCCACTCTTCCGAGATCCCGAAGGCAAAACGTTTCCCTTTCCAGGAATTTCTCCCAATTGACAATGAACACAAACTTCTGCATATTCCACATTTCTCATCCGATTTGAACCGTTCCACCATCCACACACTCCACTCACTTTGGACAATTAAGCTACCAGAAGATTCCAGGAATTCACCTCTTCCTGGAAAGTTTTCAGAGTCTACATTTTGTAACCAATTCCAACCATTCCACCTTCAAAACATTCCCCTGCTCATATAAAAAATTTCAAAAAATTCTGGTTTTCCTGTTTTCCCAAATTTCCAGGAAATTTCCATTCAAATGAATGGACATATTCAAAGTTCCACAATGCCCAACATTTTCTAAATTTTGCACCACTCTTTACCCGACTTTACCCGATTCTGACTTTTCAACCATCCACTCTTCCGAGATCCCGAAGGCAAAATGTTTCCCTTTCCAGGAATTTCTCCCAATTGACAATGAACACAAACTTCTGCATATCCCACATTTCTCATCCGATTTGAACCGTTCCACCATCCACACACTCCACTCACTTTGGACAATCAAACTACCAGAAGATTCCAGGAATTCACCTCTTCCTGGAAAGTTTTCAGAGTCTACAATTTTTTTTAACTAATTAAAGATTAAATTATTGTCACACACACACTAGATGTGGTGAAATGTTTCCTTATTTTCCAGGAAATTTCCATTAAAATGAATGGACATATTTAAAGTTCCACAATGCCCAACATTTTCTAAATTTTGCACAACTTTTAACCCAATTCGGACCTTTCAACCATCCACTCTTCCGAGATTCCGAAAGCAAACAGTTTCCCTTTCTCAAAATTCCCAGTTTTCCAGGAATTTCTCCCAATTGACAATGAACACAAACTTCTGCATATTCCACATTTCTCATCCGATTTGAACCGTTCCACCATCCACACACTCCACTCACTTTGGACAATTAAACTACCAAAAGATTCCAGGAATTCACCTCTTCCTGGCAAGTTTTCAGAGTATACATTTTTTTAACCAATTCCAACCATTCCACCTTCAAAACATTCCCCTGCTCATATAAAAAATTTCAAAAAATTCTGGTTTTCCTGTTTTCCCAAATTTCCAGGAAATTTCCATTCAAATGAATGGACATATTCAAAGTTCCACAATGCCCAACATTTTCTAAATTTTGCATCACTCTTTACCCGATTCTGACTTTTCAACCATCCACTCTTCCGAGATCCCGAAGGCAAAACGTTTCCCTTTCCAGGAATTTCTCCCAATTGACAATGAACAAACTTCTGCATATTCCACATTTCTCATCCGATTTGAACCGTTCCACCATCCACACACTCCACTCACTTTGGACAATTAAACTACCAGAAGATTCCAGGAATTCACCTCTTCCTGGAAAGTTTTCAGAGTCTACATTTTTTAACCAATTCCAACCATTCCACCTTCAAAACATTCCCTTGCTCATATAAAAAATTTCAAAAAATTCTGGTTTTCCTGTTTTCCCAAATTTCCAGGAAATTTCCATTCAACTGAATGGACATATTCAAAGTTCCACAATGCCCAACATTTTCTAAATTTTGCACCACTCTTTACCCGACTTTACCCGATTCTGACTTTTCAACCATCCACTCTTCCGAGATCCCGAAGGAAAAATGTTTCCCTTTCCAGGAATTTCTCCCAATTGACAATGAACACAAACTTCTGCATATCCCACATTTCTCATCCGATTTGAACCGTTCCACCATCCACACACTCCACTCACTTTGGACAATTAAACTACCAAAAGATTCCAGGAATTCACCTCTTCCTGGAAAGTTTTCAGAGTCTACATTTTTTTTAACTAATTAAAGATTAAATGATTGTCACACACACTAGATGTGGTGAAATGTTTCCTTATTTTCCAGGAAATTTCCATTAAAATGAATGGACATATTTAAAGTTCCACAATGCCCAACATTTTCTAAATTTTGCACAACTTTTAACCCAATTCGGACCTTTCAACCATCCACTCTTCCGAGATTCCGAAGGCAAAAAGTTTCCCTTTCTCAAAATTCCCAGTTTTCCAGGAATTTCTCCCAATTGACAATGAACACAAACTTCTGCATATCCCACATTTCTCATCCGATTTGAACCGTTCCACCATCCACACACTCCACTCACTTTGGACAATCAAACTACCAGAAGATTCCAGGAATTCACCTCTTCCTGGAAAGTTTTCAGAGTCTACATTTTTTTAACCAATTTCAACCATTCCACCTTCAAAACATTCCCCTGCTCATATAAAAAATTTAAAAACATTCTGGTTTTCCTGATTTTCCCAAATTTCAGGAAATTTCCATTCAAATGAATGGACATATTCAAAGTTCCACAATGCCCAACATTTTCAAAATTTTGCATCACTCTTTACCCGATTCTGACTTTTCAACCATCCACTCTTCCGAGATCCCGAAGGCAAAACGTTTCCCTTTCCAGGAATTTCTCCCAATTGACAATGAACAAACTTCTGCATATTCCACATTTCTCATCCGATTTGAACTGATCCACCATCCACACACTCCACTCACTTTGGACAATTAAACTACCAAAAGATTCCAGGAATTCACCTCTTCCTGGAAAGTTTTCAGAGTCTACATTTTTTTAACCAATTCCAACCATTCCACCTTCAAAACATTCCCCTGCTCATATAAAAATTTCAAAAAATTCTGGTTTTCCTGATTTTCCCAAATTTCCAGGAAATTTCCATTCAAATGAATGGACATATTCAAAGTTCCACAATGCCCAACATTTTCTAAATTTTGCATCACTCTTTACCCGATTCTGACTTTTCAACCATCCACTCTTCCGAGATCCCGAAGGCAAAACGTTTCCCTTTCCAGGAATTTCTCCCAATTGACAATGAACAAACTCTGCATATTCCACATTTCTCATCCGATTTGAACCGTTCCACCATCCACACACTCCACTCACTTTGGACAATCAAACTACCAGAAGATTCCAGGAATTCACCTCTTCCTGGAAAGTTTTCAGACCCTACATTTTTTTAACCAATTCCAACCATTCCACCTTCAAAACATTCCCCTGCTCATATAAAAAATTTCAAAAAATTCTTCTTTTCCTGATTTTCCCAAATTTCCATTCAAATGAATGGACATATTCAAAGTTCCACAAATGCCAACATTTCTAAATTTTGCACCACTCTTTACCCGACTTACCCGATTCTGACTTTTCAACCATCCACTCTTCCGAGATCCCGAAGGCAAAATGTTTCCCTTTCCAGGAATTTCTCCCAATTGACAATGAACACAAACTTCTGCATATCCCACATTTCTCATCCGATTTGAACCGTTCCACCATTCACACACTCCACTCACTTTGGACAATTAAACTACCAAAAGATTCCAGGAATTCACCTCTTCCTGGAAAGTTTCAGAGTCTACATTTTTTTAACTAATCCCAACCATTCCACCTTCAAAACATTCCTCTTAGTTGGGACAACAAATGATCCTGTGCTCATATCAACATTTCAAAAAAAATTCTGGTTTTCCTTATTTTCCAGGAAATTTCCATTAAAATGAATGGACATATTCAAAGTTCCACAATGCCCAACATTTTCTAAATTTTGCACTACTCTTGACCCGATTCGGACCTTTCAACCATCCACTCTTCCGAGATCCCGAAGGCAAAAACTTTTCCCTTTCTCAAAAATTCCCAGTTTTCCAGGAATTTCTCCCAATTAAAAATGAAAACAACTTCTGCAAATCACACATTTCTCATCCGATTTGAACGTTCCACCATCCACACACTCCACTCACTTTGGACAATTAAACTACCAAAATATTCCAGGAATTCACCTCTTCTTGGAAAGTTTTCAGAGTCTACATTTTTTTTAACAAATTCCAACCATTCCACCTTCAAAACATTCCTCTTAGTTGGGACAACAAATGATCCTGTGCTCATATCAACATTTTCAAAAAATTCAGGTTTTCCTGATTTTCCAGGAAATTTCCATTCAAATGAACGGACATATTCAAAGTTCCACAATGCCCAACATTTTCTAAATTTTGCACCACTTTCTACCCAATTCAGACCTTTCAACCATCCACTCTTCCGAGATCCCGAAGGCAAAACGTTTCCCTTTCTCAAAATTCCCAGTTTTCCAGGAATTTCTCCCAATTGACAATGAACACAAACTTCTGCATATCACACATTTCTCATCCGATTTGAACCGTTCCACCATCCACACACTCTGCTCACTTTGGACAATCAAACTACAAAACAATTCTAGGAATTCAACTCTTCCTGGAAAGTTTTCACAGTCTACATTATTCAACCAATTCCAACCATTCTGCCATCAAAACATTTCTTACTTGGGACAACAAATGTTCCTTTTTTTCCCCCCTCCCTGTACGAATTCCCAGTTTTCCTGAAATTCCAGGAATTCGGAAATACCCATTCTTAATTTAGACTGTTTTTACGCCAACCTTTTTTCAACTGATTGAAAACATCTCCACACCAACCCATTATTATCTTCTAGGACAACTGTGCTAATATCAACATTTTCAAAAAATGTAATTTTTCCTGATACTCTCAAATTTCCAGGATATTTCCATTCTAATGAATGGACATATTCAAAGTACCACAATGCCCAAAAGTCTCAAAATTTTGCACCACTTTTTAACCAACTGGGACCTTTAAACCATCCACATACACTACTCATCCGCTATCCCGAAAGCAGGTTTTACCATTCTCAAAATTCCCATTTTTCCAGGAATTTCTCCCCTTTGACAATGAATGGGCGATACACAAACTTCTGCATATCCAATATTTCTTATCCGATTTGAACCGTTCCACCATCCACACACTCCGCTGACATTGGACAATCAAACTACCAAACAATTCCAGGAATTCACCTCTTCCTGGAAAGTTTTCAGACTACATTTTTTCAACCAATTTTAACCATTAAACCGTCAAAACATTCCTCTTAGTTAGGACAACAAATGTTCCTATTTTTTTTCCGTACAAATTCACAAATTCCAAGAATTCCGAATTATCCATTCTCAATTCAATCTGTTACTACGCCAACATTTTTCAACTGATTCGAAAACTCCAAGGCCAACCCATTCATATCTTCTGGAACAATTGTGCTAATATCAACATTTTCTAAAATCCACTGTTTTCTTGTCGCCTTATTTGTATTTGACTTTATTAAATGTTTGGGTATGATTTTACTAAACAAAACCAGTTTTTATTTTAAGTAATATAGAAATGTATCAGAACTGTTAATCTATTTTATGGAGGAACTTAGTAAATCATAGAACTGGCACCCATTGTTATTAAAAAATATATTGATTTTGAATCAAGAATTGTTTTGAATCGAGAATCAAATATGAATCGAATCGTTACCCCCAAGAATTGAATTGAATCGAATAGTGCCCAAAGATTCACAGCCCTAGCGGGTAAGGTTGTCTTTTGCCTCATTCCCGTAATAATTCTGAGTGTGACTGAAGAATTAAAGAGTACCACTCCCCCAGGATCATGCATTCTCGATTCACACTTACAATGGAGGATGGGGAAAAATACAACCTTACTTACTGTAAGTACATGGACAGTTCGATCATTAAACAGAATACAGTATATGCATTTACATTATTTCCTATGGAATTATTTTTTAAATTCACCAGAGTTACAGGAAGAGTTATTGTGATGGCAAACAATCTACCTTTGTATGTTTATTACAAACTGCAGTAATTACTGTGAAATATTCCTACCAGAAAATGACCTTGTCCACATGACTCACTATCAAAGTAGCTCTTCTCCCTTCTCGTTGCTCAAATTCTTCATTCCAGTTAACAGTCCACCATATGTATCCAGTATCCAGTGTAAAAGAACACACTCTCTCAATAATACTCGTCAAGTGTGACTTCTATCGAACAGCTCAAGCCATTCAATAAATCAAAGACAATTTTGTTTGACTACTTGATTATAAAATTTCCAATACATTATGTTCAATAAGACATATTTGTGTATAAGGGCTTATGTGCATTAATATGTGTTTTCTACCTAAGTGGATTAATCAACTTGTTGCATCCCACAGTGTGATGGCGTTCATGTGTCAAAATGTACGCACAGAAGGAAGAGCCAACTCTTGCGTCGCGGCAAACAGTGTTGCAGACTTATTTTTCACCACACGTCAACAAACCGCAGAGGCAAATGGATTTTGACACGTGCCTCGGATTGGTAGTGCGCGGAATGTAATGAGGCTGAAAAGATCGACTCTTTGTCAGACAGACTGCCACGCTTGCACCAGGCAGCCATCGCAAAGCTTTTTTCTGGACGCCGAGTTAACTTTGAAAAAGAAAACTGAGGATTTTCTTCATCGTTTGCCTTCCCCAGAGTGTTGTATGTAATAAAAGGTTTTGATGCATGAAGAATCATTTGCCTCACGCACACATTCAGTCAGGAGTTGTACTCTTTAAATGAAAACTGTCAGTTCCAAACAAAATGTTGCTGTTTTTGCACAATATCTGCCTTTGAAGAATGCGAGATGGAGAGACTGATAATCACCGCCGCCTACTGCCTTTCATTTCAGCAACATGACACAAAAAACCCCCCACTTATATCTAATTTAAAATGAAGCACTCAACCCATCAGGTGAAATACAAATCCGTACAAACCGTACAGATCAAAATAAAATTTGAACCTGTCAATTTTTTTAACAAGCTGTTTTTGTTCCAACTTTATCACACAGTAGTCTTCAAACCTGAAATATTTTTGTTGATTACTTTTTTTGGTACATTTTTTTTGCAATTTGTCTATACATTGGAATGCATTTAAAGGCCTACTGAAATGAATTTTTTTTATTTAAACGGGGATAGCAGATCTATTCTATGTGTCATACTTGATCATATCGCGATATTGCCATATTTTTGCTGAAAGGATTTAGTATAGAACAACGACGATAAAGATTGCAACTTTTGGTATCTGATAAAAAAAAGGCTTGCCCCTACCTATATACTCTATTAGCCACAACACAACCAGGCTTATATTTAATATGCCACAAATTAATCCTGCATAAAGACACCTGCGTGTTTGTTACGCTAGCTCCTAGCTCCTCTGCTAGCTCCTAGCTCCATAGAACACGCCAATACAATTCAAACACCTGATCAACACACACAATCACTCAGCCCAAAAGACCGTTCACCTAACCCAAGGTTCATAAAGCTTATATATTTTAAAAAAGTTACGTACATACGCAAAAAAAAGTTGCGCACATACGGACAAGCGATCAAATGTTTAGAAGCCAAAGCTGCATACTCACAGTAGCACGTCTGCGTCTTTGTCATCCAAATCAAAGTAATCCTGGTAAGAGTCTGTGTTGTCCCAGTTCTCTACAGGCGTCTGTGTATCGAAGTCAAAAGTCCTCCTGGTTAGAGTCTCTGTTATCCGAGTTCTTCCATCTTGACTGCATCTTTCGGGAATGTAAACAAAGAAGCGCCGGCTGTGTACTGTTGTGGCTGACTACGTTCGAAAAATACGTCCATTTCGCACCGACAACTTTCTTCTTTGCTTGCTCAGCTTCCTTCTCCATAATGCAATGAACATGATTGAAACAGATTCACGAACACAGATGTCCAGAATACTGTGGAATTATGAAATGAAAACAGAGCTTTTTCGTATTGGCTTCAATGTGGAAGGCATACCCGTGTTCGCCGGTCTACGTCACGCGCATACGTCATCCTCAGAGGCGTTTCGAACCGGAAGTTTAGCGGCAAATTTAAAATGTCACTTTATAAGTTAACCCGGCCGTATTGGCATGTGTTATAATGTTAAGATTTCATCATTGATATATAAACTATCAGACTGCGTGGTCGGTAGTAGTGGGTTTCAGTAGGCCTTTAAATACACATTTACATTGATCCCACACACTGTGGTTTAGTTTAGACGTGACATGGCCACTCTATTAAGTCTACTGTTCGGGGAATTATTTCCCCACCTTTGAACAAATATGGAACGCCTTAGAAGTTTCTCAAGCTTTGGCCTTGGCTGTGCTCCAAGAAGATTAAAAACAATGACCTCACCCAGTTTCTTACATATACGAACATGTTAATCGACCTACCGTATTTTTCGGACTATAAGTCGCAGTTTTTTTCATAGTTTGGCCGGGGGTGCGACTTATACTTAGGAGCGACTTATGTGTGAAATTATTAACACATTACAGTAAAAT
Source organism: Entelurus aequoreus (assembly GCF_033978785.1). NCBI lineage: Eukaryota > Metazoa > Chordata > Actinopteri > Syngnathiformes > Syngnathidae > Entelurus > Entelurus aequoreus. The sequence continues at coordinate 10,561,817 of NC_084753.1, forward strand.
ATCAAATAATATTATTTAGCTCGTTCACGTAAGAGACTAGACGTATAAGATTTCACGTACAGTATAGCATGTTCTATATGTTATAGTTATTTGAATGACTCTTACCATAATATGTTACGTTAAAATACCAGGCACGTTCTCAGTTATTCAGCCTGTTGTTCACTATTCTTTATTTATTTTAAATTGCCTTTCAAATGTCTATTCTCGGTGTTGGGTTTTATCAAATACATTTCCCCCAAAAATGCGACTTATACTCCAGTGCGACTTATATATGTTTTTTTCCTTCTTTATTATGCATTTTCGGCCGGTGCGACTTATACTCCGGAGCGACTTATAGTCCGAAAAATACGGTAGTTTGCTAGAATCTAACGGTTGCGGAAAGCGACAGGGGACAAGAATGTGTCTGTGCTCGACACATGCGCAAAGTAAACTTTTGGTTTCGATCACCGCCAAGGCGGGGAAGCAAAATGGACAAAACCATTTGACGGCGACCATTTTCAGCGGTGGTATTGCTACTCTTTGTATTTGGGCCGTCCAAGAAAAAAATTATACATTTCAAATGAATCGCGTTTCTTACTTGTAACAATTCTTAATCGACCAGCAAAAATTGATTATCAGTTTAAAAAAATTAAAATAATTAAAGCTGCAAGCAGCGATGGACGGGACCGACTTTGAGGGCTCATAAAATCCAAACCGGAGCAGTAATTAAAACTCTTTCATCAAATTTTAGTCAGAAGGGTTCAATCTCTCTCCTGTGCTAATTTGAAGCCGACACGACAAACGCGCTCAGAGGAGATAATGTTTGAAAAAAGGTGACTGTTTTTACTCAACTTTTGTTTTGAAGGGGGAATTGCAAACTTCCTGTTGATTTTTGCTGGGGGTTGTCAGTGTATGAAATCTAGGTCTAAGTGAGACCTACATAGAGGTTTGTGTTTCATGTCTCTACGACATTCCTACTGGGAGTTACAGGCAGTTTTGTCTGTGTTTTCTTCCTAGGGGGCGCTAGAGCGCAATTTTGAGTTTTGAGGTTTGGTTTTTTGATTAGATCGCAATTTTCGCCCGTCCTGATGTGTGTGTCCAATTAGGTGAGCTTTGAAGCATGTTAAGGGGGTCAAATTATAGCTCAAAGAGGCAGAGGTATAATAAAAAAAACGCTAGAAATTCAATAGGGTCCTCTGTCCCAAAGGGACTCGGTCCCTAATAATAATAAAACGCTAGAAATTCAATAGGGTCCTCTGTCCCAAAGGGACTCTGTCCCTAATAATCTGTCCTGTCCAGCTATTCAGGAAAATAATATTGATGTAAATGATCATATCTGCTGTTTAGATTTACTTTAGAAAAGAGAAGTGTTGGATACGTCTCTTGTTGCCTTATTTGTATTTGACTTTATTAAATGGGTAGAATTGTATTAAACAAAACCAGTTTTCTTGTATGTACTATAGACATTTATCAGAGTTTTTACCCTATTTTATGGTGTAATGTACTTAATCAGAACTGGCATCCAATGTTATTCAAAAAGTATTGATTTTGAATCAATACCCGCCAAGTAACCCCAAGAATCGAATCGAATCGTGTGTGCCCAAAGATTCACAGCCCTAGTACTTACCGTATTTTTCGGAGTATAAGTCGCACTGGAGTATAAGTCGCATTTTTTGGGGAAATTTATTTGATAAAACCCAACACCAAGAATAGACATTTGAAAGGCAATTTAAAATAAATAAAGAATAGTGAACAACAGGCTGAATAAGTGTACGTTATATGAGGCATAAACAACCAACTGAGAACGTGCCTGGTATGTTAACGTAACATATTATGGTAAGAGTCATTCAAATAACTATAACATATAGAACATGCTATACAATGATGGGTTCTACATATAAAGCGACTTTGGGTAAAGCGACTTTGGGTACTTAGAAAAGCTCTATATAAATCCCAGGTATTATTATTATTATTATTATACGTTTACCAAACAATCTGTCACTCCTAATCGCTAAATCTCATGACATTTTATACGTCGAGTCTCTTACGTGAATGAGCTAAATAATATTATTTGATATTTTACGGTAATGTGTTAATAATTTCACACATAAGTCGCTCCTGAGTATAAGTCGCACCCCCGGCCAAACTATGAAAAAAAACTGCGACTTATAGTCCGAAAAATACGGTACTCCTTTGTATCGAAAAAATTGTTGATCAATTGTTAACCTTCAATTCTAGTCAGCCTGAGAACAAAATTATCTAAGAGGAATCGAGTCCTGGAACATAATACCTGGACTAATTTCCACCAAACAGTACATTTCAGTGCCGGTCACCACCGCAATGGTCAACTTGGGTGTGTAAACTGGATGTTGCTATCAACAGCTTCACACAGTTTACTGAAACATGTCCCATCGTACCAATGCCACACAGTGTATGTACGGTAACCCAAAGTAAAAGTATCACTCACAATCCAGTTAGTTCACGACAGTTTTGTGTTATTTGTTATGACGTGGTTGCTTCTTGCAAGACCAGATGAAAGATTTGGAACGATTCCCTAAGGCAGTGGAGTCTAGCCATTTTGTTGATTTTTTTTAGGTCGCCTCCCATAGGGCCAGTTACTCAATTGGTCTATGAAATAATCCCAAACAAATGGTACAGTTGTGCTTGAAGGCTTACTGTAGGTCACTGAACACAGCGTGACATGCCAACTTTTGACGTGCGGTACATTGGGTTCACGGGGTGTATTTGCAAAGAAACCATTCAAGTCCCGTAATGGCCACCTATCGCCATCTGTCCCCTTAAGAAGCGTCCAGTGCTGAGCAACTTGACAATTTAAATGCACGGTAGCCTCCCTGCCTGAGACTTTGTGTCGACTTCTATAGCTGATTGACTGACACTCGGAGAGAAAGCTGCCTATTCAAGTACAGAGTAAAAAATATAACGACAGCTAATAAGAAATAATGGTTACAGACAATGTGTCTGTGTGTATATACTGTATATATACAGCAGGGGTCACCAACCTTTTTGAAAGCAAGAGCTACTTCTTGGGTACTGATTAATGCAAAGGGCTACCAGTTTGATACACACTTAAATAAATTGCCAGAAATAGCCAATTTGCTCAATTTACCTTTAACTCTATGTTATTATTAAAAATTAATGATATTTACACTTAATTGAACGGTTTAAAAGAGGGGAAAACACGAAAAAAATGACAATTAAATTTTGAAACATAGTTTATCTTCAATTTCGACTCTTTAAAATTCAAAATTCAACCGAAAAAAAGAAGAGATAAACTAGCTTATTCGAATCTTTTTGAAAAAATAAAAAAAATAATTGATGGAACATCATTAGTAATTTTTCCTGATTAAGATAACTTTTAGAATTTTGATGACATGTTTTAAATAGGTTAAAATCCAATCTACATTTTGTTAGAATATATAACAAATTGGACCAAGCTATATTTCTAACAAAGACAAATCATTATTTCTTCTAGATTTTCCAGAACAAACATTTTAAAAGAAATTCAAGACTTTGTAATAAGATTTAAATTTGATTCTACAGATTTTCTAGATTTGCCAGAATATTTTTTTTAAATTTTAATCACAACAAGTTTAAAGAAATATTTCACAAATATTCTTCGTCGAAAAAACAGAAGCTAAAATGAAGAATTAAATTAAAATGTATTTATTATTCTTTACAATAAAAAAAATAAATTTACTCGAACATTGATTTAAATTGTCAAGAAAGAAGAGGAAGGAATTTAAAAGGTAAAAAGGTATATGTGTTTAAAAATCTTAAAATCATTTTTAAGGTTGTATTTTTTCTCTAAAATTGTCTTTCTGAAAGTTATAAGAAGCAAAGTAAAAAAAAAAAAGAATTTATTTAAACAAGTGAAGACCAAGTCTTTAAAAAATGTTCTTGGATTTTCAAATTCTATTTGAGTTTTGTCTCTCTTAGAATTAAAAATGTCGGGCAAAGCGAGATCAGCTTGCTAGTAAATAAATAAAATTTAAAAAATAGAGGCAGCTCACTGGTAAGTGCTGCTATTTGAGCTATTTTTAGAACAGGCCAGCGGGCTACTCATCTGGTCCTTACGGGCTACCTGGTGCCCGCGGGCACCGCGTTGGTGACCCCTGATATACAGTATATATATATATATATATATATATATATATATATATATATATATATATATATATATATATATATATATATATATATATATATATACAGTTAGGTCCATAAATATTTGGACATTGACACCATTTTCAGTAATCAATTCTCCGTTCACCTGATTTGGATGTAAATACCCTCAAACTAAAGCTCAAAGTCTGCACTTAAAGCACATCTTGATTGTTTTATTTCAAATCCATTGTGGTGGAATACTGAAAATTGTGTCAATGTCCAAATATTTATGGACTTAAATGTATATATTTTTTTCGTTCTTATCTGTGCTGTAAAGTTCTAAAAAGCCACCCACATCATGTGTTGCCTTCATTATAACACTTATATAAGTGTTAACATTTTTTGTGGCTCCAGACAGATTACTTTTTTGTATTTTTATGCCAATATGGCTTTTTCAACATTTTGGGTTGCCGACCCCTGTGTTAACCAAAACTTTTTTTCTACTCGATTTAACCGATTAATCAGTGCATGACATTCTTAGATATCGGAAAACATGACCGAGGTAGCCGACTCGTAGCACTGTCCCTGAAACAAAAAGACTTAAGTTATAATAACGCCAGGCAAGTATCTTTTTTAAATGGAGGACAATTATCCATGAAAATATGGAGAAGCTGAAAGGGGTCATGAGTGGATTATTTTGATTTTTATTTCTATTTATATCAAGGGGGGATATTGAATTAAGATGCAACTATGCAGGGCTACAAGGTCAGTTACAGAACCAATTAAACTCATAAGCCATAAGTTGTGGGTTTTCTTCGGACAGCAGCGCTATCTTTTATTTTTTGCCAAGAAGATGCCAGAAATCAAATCTGAAAGCTACCAAGTCTTAATAAACCAACCAACCTTCATAATTGTTAGAAATCCTACTGTTTAATATATTTGTGTTTATGCTTCACTGATGAGTATTTGGCGAACGCCCTTTTGTCATACTAATTGCAGTGGCCCTTGAACTCACCATAGTTGTGTGGACTGTGACTCAGCAGTTTGTTTACATGTATGCCACAGAACGATGTTTTATGCCACTCCTTTGTCTCATTTTGTCCACCAAACGTTTTATACTGTGCGTGAATACACAAGTGTTACTAATGTTTTCCAATGTTGTAAAAATGTGTAGAATAAATATTACATTTCAACATTTCTGTCAACAAAGATTTGCGTCAGCCTGCGACACATTGTCATTTTGATTGTAGGCTAATATAGCTAAAAAGCCACCTACATCATGTGTTGCCTTCATTATAACACTTATATAAGTGTTAACATTTGTTGTGGCTCCAGACAGATTACTTTTTTGTATTTTTATGCCAATATGGCTTTTTCAATATTTTGAGTTGCCGACCCCTGTGTTAACCAAAACTTTTTTTCTACTCGATTTAACAGATTAATCAGTGCATGACATTCTTAGATATCGGAAAACATGGCCGACGTAGCCGACTCGTAGCACATGACACAAACCTTCATAATTGTTATAAATCCTACTGTTTAAATATTTGTGTTTATGCTTCACTGATGAGTATTTGGCGAACGCTCTTTTGCCCTACTAATTTCAGTGGCCCTTGAACTCACCGTAGTTGTGTGGACTGTGACTCAACAGTTTGGTAACATGTATGACTTTCTCCGACGCTGCCACAGAACGATGCTTTATGCCACTCCTTTGTCTCATTTTGTCCACCAAACGTTTTATACTGTGCGTGAATACACAAGTGTTACTAATGTTTTCCAATGTTGTAAAAATTTGTAGAATAAATATTACATTTCAACATTTCTGTCAACAAAGATTTGCGTCAGCCTGCGACACATTGTCATTTTGATTGTAGGCTAATATAGCTAAAAAAGCCACCTACATCATGTGTTGCCTTCATTATAACACTTATATAAGTGTTAACATTTTTTTGTGGCTCCAGACAGATTACTTTTTTGTATTTTTGGTCCAATATGGCTTTTTCAATATTTTGGGTTGCCGACCCGTGTTAACCAACACTTTTTTTTCTACTCAATTTTACCGATTAATCAGTGCTTGACATTCTTAGATATCGGAAAACATGGCCGAGGTAGCCGACTCGTAGCACATGACACAAACCTTCATAATTGTTATAAATCCTACTGTTTAAATATTTGTGTTTATGCTTCACTGATGAGTATTTGGCGAATGCCCTTTTGCCCTACTAATTTCAGTGGCCCTTGAACTCACCGTAGTTGTGTGGACTGTGACTCGACAGTTTGTTTACATGTATGACTTTCTCTGACGCTGCCACAGAACGATGTTTTATGCCACTCCTTTGTCTCATTTTGTCCACCAAACGTTTTACACTGTGCGTGAATACACAAGTGTTACTAATGTTTTCCAATGTTGTAAAAAACGTGTAGAATAAATATTACATTTCAACATTTCTGTCAACAAAGATTTGCGTCAGCCTGCGACACATTGTCATTTTGATAGTAGGCTAATAAAGCTAAAAAGCCACCTACATCATGTGTTGCCATCATTATAACACTTATATAAGTATTACAATTTTTTGTGGCTCCAGACAGATTACTTTTTTGTATTTTTGGTCCAATATGGCTCTTTCAATATTTTGGGTTGCCGACCCCTGTGTTAACCAAAACTTTTTTTTCTACTCAATTTTACCGATTAATCAGTGCATGACATTCTTAGATATCGGAAAACATGGCCGAGGTAGCCGACTCGTAGCACATGAAACAAACCTTCATAATTGTTATAAATCCTACTGTTTAAATATTTGTGTTTATGCTTCACTGATGAGTATTTGGCGAACGCCCTTTTGCCCTACTAATTTCAGTGGCCCTTGAACTCACCGTAGTTGTGTGGACTGTGACTCGACAGTTTGTTTACATGTATGACTTTCTCCGACGCTGCCACAGAACGATGTTTTATGCCACTCCTTTGTCTCATTTTGTCCACCAAACGTTTTATACTGTGCGTGAATACACAAGTGTTACTAATGTTTTCCAATGTTGTAAAAAACGTGTAGAATAAATATTACATTTCAACATTTCTGTCAACAAAGATTTGCGTCAGCCTGCGACACATTGTCATTTTGATAGTAGGCTAATATAGCTAAAAAGCCACCTACATCATGTGTTGCCATCATTATAACACTTATATAAGTATTACAATTTTGTGTGGCTCCAGACAGATTACTTTTTTGTATTTTTGGTCCAATATGGCTCTTTCAATATTTTGGGTTGCCGACCCCTGTGTTAACCAAAACTTTTTTTTCTACTCAATTTTACCGATTAATCAGTGCATGACATTCTTAGATATCGGAAAACATGGCCGAGGTAGCCGACTCGTAGCACATGACACAAACCTTCATAATTGTTATAAATCCTACTGTTTAAATATTTGTGTTTATGCTTCACTGATGAGTATTTGGCGAACGCCCTTTTGCCCTACTAATTTCAGTGGCCCTTGAACTCACCGTAGTTGTGTGGACTGTGACTCGACAGTTTGTTTACATGTATGACTTTCTCCGACGCTGCCACAGAACGATGTTTTATGCCACTCCTTTGTCTCATTTTGTCCACCAAACGTTTTATACTGTGCGTGAATACACAAGTGTTACTAATGTTTTCCAATGTTGTAAAAAACGTGTAGAATAAATATTACATTTCAACATTTCTGTCAACAAAGATTTGCGTCAGCCTGCGACACATTGTCATTTTGATAGTAGGCTAATATAGCTAAAAAGCCACCTACATCATGTGTTGCCATCATTATAACACTTATATAAGTATTACAATTTTTTTGTGGCTCCAGACAGATTACTTTTTGTATTTTTGGTCCAATATGGCTCTTTCAATATTTTGGGTATTTTGTGTTAACCAAAACTTTTTTTCTACTCAATTTTACCGATTAATCAGTGCATGACATTCTTAGATATCGGAAAACATGGCTGAGGTAGCCGACTCGTAGCACTGTCCCTGAAACAAAAAGACTTAAGGTAAAATAACGCCAGGCAAGTATCTTTTTTAAATGGAGGACATTTATCCATGAAAATATGGAGAAGCTGAAAGGGGTCATGAATGGATTATTTTGATTTTTATTTCTATTTATATCAAGGGGGGATATTGAATTAACATGCAACTATGCAGGGCTACAAGGTCAGTTACAGAACCAATTAAACTCATAAGCCAAGGTACCACTGTTGTGGGTTTTCTTCGGACAGCAGCGCTATCTTTTATTTTTTTGCCAAGAAGATGCCAGAAATCAAATCTGAAAGCTACCAAGTGCCTCGACACCACCGTTCTCTTCACCTGTCCCAGTTGGCCGGGCCTCCGACTCAATCACTCCTTCATGTACATCTCCATTCCACCAATACCAGCCGGCTCCAGTTGCAGCCTTTGAAGATGTACTTAGCCGCACCGACGAGAAATTTAAAGCAAGCGACGGCGGCTTTCAACAGCTCATGAAAGGCGGAGGAAATCTTCCTCTCCGTGTGAGTGAAATGGATTGGGGGGGGGGGGGGGTCTACGGGTAGTGGGGACGTGGGGGACTCCAGGCACAAGCTTACTTCAATCCCTCAGTTTTAGTTTGCACACTTCTTGGCTCACATGTGGAAAATGAGCAAAATGCGGAGGAAAGTTGGAGGTTGCCTCAGTGACGGAAAGCCGAGCTACGGTTTGATGGAACAGGAAGCAAGCATCAACACTTCTTTCTGGATCTTACCCTGCATATATCCATACCAAGTACATTACCTGCGCACTGGACTGTCCAGCTAATTAGAAACTATTGCATTCTGCGGCGGAAGCCTTCGGAAAGAGAAACTCTTTGCTCCGTAGCCTCCACTCCTTTAATGCATGAAAAAGGCAAGTTCGCGGGCACCGTTTGACGGTCTAAATAGGAGTTTTTTTGGTTTTCTCAAAAAGGGGTAACAAGCAGGGATGGGAACTGGAACCTGGTTGCGACGAACCGTCGTAAAGCAGACTGGAAAAACAAGTATGTGTCCAAACATTTTGGCCCGTTTACACTTCACAACAAATCGGATGTTTTTGGCCCTGAAGTGACACAGATCGGATTTTTGTACGCTCCAAAGTTCTTCAAATCTGATCTTTTAGCATCAGATTCAGGCCACATCAGGCGGTAATACTGAATCCGATTGGAATCTGATCTTTTCAAATGTGACTGCAGTCCAAAGGCAAGTTAACGTTAAAGTACCACTGATAGTCACACACACACTAGGTGTGGTGAAATTACCCTCTGCGTTTGACCCATCCCCTTGTTGCCCCCCTGGGAGGTGAGGGGAGCAGTGAGCAGCAGCGGTGGCCGTGCTTGGGAATCATTGTGGTGATTTAACCCCCAATTCCAACCATTGATGCTGAGTGCCAAGTTGGGAGGTAATGGGTCCCATTTTTATAGTCTTTGGTATGATTCGGCCGGGGTTTGAACTCACGACCTACTGATCTCAGGGCGGACACTCTAACCACAAGGCCACTGAGCCGCTGTACTGGAACCTGGTTCCGACGAACCGTCGTAAAGCAGACTGGAAAAATAAGTATGTGTCCTGAATCCGATTGGAATCTGATCTGATCAGACTGGTAGTCTCTGCAGAGAGTGGTGAGGACGGCGGAAAAGATCATCAAGACTCCTCTTCCTCCTATCAGGGAAATCGCCAAAAGTCGCTGCCATACCAGGGCTCAGAAAATCAGTAGAGACACCTCCCAGCCCACCAAGGACTGTTTTCACTGCAGAACTCTAGAAAGAGCTTCCGCAGCCTCTGTAGCTGAAACTCCAGCTTCTGTAACAGCTTCTTCCCTAAGGCCATAAGACTCTTGAACACATCATGATAATCCTCTCAATTCCCCACAAAAACGGGTTAACTATAAAGACAATATAGCATACATCCATAAACGTGGATGCATATGCAAAAGTGCAATATATTTATCTGTACAGAAACCTATTTATTTATTTATTTATGCACCTTATTGCTTTTTTATCCTGCACGACAACAAGCTAATGCAACAACATGTTGTTGTTATCTGTACTGTAAAGTTCATATTTGAATGAGAAGTCTAATCTTTTCAAATGTGGCTGCAGTCCAAAGGCAATGCGAACTAAATGCGACCCGTGTGCGACTTTTTCGCAGCGGATACTTCATGATGTATTATAAATCTTTATATGAAAAAAATGGCAAGGAAGTGAGCTGTGATGACATCTTTCCACTTGAAGTAGTATGTAACCTGAATACTGAACAACAAAAACAACTGATATACACTTCAAACAAAGTGAAAACATCCAAGCAGAAAACCATCAAAAATGACATTTACTTGATTGAAGTAAATATTTATTACTTGCACCCAGTCAGTAACGATGTAACTGCTTGGTTGTTGGCATTTACCACCCAGCTGAAAAACTGACTGGTGGGAATGTAAAGATAGTAAAGTCCTTCTATAGTAAATTCATTGCTGCCAGAAATACAACAATAACAATCCTTGCAATGCGGTTTTTATCTCTGCTCAGGAGAGAAGCTGTTTACATACCTCGACTGCAAGTACTCCGTTCATCAGGAGACTTTCAATCGTTCAGGCAAATGTGGCTCTTTCCAAACGAGCAGACATTTGCATTTTTTCAAAGTGATTTCTTCAGTAAATATATATATATATATATATATATATATATATATATATATATATATATATATATATATATATATATATATATATATATATATATATATACACGTATATATATATACATACATACATATATATATACATATATATATATATATATATATATATATATATACATATACATACACACACACACACACACATATATATATATATACACACACACACACACATAGATATATATATATATATACACACACACACACACACATACACACACACATATATATAGACACACACATATTATATACATATATATATACACACATATACATATATACACACAAACACATGCATACACACGTATACACATACTGTATATAGACATATACATATATATACACACACACATATACATACTGTATATAGACATATACATATATACACACATACATATACATACTGTATATATACATATACATACTGTATATAAACATATACAAGTATATATATTTATTTCAGAGTTGTTGACAAGAGTGACAGGAGTGGTCAGGTCGGGGAATAAAATACAAAATTAATAATGCTGAATGGGGTAACAAAGTACCGTAAATTCCGGACTATAAGCCACTACTTTTTTCCTACACTTAATAAGACAGAGCGGCAAATCTTTTTTTTTTCCACGACAGAAATTTTATTTTTATTTTTATAATAAATAAATAAAAACAAGCCAAACCACTGAGTGCTTTGTGCTATGGCGCCATCTTTTGGGAGAATTTGCTCCCTGCAGGTGCTGCAGTGTCCTTCCATTAACCCAACCGGCGTGCCGTGGTCTTCAGTCTTCTAGCCCTCCGTAACGTTTTTACTCGCATGGGTTCTTCATTCATCACTCCAAGCAACGTTTGTAAGTTTTACAATATAACTAAAACAATTCACACTTACTGAACCGTACCATGTGTGATGGCTGTAGGAGTGTTTTCATGCATATTTGCACATGCTATCGTAATGTTATGATGTTAGCGTCATGAGCATTGGCTAATATGCCAACACGTTTACGAGTATATGTGTTCGTATTCTTAACTTACAATGGCATTCTTTTTGTATTGTTTCAGTCTCACAAATTCCTCAGTAAATTCACCAACACGTCACTGTGGAGCTATTGAGTCTGTTTAGCTGATTGGAGAGCTAGATTCCGCAGCAAGTGGGTCCATGACGATGACTTCTGTTTTGTTGATCAGCCGTTTTACTGCCTTGTTACAGACACCGTTTGGAAACAGTTAAGGTATGTAAATAAATATTTACGGAATCCTTCTGTAGAAATAGCTCATTTCGCAAAGTATATACTGCGGCTTATAGTATATGGAGTCATATTTTTTCCTTCTAAAATTTAGTGGGTGCGGCTTATATACCGGTGCGCTCTATAGTCCAGAAGAAAGGTAAACTAAACAAAGATAAATGAGAAAGTACAAAAACGTACTACATACTCCAACCATACAAGGACTGATTATCTTGCAACCTCAGAACTTACACACACATTTATTTGAAACATGCTCTACATCAAACACCGTAAAGTACTTTGTGCCAGCATAAAAAAAACGGTTTGAAAAATATATCTTAATTTGCTCAGAATGGCATACAAAAAATACCAAGTGGGGAGAGATTAGACTAGGAAACAAACTCCAAGGAAAACACATCATTTCGTTGCTCTCCGTTTGTTCGTCAGAACCTTTGCCCAGAATGGGACGCTATAATCAAGGTTATTTCTTTCATAAATAAGATGAATGTGCTATCAGACAACACAAGTACGACTGGTTATGGAGAGCGGAGGGCTGTGTTCCACTTAGGGGTCCTTCCATTAGGTTTGATCAAAGCTTGTATTATTTTTGCCTGCAAGGTGTTTCACAAACAAACAGCTTCCACCGGTGCCTAATTATTGAATAGTATGCGTATGCATTGGTTTGTTGCTCCTTTTTCCTTCTCATTGAAGACATGTCATTTTAGGCACCTTAATAAAACAACAATGAGCATTCCTCCAACACCTGTGCCCAAGGGTAAAAGGCCATGAATGCTGATCGCGTAATGTTTCCAACTCTCAAATATTAGCCCTTAAACAAACCTGCCATGTCGCAGAGTCAACCAATCCCCGCAAATGATGCTTCTCAACTTTTTCCAGATACCATATTGGCCAATCAGCATAATTTTGGCCATTAAAATCTACCGATCTCAGGGCGGACACTCTAACCCAGGGGTCACCAACGCGGTGCCCGCGGGCACCAGGTAGCCCGTAAGGACCAGATGAGTAGCCCGCTGGCCTGTTCTAAAAATAGCTCAAATAGCAGCACTTACCAGTGAGCTGCCTCTATTTTTTAAATTGTATTTATTTACTAGCAAGCTGGTCTCACTTTGCCCGACATTTTTAATTCTAAGAGAGACAAAACTCAAATAAAATTTGAAAATCCAAGAAAATATGTTAAAGACTTGGTCTTCACTTGTTTAAATAAATTCATGAATTTTTTTTTACTTTGCTTCTTATAACTTTCAGAAAGACAACTTTAGAGAAAAAAATACAACCTTAAAAATGATTTTAGGATTTTTAAACACATAAACCTTTTTACCTTTTAAATTCCTTCCTTTTCTTTCCTGACAATTTAAATCAATTTTCAAGTAAATTTTAGTTTTTTATTGTAAAGAATAATAAATACATTTTAATTGAATTCTTCATTTTAGCTTCTGTTTTTTCGACGAAGAATATTTGTGAAATATTTCTTCAAACTTATTATGATTAAAATTCAAAACAATTATTCCGGCAAATCTAGAAAATATGTAGAATCAAATTTAAATCTTATTTCAAAGGCTTTTGGATTTCTTTTTAAAATTTTGTTCTGGAAAATCTAGAAGAAATAATGATTTGTCTTTGTTAGAAATATAGCTTGGTCCAATTTGTTATATATTCTAACAAAGTGCAGATTGGATTTTAACCTATTTAAAACATGTCATCAAAATTCTAAAATTAATCTTAATCAGGAAAAATTAGTAATGATGTTTCATAAATTCTTTTTTTAATTTTTTCGAAAAGATTCGAATTAGCTAGTTTTTCTCTTCTTTTTTTCGGTTGAATTTTGAATTTTAAAGAGTCGAAATTGAAGATAAACTATGTTTCAAAATGTAATTGTCATTTTTTTCGTGTTTTCTCCTCTTTTAAACCGTTCAATTAAGTGTAAATATCATTAATTATTAATAATAACATAGAGTTAAAGGTAAATTGAGCAAATTGGCTATTTCTGGCAATTTATTTAAGTGTGTATCAAACTGGTAGCCCTTCACATTAATCAGTACCCAAGAAGTAGCTCTTGGTTTCAAAAAGGTTGGTGACCCCTGCTCTAACCACTAGGCCACTGAGCAGGTTACGTAACGTGATGTATCCACATTTAGCAACACACAGGCATATTCACTTCTATTGATTATTTATCCAATTTCTATATATCCACGATACGGCAGATTCTCATTTGTAATGCTGATCTAGCAAAAAGGCAGCATTCACATGTTAGAGATGTTGAAGTGTGATGATTACCTCTCATCGTTTCTCATTCACCAACAAAATTTAGCGCTCTAAATCGTTCTCAACAGTTTACAAATGCTTGTAACGTGCGGGGGTAGATGCGTTGGGAAATAAACTAGTGTTTAAGATGGACAAATACTTTTCAAGTGTAAAACATACACGGAGAACGTCTGCAACTTGTGGACGACACAGCAAACAGCGGACTTTGGTAATGGTTATTTCAGTAATAATAACCATTTAACTATATACTGTATATATATATATATATATATATATATATATATATATATATACTATAACACAGATGACGCGCTAGCTGTTCAAAGTCGGGACCCGGGGTGGACCACTCATCTGTTTGAGTTTGAGTTTATTTCGAACATGCAAGTATACAACATGATACATCAAAATTTCCAGTTTCTATTCAACATGTTCGAAAAGGAGTAGGAAGAAGCAGAGCTTATTTAATCCTACCCCTTTTCTTTACATAACAGTTGCAAAACTTTTTGTTCACTTCCTGTTCACAATTTTTTCACAATAAACTCCATAAGTAATTACAATAAAAATAAATAAATAAATAATAGTAAGAATTTAATAATAATAATTGGTGAAGTAAGTCATATTTCATATGATGAGATAAGTAAGATTACTTTAAGAATGAATGAATGGATGGATGAAATAAATTGAGAATGTTTGTCATGGTTCTTCTTCATTGTACTTTGTAAACACTTTAAGTTTGAAGAGTTTCTTGAAGTGGATCATATTAGTACATTGTTTGATTGCTTTGCTTAATCCATTCCATCACTTAATTCCACATACTGATATACTGAAGGTTTTAAGTGTTGTACGTGCAAACAAATGTTTTAAATTACGTTTTTCTCTAAGATTATATTTCTCCTCTTTTGTTGAGAAGAATTGTTGTATATTCTTGGGTAGCAGGTTATAGTTTGCTTTGTGTATAATTTTAGCTGTTTGCAAATTCACTATGTCGTGGAATTTCAGTATTTTTGATTCAATAAGTAAAGGGTTTGTATGTTCTCTATATCCAACATTATGTATTATTCTAACTGATCTTTTTTGTAACACCGTTAATGAATGAAGTGTACTTTTGTAATTATTTCCCCATATTTCTACACAGTAGCTCAGATATGCTAACACTAGTGAGCAGTAGAGAATATGAAGGGATTTTTGGTCTAGAACATGTTTTGCTTTATTCATTATTGACGTGTTTCTTGCAACTTTATGTTGTATATTTTTTACGTGAGATTTCCAGTTCAATTTATCATCAATCATTATACCTAGAAATTTGGTTTCGTTTACTCTTTCAATTTCTATTCCGTCTATTTGTATTTGTGTTTGACTTTCTCTTCTACTGTGCATCAGTTGGGGACGTCTCTGCACTGCTCAACCCATTGGGTTGAGTTTTTTCTTGCCCTGATGTGGGATCTGCGCCAAGGATTTTGTTGTGGCTTGTGCAGCCCTTTGAGACACTTGTGATTAGGGGCTATATAAATACACTCTGATTGGTATTTTATTACTATTAGTTAATAGTTAACAGTTCATTAATTTGACAACGAGCCCTGCTAATACCGCCATCGAGTGTCTACTTTTAAGTCCGTGTGTTATAAAATGAACAAAACATCAATAAAATCCTGTGCTTTTTAAGGAAAAATATTGGTAAAAAAAAATTCACAAGTTGATTCAATGTAAAAAAAAAAATCCCAACTTTTGTCACAACTTTCTGAAAAAGCTGTCGTTAAATCAGGCAACAATAACAAAAAAGCTCGCAAAACCTAATCAGTGGCCTTGTGGTTGGAGTGTCCGCCTTGAGATCGGTAGGTTGTGAGTTCAAACCCCGGCCGAGTCATACCACTATATGGCACTCAGCATCAAGGGTTGGAATTGGGGGGTATATCACCAAAACGATTCCTGAGCGTGGCCACCGCTGCTGCTCACTGCTCTCCTCGCCTCCCAGGGGGTGGAACAAGGGGATTGGTCAAATGCGGAGGGTAATTTCACCACACCTCGTGTGTGTGTGTGACTATCAGTGCTACTTTAACTTTAAAAACCTGGAAAGACTGAACTGTCATAGCGTTCTTAACAACATTGTTATTTTTTGTGTGTTTTAAAAGTGTCCCGTGAAAATAATAAAATGACTAATACTTTAAGTGCTACTTCTTTTTTAGACCCTTGGCCTCATTTTGACACTCCTCGGCTTCCATTAATACCAGAATTATTCAGCCAGAACATTTCAACAACACTCATATTTCTCCTGAGACTGGGATAAATGGATCATTCTCACACTACCAATAAATCAATAAAACATTAGCCCTCTGCCAAAAAAAAAAAAAAAAAAAAAAAGAAGGGTTCCCATAGCGAAGGTGGCA
Organism: Entelurus aequoreus; assembly: GCF_033978785.1. Classification (NCBI taxonomy): domain Eukaryota; kingdom Metazoa; phylum Chordata; class Actinopteri; order Syngnathiformes; family Syngnathidae; genus Entelurus; species Entelurus aequoreus. Next base: position 10,578,512 of record NC_084753.1, read on the forward strand.
GACAGCAAAGGGATGGGAAGACAATAAAGACAGAGGGCTTCCTTGGTGCTGTCGCACGCTCCACCCAACTTAGACCGTGCAATATTTCATCGCAACATCAAGGAAAAAACATGTAAACTTGTACATAACCGGTTCATACCGCCATAAATCCTCAAATTATGACAATTGTTCAGACAACGTGGGGCGAGTCCTAGAATGAGGGCAATGCCATCGCTCCTCACTGGATACTGTATCATCTTTCATAATCAACATCAACAACAAGTCTTAAAATAATCCAATGAGTCCAAACCCACGAGCAGCATAATCAAGTCTAGAAGGAATTCAAAATGTATGACCATATATATATATATATATATATATATATATATATATATATATATATAGATAGAAATGACAAAATAGGGCTCGCATGAATAAAGCTGTTTTTTGGAACGCTATCATAAATGACTTTTGGTGCGATATAAACATCCATCCATCCATTTTCTACCGCTTGTCCCTTTTGGGGTCGATATAAACAATGTACTGCAAATTGAACTATACAAAACAGACAAACAATTTCACTACACTTGTACCGCCACCTGAAGTGATACCTACTCACCTACTGAACGCTAACAAAGGTGAGTCCATCTTAACAATTGTTGTTGTGCTGGGATTCATGAGCTTTCAGTCTAATACAGAAGTGTCCAAACTTTTTGACTTGGGCGCCGCATTAGGCTAAAAACAATTTGGTCTAGGGCTGAACGGCGACTGCATGTTTTTTTGGGGTTTTTTGTACCATGACTAGGGAAGGTTGTTTGCTTTGGGTCATACAAGGTTTTATTCAAGACAATTAAAGGTCATTGACCTAAAAAAAACAACCTTCTGTTGTCCACTAGATGGCGACAGAATGAGAGCATCTAAGACAGGGGTGTCCAAAGTGCGGCCCGGGGGCCATTTGCTGCCCGCAGCTAATTGTTTACCGGCCCGCCACACATTCTGGAAATACTACTGTAAAAATAAAAGAGAACATTAAAAAAAGTGGAATGAGGTGAAATCTAACGAGAAAAAGTTGCAATGTTGACACAAAAGCTGCCATGCAGGCTGTTTTTTTTGCTTTTGTCTTTCTTCATTTTTATTTTTTTTGCCATTGCTCAAAAAAAAAAAAAAAAGACAAAAAATCCATGTTATAATGAATTATTTTCAGGGCTCCAATTACTTCAAATATTTCACTTTAAAATGTTTTATGTGGTAAATATTGCATATATTGTGTAGTAGCCATATAAAAACATCAACGTTTTCTTTGACAAAAGCGCATAAAACAAACAAAATAATAGTTCCAGCATAAAATCGACAGATATATCTGAAGTTGATCTCGTAACTTAAGTGTTGAAAGTAAAATAAAAACCTAATAAAAATGTATCACTTTATGAGTGGGGCACCTTTTGGATCCCAAATATATTTAGTGATTTTTTATTTATCTTTTCACTGTGATTACTCAACAATATGAAATAATTAAAATCAATGGTGTCCTGCATTATTGATCTTTTAGGGCTCTAATTACTAAATACTGCATATTTCAGTTTTACTATAAAAAAACTAAGTTGTTTTTGACAGAAAAGCCATAAAACATTTTTTTTTAATGTGTATTACTTTATATCAACTTGAAGTTGATATACAGATTTACTGTAAGCGCTAAATAATTAAAAAAAAATAATAATCTGACTTATTTTTAACATTTTAATGACTGAGACCCTTTATGGTCCCCGGGACCCCTAAGGTAAAATAAATAAAAAAATGCATATATTTTGTTATGGTTTGAAAATGAAAAATATCAAAATGGCCCCCACATGCTTTAATTTTTCCGTGTGCGGCCCTCAGTGGAAAAAGTTTGGACACCCCTGATCTAAGATGTCGGAATTTTAAAATGAATGTAATCTCCCTGCAGGTAAGATTCCTTTTTAATTTCATGACTTCTTGTGGGCCAATTTGAAGACGTCCGCGGGCCATAGTTTGGACACCCCTGCTCTAATGTATCTTGACTGTCTTTCTGCACCGCAATAAATTCAAATCATACCTGTCTGTTTTTGGTCCACGGTAATTTTTACTGTTGACCATTCCCTGATTTGATCCCAGAGTACAACTTCTTGCGTCTGTCCAATCTTCCTCTCAGGGAATAAAACAAGCTGGTCAATCCCAAATTCTTTCGGATGACATATATGTTGAGTAAGAAGGACCAGCAAGACACAATAGCAATATTACCAAGTTTTACTAAAGCTTCAGGAGACCAGCCCTTACAATGCTGTAATAGCAGCATCAAGAAGCGGTCTGAAAGTCAAACGGAAAGAGTCAGCGTATTTAATACGAAAACAGCCCCTTCCGCCCAGAAAGAAATACAGCCTTTTTGTTCTAAACCCATAAGACCTCCTCCACACAAAGGGAGTATGTTATTCCCCTTTGCGGACAGCACAGCGCCTTCAAGGTGAAACACAGAGTTTACTAGCGGACATAAGGTAAAAACCCAAAGTGTACACATGGGAAAATATTAGCTGCTTCAAACATGACTATGGATAAAGAAAGAACACTTCAAAATATATGCATTCTCCACAAAGTACAGAACGGCTGTGAGGGATTCAACTCGGATTTGAAACACAGGTGCAAAAACATTTTGCCTCCCAGGGCAAAAGTGAAAATGTGCCAATGGGCCGCGGTCCAAAGAATTTGACACGTACAGCAACACCATGAGTCAGGAGTAGAGATGTCCGATAATGGCTTTTTTGCCGAAATCCGATATTCCGATATTGTCCGACTCTTAATTACCGATTCTGATATCAACCGATACCGATATATACAGTCGTGGAATTAACACATTATTATGCCTAATTCTGTTGTGATGCCCCGCTGGATGCATTAAACAATGTAACAAGGTTTTCCAAAATAAATCAACTCAAGTTATGGAAAAAAATGCCAACGGGGGGTGTATATTGTAGCGTCCCGGAAGAGTTAGTGCTGCAAGGGGTTCTGGGTATTTGTTCTGTTGTGTTACGGTGCGGACGTTCTCCCGAAATGTGTTTGTCATTCTTGTTTGGTGTGGGTTCACAGTGTGGCTCATATTTGTAACAGTGTTAAAGTTGTTTATACGGTCACCCTCAGTGTGACCTGCCGAAATCCGATATTCCGATATTGTCCGACTCTTAATTACCGATTCTGATATCAACCGATACCGATATATACAGTCGTGGAATTAACACATTATTATGCCTAATTCTGTTGTGAATGCCCCGCTGGATGCATTAAACAATGTAACAAGGTTTTCCAAAATAAATCAACTCAAGTTATGGAAAAAAATGCCAACGGGGGGTGTATATTGTAGCGTCCCGGAAGAGTTAGTGCTGCAAGGGGTTCTGGGTATTTGTTCTGTTGTGTTTATGTTGTGTTACGGTGCGGACGTTCTCCCGAAATGTGTTTGTCATTCTTGTTTGGTGTGGGTTCACAGTGTGGCTCATATTTGTAACAGTGTTAAAGTTGTTTATACGGTCACCCTCAGTGTGACCTGCCGAAATCCGATATTCCGATATTGTCCGACTCTTAATTACAGATTCTGATATCAACCGATACCGATATATACAGTCGTGGAATTAACACATTATTATGCCTAATTCTGTTGTGATGCCCCGCTGGATGCATTAAACAATGTAACAAGGTTTTCCAAAATAAATCAACTCAAGTTATGGAAAAAAATGCCAACGGGGGGTGTATATTGTAGCGTCCCGGAAGAGTTAGTGCTGCAAGGGGTTCTGGGTATTTGTTCTGTTGTGTTTATGTTGTGTTACGGTGCGGACGTTCTCCCGAAATGTGTTTGTCATTCTTGTTTGGTGTGGGTTCACAGTGTGGCTCATATTTGTAACAGTGTTAAAGTTGTTTATACGGTCACCCTCAGTGTGACCTGCCGAAATCCGATATTCCGATATTGTCCGACTCTTAATTACAGATTCTGATATCAACCGATACCGATATATACAGTCGTGGAATTAACACATTATTATGCCTAATTCTGTTATGATGCCCCGCTGGATGCATTAAACAATGTAACAAGGTTTTCCAAAATAAATCAACTCAAGTTATGGGAAAAAATGCCAACGGGGGGTGTATATTGTAGCGTCCCGGAAGAGTTAGTGCTGCAAGGGGTTCTGGTTATTTGTTCTGTTGTGTTACGGTGCGGACGTTCTCCCGAAATGTGTTTGTCATTCTTGTTTGGTGTGGGTTCACAGTGTGGCTCATATTTGTAACAGTGTTAAAGTTGTTTATACGGTCACCCTCAGTGTGACCTGCCGAAATCCGATATTCCGATATTGTCCGACTCTTAATTACAGATTCTGATATCAACCGATACCGATATATACAGTCGTGGAATTAACACATTATTATGCCTAATTCTGTTGTGAATGCCCCGCTGGATGCATTAAACAATGTAACAAGGTTTTCCAAAATAAATCAACTCAAGTTATGGAAAAAAATGCCAACGGGGGGTGTATATTGTAGCGTCCCGGAAGAGTTAGTGCTGCAAGGGGTTCTGTGTGTTTGTTCTGTTGTGTTTATGTTGTGTTACGGTGCGGACGTTCTCCCGAAATGTGTTTGTCATTCTTGTTTGGTGTGGGTTCACAGTGTGGCTCATATTTGTAACAGTGTTAAAGTTGTTTATACGGTCACCCTCAGTGTGACCTGCCGAAATCCGATATTCCGAAATTGTCCGACTCTTAATTACAGATTCTGATATCAACCGATACCGATATATACAGTCGTGGAATTAACACATTATTATGCCTAATTCTGTTGTGAATGCCCCGCTGGATGCATGAAACAATGTAACAAGGTTTTCCAAAATAAATCAACTCAAGTTATGGAAAAAAATGCCAACGGGGGGTGTATATTGTAGCGTCCCGGAAGAGTTAGTGCTGCAAGGGGTTCTGGGTATTTGTTCTGTTGTGTTACGGTGCGGACGTTCTCCCGAAATGTGTTTGTCATTCTTGTTTGGTGTGGGTTCACAGTGTGGCTCATATTTGTAACAGTGTTAAAGTTGTTTATACGGCAACCCTCAGTGTGACCTGCCGAAATCCGATATTCCGATATTGTCCGACTCTTAATTACCGATTCTGATATCAACCGATACTGATATATACAGTCGTGGAATTAACACATTATTATGCCTAATTCTGTTGTGATGCCCCGCTGGATGCATTAAACAATGTAACAAGGTTTTCCAAAATAAATCAACTCAAGTTATGGAAAAAAATGCCAACGGGGGGTGTATATTGTAGCGTCCCGGAAGAGTTAGTGCTGCAAGGGGTTCTGGGTATTTGTTCTGTTGTGTTACGGTGCGGACGTTCTCCCGAAATGTGTTTGTCATTCTTGTTTGGTGTGGGTTCACAGTGTGGCTCATATTTGTAACAGTGTTAAAGTTGTTTATACGTCCACCCTCAGTGTGACCTGTATGGCTGTTGACCAAGCATGCCTTGCATTCACTTGTGTGTGTGAAAAGCCGTAGGTATTATGTGATTGGGCCGCCACGCAAAGGCAGTGCTTTTAAGGCACACCCCCAATATTGTTGTCTGGGTGGAAATCGGGAGAAATTCGGGAGAATGGTTGCCCCGGGAGATTTTCGGGAGGGGCACTGAAATTTGGGAGTCTCCCGGGAAAATCAAGCCAATATTTGCTGGACCAAACGAAAAGACTCAGCCGGAAAAATTTGGCCTCCAGGCCCCCACTTTGAACACCTGTGATTTAAAATGATAGAACTAGGGTAAACTGGGTATAACACATGGCACACTGACAAAGCTTAACCTATTGTTACTATAACAATCTACAAGGTTAAGGTTGCTTCTCTTTCTTCCCCTCCATTTTTCTGCATTCTTTCGTATCTCAAGTTATCATTACGTATATGTATTGTTGCATTTGAACAATTGTATTGTTGATAATAAAGGTAAAGTACTGGTATTGTTTATTATCAATAGCACTATTTCTATTGGTATTCATATTGCTCCATTTTTAGTGTAATAATGCTCATTGTCATTTCTGTATTTTTTTTTTTTAAATTTTCGCTAACTGCTTATTTGCTATTACTTTTACCATCATATTTGTACATGTCGTATTTGCTGATGTTGCTCTGTTGTTGTTGTTGTTGTTGTGTTTGCTGTTGTTGTTTTTGTCTCTCTGTCTAATCCCCCTCTTGTCCCCACAATTCCCCCCTCTGTCTTCCTTTTTCTCTCTTTCTATCCCCTCCTGCTCCGGCCCGGCTGCACCAAATGATAATATAAATACATTTAATAAAGTCAAAATACAAGTAAGGCAACAAGAGAAGTATCCTACACTTCTCTTTTGTAAAGTAAATCTGAACAGCCGATATGGGCATCTACATCTGCTATATGATTTGCCCGAGAAGCTGGGCAGGACATTATTAAAAAAAAAAAAAAAAAAAAAAAAAATGATAGAACTGCATGTACAAAAAAAAGACATCAAGGAAGTGAGCTGTGGTGACAGAAATGACTGGATGGCTTCTTTCCACTTGGAGTAGTAGTGCCGTGTTTTGTTAACTAATTGACAAAATATTTGACGAGGAAAACAGGTTCGGGCTGACGGAACATACGCTGATGGGTACGTGAGGAAAAATGGAGGGTCCTGTGCCTCTCAGTGCTTTCCGTCGAGGATGTGGAAGACATCAGATCTATTTGGAACCGTGATCGCGGGGCATCTGCTGACTGGGCCGAGCATTGCTTTGGTGTATCGACACATTCGGGGGACGATGGCCGCCGTTTGAGAAGCCCAAAAGGCTGCCCGTCGCAACGGAAGGCATGGGTACACAGACTTTGGCGATTCCAGAAGTTGGACAACATCACGGAAAAGCTTACTGAGATGCACAGATTGATCAACTGAGGAGCCAGAAAGGACGATTAGCTCAAACAAGCCAGTGAAATGCCTGCTCACTTAGAAAGCAACAATCCTTATCTGCAATGCAACTCACTCAAATGGCTTTGACGCCGCTCACAAAAGACGAAGGCTGTTCTGAAAACATCCCAGCGAGGACATTTCAGTGATAGCCGCTCTGACATTCCTCGCTCCTTCAACAACACCCGGGAGTTGAACCTTGCTCGTAACGCCTGCCCAATAGACACAACAACACTACACCCTGGACAATGGGCATATGCACACACCCCCACCCCACACCTTTGCCACCGCCTAAACCCCCCTGAGGCGATGGAAGGATGTGGCACGCTTTGAATGGCAGCAGCCTGCCCGCGAAGCCCCCAAACCCCCTTTTTGTTGCAAGTTTTGTGGTTTCTGTGTAACATGTTTGTGTGTTTATGGCTATTGAGTTTTTTTCTTGGCCTCAGTCTGGAACCCCTTCCCCAAGAGTCCAGTCTGAGACCCAGTGTTGAGCTTTTTCCCCCGGGGATTAACAAAGTATTTTTGATTCTGGTTCATAGGGCCAGGGCCCATTTTGGTCCACGATCGCCCCCTAGAGAGCTGCCAAAAAGTATCTACACCATTTCTAAGCTGTGGCTGCAGTGGCAGTGGTCATGACAATATCAAACATACAGAAAAAGAGTGTAGCTAAAGTCATAGAGAAGTTTCTTAAGTGCAAAAATTATGACTAAAGTGGTGAAGCTGTATTTTAATGTGCACTTCAATGGCCTAGTGGTTAGAGTGTCCGCCCTGAGATCGGTAGGTTGTGAGTTCAAACTCCGGCCGAGTCATACCAAAGACTATAAAAATGGGACCCATTACCTCCCTGCTTGGCACTCAGCATCAAGGGTTGGAATTGGGGGTTAAATCACCAAAAATGATTCCCGGGCGCGGCCATCGCTGCTGCCCACTGCTCCCCTCACCTCCCAGGAGGTGATCAAGGGGATGGGTCAAATTTCACCAAATCATAGTTACTTTAACTTTGACTTAACTTAATATTATTGACAGTTTAAGATGAATCCTCATTATTGATTTAGTTGATATATGTTAGCGCAACATAATTTAATTGTTGTTGTCGTTTATTTCTGGGTCCCTTCCACTGCTGTATACAAACCTAAGGTTTATGTGTTACATAAATAATAATCTTTATGATTACCACGTGCTTTCATATCATTTGACAAGGTTTATCCTGTTAAACTGTAAGTAGGTTGGATATAATTACTAAATATTAAGATTAAGAGTAAGATTACTAATTCAGTGTTTATATTTGAGTCAAAAAGCTTAACAACTCATGCTCTAGGACAGGGGTCCCCAAACTTTTTGACTCGGGGGCCACATTGGGTTGAAACAATTATATATATTCCTCGTTTAATTGACACTGATGATGATGATGTCATGTTATCGATGGGAAAATGCATTTTTAGACAATATGATTTGCCTGAGCGACTAGAAGACACAGAGAGGTAACACGTGGTAGAAAATGGATTAGAAATGACAGATTTTAAAAAATAATTATAAAAAAATTAATAAAAATAGATACCTTTTTTTTTTTTTAACTCTGAACTTCCCGCGGCCCGGATTTCGGATGCTGGCGGGCCGGATCCAGCCCGCGGGCCGTAGTTTGGGGACCCCTCTTCTAGGAAATGTTGCAATTTTCAATGCCAACAAAAAAACTTAAAGAAAAAAAAACACTCCAACGTAAGTAAAGTAAGGTTCCACGTTTACAAAAATGTGCTAGCTTGATGCTAATATACATTGGCTTTGCTATTGACATGCTACTGATTAGCATTAGCGATTTTACATGGCGATTTCAACACCTCCAATTGTGTTAATTAAAACTACAACTAAGGCTACTGCCGGGTCAGCCGTCCAATTCTGATTTTTTTGTGTCCAATCGCATCTTTTTAGTGACCGTTGACATTACAAAAAAATAAATAAACGATGTCTAATGTGAATGTAATCTGACTCGCTGCGGATTTGATTTCATGACGTCGCACGCACTGCTGGGTTTACAGAAGTTAAACACGGCTTCAGCTCTAGTCGGTCTCAGGACCGGCACATTTGTGGCAATTTCAAGGACTTTGTGGGATAAAAGTCGACATTTTCTGAACTGAGGTCAAGAACCTCTTTAGTAGCGGATGTACCTGACATACGCCTGAAACCAAACAAAAAACCCCAAGCAGTCATTTGAAAAACCATCAAAAATGTTGTGATTCTTACGAGGGCGACTCCATTCTAACCACTGTTGTGCTGGCAGAGGTCTCACCTCTTTGTATTTTAACTACCGCTTGGCGCCACAATAGAGTGAAACAGTCCTGGTTTGGGCATGTCCCATCTCGTAAGGGATAAACACATCGGATCCGGACTAGAGCTGTCCTACCGAGGCCTGTGAGCGTGGACCCATGAAGATTGCTCAGATGAGAAGCTGAACAGTCCAGTTGTGATCGACTGAAGGCCCTGAGAATACACTGACCCGATGAATTAGGAATAGTCACAGTCTGAAAATGACGGATCCATCTGGCAAAGACCCCAAAGTCCTGAGCGTTAAACAATTGCCAATGCGAAACTGACAGAATCAATTCTTGCTGATTGCACGATTGAGACAAACTACGCTTTAGAGCAGGGGTCACCAACGTGGTGCCCGCGGGCACCAGGTAGCCCGTAAGGACCAGATGAGTAGCCCGCTGGCCTGTTCTAAAAATAGCTCAAATAGCAGCACTTACCAGTGAGCCGCCTCTGTTTTTTAAATTTGATTTACTAGCAAGCTGGTCTCACTTTGCTCGACATTTTTAATTCTAAGAGAGACAAAACTCAAGTAGAATCTGAAAATCCAAGAAAATATTTTAAAGACTTGGTCTTCACTTGTTTAAATAAATTAATGAATTTTTTTACTTTGATTCTTATAACTTTCAGAAAAACAATTTTAGAGAAAAAATACAACCTTAAAAATGATTTTAGGATTTTTAAACACATATACCTTTTTACCTTTTAAATTCCTTCCTCTTCTTTCCTGACATTTAAATAAATGTTCAAGTACATTAATTTTTTTTAATGTAAAGAATAATAAATACATTTTAATTTAATTTTTCATTTTAGCTTCTGTTTTTTCTACGAAGAATATTTGTGAAATATTTCTTCAAACTTATCATGGTTAAAATTCAAAAAAATTATTCTGGAAAATCTGTAGAATGAAATTTAAATCTTATTTCAAAGTCTTTTGAATTTCTTTTAAAATTTTTGTTCTGGAAAATCTAGAAGAAATAACGATTTGTCTTTGTTAGAAATATAGCTTGGTCCAATTTGTTATATATTCTAACAAAGTGTAAATTGGATTTTAACCTATTTAAAACATGTCATCAAAATTCTAAAATTAAGCTTAATCAGGAAAAATTACTAATGATGTTCCATAAATTATTTTTTTAACTTTTTCAAAAAGATTCAAATTAGCTAGTTTTTCTCTTTTTTTTTCGGTTGAATTTTGAATTTTAAAGAGTCAAAATTGAAGATAAACTATGTTTCAAAATTTAATTGTCATTTTTTTTCTTGTTTTCTCCTCTTTTAAACCGTTCAATTAAGTGTAAATATCATTAATTATTAATAATAACATAGAGTTAAAGGTAAATTGAGCAAATTGGCTATTTCTGGCAATTTATTTAAGTGTGTATCAAACTGGTAGCCCTTCGCATTAATCAGTACCCAAGAAGTAGCTCTTGGTTTCAAAAAGGTTGGTGACCCCTGCTTTAGAGGCATTTTAGTTCAATTACACAACTTGACGGCTATTGGTTGATAGGAATCTAACAAGTTGCTTCAATGCTGATCTCTCTTTGCTGACGGAGCCAGAGGGATCATAGCTGCGTGTGTCATCACTCCAAGCGAGGTAACATGAGAGCGGGGTTGGGGGTGTCTGTGTGAGTGCTTGTCCAAATGTTGTTTTTTTTAAATACATACTGTACATACATTGCGAGAATCAGTTTGAATCGAAAATGTATTCTGAGTTGAATGGGAATCGCCTAGTTTATGTTCAGTTCTGGTTTAAAAAGTCCAGGTGCGTTTTTTGTATCCATTCCCTTTCTGTCGGGTAGACCAAAAACAAATTGTTTTTGGTCTACCCGACAGAAAGAAGCAAGAACGCAGTCCTTCCAGGATTAAGTTTTCTTTGGAACCCCTAAATTCCAAAAGCACATGATCGCAACACAAATTGGAAAACATAGACTGTATTGACGTTTTACTCATTTTATAGCACTCGCACGTAAAAGTCGAGAGTGAAAGCACACACTCGTGGCTAAGAGTGGGAAACTTTGGGGAACTAACGATTTGATCCCATTCCTGTATGTAAGGTGCTGATTCGACTCAGAATCGATTCTTGATCCAAACTAATTCTCGCAATGTATTATTTTGTGTACAAACAACAATGAAACTTTTTTAAAACAGGTTACAAAAAGCTAATTTTGGTTGCACGGAGATGGCCTAAAATGTTGATTAAAAACAAATATATATTTTTTAAATTATATATATATATATATATATATATATATATATATATATATATATATATATATATATATATATATATATATGTGTGTGTGTGTGTGTGTTTGTATGTTGGTGTATATATGTATGTAACATGTAGTAAAATGTATTTATATAAACTAAAGAATATGACTTATATACAGTATATATATATATATATATATATATATATATATATATATATATATATATATATATATATATATATATATATACATATATAAAATTTAAAAAAATATATATATATTTTTTAATCAACAGGTTACAAAAACCAAATTTTGGTTGCATGGAGATGGCCTAAAAATGTTGATTAAAAAAAAATATATATATATTTTTTAAATTATACACAAATTAATACACGCACGCACGCACGCACACACCCCCCCCCCTCCACACACACACACACATACACACACACACACATTTACTTATACATACATACACAAAAATGTATACACATTCACATATATATAAATAATAATAATAATAACATATAAATAAACATACTTACAAACATACATATACATATAAACACACACACGCCTGGAGATGGAAAATATACATATATTGTTATTAAATTATAAATATATACACTACCGTTCAAAAGTTTGGGGTCACCCAAACAATTTTGTGGAATAGCCTTAATTTCTAAGAACAAGAATAGACTGTCGAGTTTCAGATGAAAGTTCTCTTTTTCTGGCCATTTTGAGCGTTTAATTGACCCCACAAATGTGATGCTCCAGAAACTCAATCTGCTCAAAGGAAGGTCAGTTTTGTAGCTTCTGTAACGAGCTAAACTGTTTTCAGATGTGTGAACATGATTGCACAAGGGTTTTCTAATCATCAATTAGCCTTCTGAGCCAATGAGCAAACACATTGTACCATTAGAACACTGGAGTGATAGTTGCTGGAAATGGGCCTCTATACACCTATGTAGATATTGCACCAAAAACCAGACATTTGCAGCTAGAATAGTCATTTACCACATTAGCAATGTATGGAGTGTATTTCTCTAAAGTTAAGACTAGTTTAAAGTTATCTTCATTGAAAAGTACAGTGCTTTTCCTTCAAAAATAAGGACATTTCAATGTGACCCCAAACTTTTGAACGGTAGTGTATATATATATATATATATAAATACATATAAATAAACATAATTACAAACATACATATACATACACATACATATAAACACACACACGCCTGGAGATGGCCTAAAAATGTTGATTAGAAAATATACATATCCATCCATCCATCCATTTTCTATAAGTCATATTTTTTAGTTTATATATATATATATATATATATATACATTTTACGTATACATACATATACAGTATATAAACAAACATTTATACACATACATATTTATGAATACATACAACACTTTAGTTTTTGTTGTTATGCTAGAAAATAATTTGTGCATCCTAAACATTAATTATTGTCCAAACACATGTATGTTAGGAGCATTTGTGAACTGTTGAAGAGAGGATCATCACACTTCAACATCTCTACCATGTAAATGCTGTCTCTTTGCTAGGTTAGCATTGCAAATACAACGTGTTCTTAATTGTCTTACCCTGGGTAAATAAAGGTTAAGTAAATATTTAAACACATTTACATACTACATTACCCATAATGCTTAGGGCTGTAGACAGAAACAGGAAGTAGGTAGTTGATATATTGCTACACGTTGTTGTTCCTGCTTGGTCTACGCAAAAACAACATTTTGATTAGACTGTTGACGTACAAATCCGATTAGTTGCGGGACCACACAAAATTCTCGGGGATTGGTTGACAATGCGTGATTAGGCGCAATCATTGTCCTCTACAGAGGACGCCGGTCCTCAGAAAAGTTATGTCACTGCTATAAACACACTGCCATTTTTTCCTGTCTGTGTCCAGCATGAGTAAGAAGAAGTGTCAACTTCATTGACTACTTTGGCGACAGTCGTGAAATATTACCGAGCGAGCACGCTCCAAACCTAATTTGGAAACAGAGAAGATGGATAGCGGCTACCGGTGGGATGAGTAATTCAAGAAAAAGAGTCGTAAAAAGAAATACTCACAACTGCAGAGGGGTAAATAAGAGGAGAAAACATGGTTGACTTATGGCGGACCAAGCTATCCTTTAAAAACGGACACTTTTCTCCCCAGGGACTCGAACTCCCCGGCTTTCCTAAAGGCCAATAGCACTCCACCTAAGCAATTATGCCCTTACGCTAGGAACTACCTCCCCGTCCCTGACCTTTTCTACACATTTCCCAGCGGACCAGACTACAACATCACTTTTTGTCCCATCATTACCGAATTGGCCGTAGAAAAACTCCCAAAAACAATCGGGGTTTGTTTTGCTTCCAAGGAAAAGTACTATCCTGTTAAGGCGCTCGAGGGGCCATTTTTTTGTTCCAGAGTTTGCCTCATCTTCTATGATGTTGTTTAATTGATGGCTCTCTATTACCATGATAAATATATATGATGCAACATGTTCACTGGCAACACCATACCAATGTTAGAGCCTTGAGTGTTGGCCAAGACCAACATTCATTTGAAATTAATCATAATACCACATTTTGCAGATTACAGAGTGCACCAGTATTTTTGTAGGGGGTAAAAAAAGTATTTTTCCATATATTCGCCGCACCTGGCTACAAGCCGCAGATGTATACGTTGTGAAATGAGTTAATTTCACAGTAAATGTCTGTAAATGTTTATTTACATACCTTAATTGTGTCAAACTGTTGTCTGTAACACGGCAGTAAAACGGCTTATTAAACAAAACAGAAGTCATGGACCCACTAGCTGCGTAATCCAGCTCTCCAATCAACTAAACCAGGGGTCACCAACCTTTTTGAAACCAAGAGCTACTTCTTGGGTACTGATTAATGCGAAGGGCTACCAGTTTGATACACACTTAAATAAATTGCCAGAAATAGCCAATTTGCTCAATTTACCTTTAACTCTATGTTATTATTAATAATTAATGATATTTACACTTAATTGAACGGTTTAAAAGAGGAGAAAACACAAAACAAAGGACAATTCCATTTTGAAACGTAGTTTATCTTCAATTTCGACTCTTTAAAATTCAAAATTCTACCGAAAAAAAGAAGAGAAAAACTAGCTAATTCGAATCTTTTTGAAAAAATAAAAAAAAGAATTTATGGAACATCATTAGTAATTTTTCCTGATTAAGATTCATTTTAGAATTTTGATGACATGTTTTGAATAGGTTAAAATCCAATCTACACTTTGTTAGAATATATAACAAATTGGACCAAGCTATATTTCTAACAAAGACAAATCATTATTTCTTCTAGATTTTCCAGAACAACATTTTTAAAACAAATTCAAAAGACTTTGAAATAAGATTTAAATTTGATTCTACAGATTTTCTAGATTTGCCAGAATAATTTTTTTGAATTTTAATCATAATAACTTTGAAGAAATATTTCACAAATATTCTTTGTCGAAAAAACAGAAGCTAAAATGAAGAATTAAATTAAAATGTATTTATTGTTCTTTACAATAAAAAAAATAAATTTACTTGAACATTGATTTAAATTGTCAGGAAAGAAGAGGAAGGAATTTAAAAGGTAAAAAGGTATATGTGTTTAAAAATCCTAAAAATCATTTTTAAGGTTGTATTTTTTTCTGTAAAATTGTCTGTCTGAAAGTTATAAGAAGCAAAGTAAAAAAAAAAAAGAATTTATTTAAACAAGTGAAGACCAAGTCTTTAAAATATTTTCTTGGATTTTCAAATTCTATTTGAGTTTTGTCTCTCTTAGAATTAAAAATGTCGGGCAAAGCGAGACCAGCTTGCTAGTAAATAAATAAAATTTAAAAAATAGAGGCAGCTCACTGGTAAGTGCTGCTATTTGAGCTATTTTTAGAACAGGCCAGCGGGCGACTCATCTGGTCCTTACGGGCTACCTGGTGCCCGCGGGCACCGCGTTGGTGACCCCTGATCTAAACAGACTCAACTACACAGTGACATTTTGGTGAGTTTACAAAACTTAAACAGTACAAAAAGAATATCATTGTAAGTTAATAATACTAAACGTGTTAGCATATTAGCTAATGCTAACGACGCTAGCTGATTACATTACTGTAGCGCGTACAAATATGCATGGAAACACTTCTACAGACATCAGTGAGGGGTACAAAATAAACCCACCTACAATCTGATACATCTAATATTTGCTGAATTTCCGCCAGGGATCAATAAAGTACTTTCTATTCTACAAACGTATTCTATTCTATATTTCACTAAGCTTCAGAACTTTGTTGTGAAAATCTCCTTCCGCGTCTGTGGAAACGCTTACCGCCCGCACTGCCTGGTGCCTCGTCTGAGCTGCTGTGACGTAAATGACCATAGTAACTCATTAGATGACCATAGTAACTAATTACATGACCATAGTAACTAGTATATCATCCATAAGCGCAGATTCCAACCAGTGAAATACTTTGTATAGTTGAAGACTTACGGTCATTAGAAAACATCATAATGGCAGCTACACTTTCCATCTTAAAGATCTAAAAAAAATATATTTGGGAATGTCCGGCGGGCCAGATTGAAAAGCTCAACGGGCCGCATGTGGCCCCCGGGCCTTAATTTGCCCAGGTCTGAACTAGGTCCATTGCACCGGTCGCCCAGGGGGGGGGGGTCCCCTCCAAGGTTTCTCATTGTATCCCAACGGGTTGAGTTTTTCCTTGCCCTTGTCATGTCTGTGTGATCATGTTTTGTTTTAGTCATGTTCGGTTTTGTTTTTGGACTCTTCATGCAGTTTTGTTTGTTTCGTCACCATAGTAACCCATTAGTTTTCACCTGTCATGTCACGCACCTGTTTTGAGTCACGCACCTGTTTTCACTAATCATGTCACTATTTTTATTTATTTTTTTTTTTTTTTATTATTATTTTTTTTTTTTATAAAGTTCTGCCCAGCTTCTCGGGCAAATCATATAGCAGATGTAGATGCCCATATCGGCTGTTCAGATTTACTTTACAAAAGAGAAGTGTAGGATACTTCTCTTGTTGCCTTACTTGTATTTTGACTTTATTAAATGTATTAATATTATCATTTGGTGCAGCCGGGCCGGAGCAGGAGGGGATAGAAAGAGAGAAAAAGGAAGACAGAGGGGGGAATTGTGGGGACAAGAGGGGGATTAGACAGAGAGACAAAAACAACAACAGCAAACACAACAACAACAACAACAACAACAACAACAACAACAACAACAGAGCAACATCAGCAAATACGACATGTACAAATATGATGGTAAAAGTAATAGCAAATAAGCAGTTAGCGAAAATTTAAAACAAATATTAAAAAAAAATACAGAAATGACAATGAGCATTATTACACTAAAAATGGAGCAATCATGTCACTATTATTTAAGCCCATTGTTGCCAGGAAGTCAGCCTGGCAACATCACACTGTCTACACACCCTTATGATCCATGCTGCTCTTTTTCATGCCCTTTTCTCGTCCAAGTAAGTTTTCTTTATTCATGCCATAGTTTGCAAGTTTTGTTTTATGTCCATAGTTCTGCCTTTGTGCGAGTTTTTGTTTTTATAGCCAAATTTTGTACTTCCGCCCTTGTGCACGCTTTTTGTTTATTCCTTTTTTTTTGAGTGTTAAAATTAAATATGTATTCACCTTCACGCCATGTCTGGTCCAAATCATTTGCACCTCGGGAGAACAAACCACGCCACAGTCCAAGTCTCGACAGCCCTGATGTGGGATCTGAACCAAGGATGTCGTTGTGGCTTGTGCAGCCCTTTGAGACGTCCGTGATTTTGGGCTATATGAATAAACTTTGATTGAAAACTTTGAAAAGGGCAAAACAAAAACAAAAAGGACATTGCGACACATTTAGAAAAGCAGCTTTCATTGCAAAAGTTCAGCTCCTTTCATTACTGAACGAATAAAAACCTGTTGGCACGTTTGACACCGCCGGTTGAGACGATAAACAAAAGATTCCGCTCTGATGCTAATTTTCCCGAGAAATGGACAATTTCCAAAAAACCCGGCGCGTACGCTGGCTGTGCTGCTGAGCTGTGAGTTTCTCCACCGCTCGGGCACTTTCAGGCTCCGTTGCTTCCCGATGGCTCGCTTTTAGCCGGGCTCCGTAACAACCCAATCAAATCACAGATAATTAAAACAAGAAACCCATTTCAAACCCAGAGGGGTTTGCGAGAAAACCCCAAATGCGGCAAATCGAGCGGCGTTGTTCAGATCGCCCGCACAATAGGCACCTTCTCCCTTTTTTTGCCCAGTCAAAATCTTTTCATCGCATCATTTTGTCTCGCTCCATCCTCGGGCGCGGCGATTAAATACGTTTCACGCTCCAGGTCGTAAACGCTCGGCACGTGCCTTAAACGAGTTAATGGAAGTCACAGGTCTGTCTCTGGCAGACCTTCGCCTTCAAATTGAAAGTCTCCGCTCCATTTGAGGGCTGCAGGAGGATAAAAGGAACCGGCTTTAATCCTCCCGTTCGCAAAGGCTCCGACTCGACGACCGGGGGAACTTTGGACCACATTCATTAATGCTGATAGATTTGAACATGGCTGATTCTTGTGTACCGTATTTTTCGGACTATAAGTCGCAGTTTTTTTCAAAGTTTGGCCGGGGGTTCGACTTATACTCAGGAGCGACTTATGTGTGAAATTATTAACACATTACCGTAAAATATCAAATAATATTATTTAGCTCATTCACGTAAGAGACTAGACCAGTGGTTCTTAACCTGGGTTCGATCGAACCCTAGGGGTTCGGTGAGTCGGGCTCAGGGGTTCGGCGGAGGTCAAGACACACCCGACTCATCGTGTGAATAAAAACTTCTCCCTATCGGTGTATTACAGATATGGCAACAGCAGAAGTCAGACTGATTTGCAGGTGTGTCATTTGTTGTGAGTTTATGCACTGCGTTGGTTTTGTTGTTTGAACAAGGTGATGTTCATGCACGGTTCATTTTGTGCACCAGTAAAAAAAACATGGTAACAATTTAGTATGGGGAAGATATTCACCATTAATTAGTTGCTTATTAACATGAAAATTAGTAACATATTGGCTCTTAACTAGTCATTATTAAGTACTTATTAATGCCTTATTATAACCCTAACCCTCTAACCCTGGCCCTAACCCTCTAACCCTAACCAAAAAACTCTAAATTCAGTCTTTGTTACTTAGAATATGTTCCCCATACTAAAGTGTTACCAAAAACATCATACTTGCCAACCTTGAGACCTCCGATACCGGGAGGTGGGGGGTGGGGGGGCGTGGTCTGGGGGGTGGGGGGCGTAGTTAAGAGGGGAATATATTTAAGCTAGAATTCACCAACTCAAGTATTTCAACTATATACATATATATGTATATGTATGAAATACTTGACTTTCAGTGAATTCTAGCTATATATATATATATATATATATATATATATATATATATATATATATATATATATATATATATCCATCCATCCATCCATCCATTTTCTACCGCTTATCCCTTATGGGGTCGCGGGGGGTGCTGGAGCCTATCTCAGCTACAATCGGGCGGAAGGCGGGGTACACCCTGGACAAGTCGCCACCTCATCGCAGGGCCAACACAGATAGACAGACAACATTCACACTCACATTCAGACACTAGGGCCAATTTAGTGTTGCCAATCAATATATATATATATATATATATATATATATATATATATATATATATATATATATATATATATATATATATATATATATATATATATAAATATATATATATATATATATATATATATATATATATATATATATATTTTTTTTTATTTTTTATTTTTTATTTTTTTATTTTTTTTATTATACATATAAATAAAAGAAATACTTGAATTTCAGTGTTCTGGAGGCTATCCAGTAGATGGCAGTATCATCCTGTTTAAGAGTGTCACAACATTGCTGTTTACGGCAGAAGAACTGCTTTACGGTAGACTAAACGTGACTGCTGTTGTTGTGTGTTGTTACCGCGCTGGGAGGACGTTAATGAAACTGCCTAACAATAAACCCACATAAGAAACCAAGAACTCACCCTCGATCATTCTACAGTTATGACGTCATTGGGCAGGCAAGCTGTTTATATTGTGGGAAAGCGGACGTGAGAACAGGCTGTCCCCACTCAGGTCCGCATTGAGCTGGAGGGGGCGTGGCCTCCAGCCCCGGCTGAATACCGGGAGTTTGTCGGGAGAAAATTTCTGCCGGGAGGTTATCGGGAGAGGCGCTGAATACCGGGAGTCTCCCGCTAAAAACGGGAAGGTTGGCAAGTATGAAAAACATAACTTTGTCTTGAATTTGAAAAAAACCCCATCATTTTATTTTTCACTAATGAAACTGGTGGGGTTCGGTACCTCCAACAAGGTTAAGAACCACTGTACTAGACGTATAAGATTTCATGGGATTTAGCGATTAGGAGTGACAGATTGTTTGGTAAACTTATAGCATGTTCTATATGTTATAGTTATTTGAATGACTCTTACCATAATATGTTACGTTAACATACCAGGCACGTTCTCAGTTGGTTATTTATGCCTCATATAAGGTACACTTATTCAGCCTGTTGTTCACTATTCTTTATTTATTTTAAATTGCCTTTCAAATGTCTATTCTTGGTGTTGGGTTTTATCAAATACATTTCCCCCAAAAATGTGACTTATACATGTTTTTTTCCTTCTTTATTATGCATTTTCGGCCGGTGCGACTTATACTCCGGAGCGACTTATACTCCGAAAAATACGGTATTTAAAACACGCCAGGAGCTACTTGTCCGTAGAAAAGCAGAAGGTTGGAAGGACACACTTAAGGGTTCTGGCTGGAAAAAATGGTTGCTGTTCAACAATTATTATTATTTTTATTCTGCAAATTTTTAACTTTTTATTCGACCCCTTTTACCGTATTGCATTATCTTGTTTAGCACATTCATTGTTTATGTTCTTTGTTTGTTTTTTGTTTTGCTTAGTTTTTTTGTTTTTTGTTTGCTCCATGCTTTTTTAACCTGTAAAGCACTTTGGTTCAATCTAAAAAGTTGTTGAAAATGTGCTATATAAATAAAGTTGACTTGACTTGACAACAATAGGTTGTGAATCCAAATGGATTTTTTTTTCAGTTGGATGAACCTTTCAAAAAGATATTTTACAAGAACTGGGAGACAGAAGGTTGCAACAATAAAACAAAGGAAGGCTGAGGTGGCATGCCCACAGCCCAGGGGTGTCCAAACTTTTGCCGCACACTTAAAAAATTAATTTTGATATTTTTCATTTTCAAAACCAATATACTGTATTTTAATTTACTAACCTTTAGGGCTCGCCTCAACTTGGTTACCGGGGACCCAAAAAGGTCTCAGTCAAAAATGTTTTGTTAAATATGTCATTATATATATTAGGGCTGTGAATCTTTGGGTGTCCCACGATTCGATTCAATATCGATTCTTGGGGTCACGATTCGATTCAAAATCGATTTTTTTTTTCAATTCAACACGATTCTCGATTCAAAAACGATTTTTTCCCGATTCTCTATTCATTCAATATATAGGATTTCAGCAGGATCTACCCCAGTCTGCTGACATGCAGGCAGACTAGTAGATTTTTGTAAAAAGCTTTTATAATTGCAAAGGACAATGTTTTATCAACTGATTGCAATAATGTAAATTTGTTTTAACTATTAAATGACCCAAAAATATGACTTATTTTATCTTTGTGAAAATATTGGACACAGTGTGTTGTCAAGCTTATGAGATGTGATGCAAGTGTAAGCCACTCTGACACTATTGTTATTTATTTTTATTTTTATAAATGTCTAATGATAATGTCAGAGGGATTTTTAATCACTATGTTGAAATTGTAACTAATATTGATACTGTTGTTGATAATATTCATTTTTGTTTCACTACTTTTGGATTGTTCTGTGTCGTGTTTGTGTCTCCTCTTAATTTCTCTGTTTATTGCAGTTCTGAGTGTTGCTGGGTCGGGTTTGGTTTTGGAATTGGATTGCATTGTTATGGTATTGCTGTGTTGGATTGATTAATTTAAAAAAAAAAAAAAAAAATGTAATTAAAAAAAATTAATAAATCGATTTTTTAAAAATGAGAATTGATTCTGAATCGCACAACGTGAGAATCGCGATTTGAATTGGAATCGATTGGAATCCCACACCCCTAATATATATATATTTTTGGTAACACTTTAGTTTGGGGAACACATATTCACCATTCATTAGTTGCTTATTAACATGCAAATTAGTAACATATTGGCTTAATTAGTCATTATTAAGTACTTATTAATGCCTTATTCCTTATTATATGACCATTAACTGGATTACTGGGGACGGCGTGGCGCTGTTGGCAGAGTGGCCGTGCCAGCAAGAAAGTAAAAATACTGCAAAACACAAAGACCAAACAGGAAATAGTGACAAAACAAAAGCACCATGACAGGAAATGATACTAAAGACCGGTAAATATCAATCAAAGTCCAAACTGTGACACTATCTGGATCTTTCATGTTGCGTGCAGTCCGTTTGCGAGTACTAACAGGAATGTATATGTTTTGTTTACGGCTGCAAACAAGGTTCAAATTTCAAGTAGAATTGCGCAGGGCTCCGTTCTGCGTGACAGGAAAAACTGTTCCCGGCTTTATACACGCATACAAAACCCCCTCGGTCGCACCGTGAGGACGAGCACCTGCAGAAAGCCACATTAGGCAAACACAGGGACACACAGTTGGAAGTACCCTGAGATGGAGGCAAGCGTATCCTCGCAGACAGGAGAGTGGGCTGCAGAGCATCATAGCTGTCAACTCCAATCTGCCCGATTTGCCAAGTTTGGTTCGTTTAAAAGCACCGGACTTTAAGGTGAACACGCATGGGTTTGTTTTCTCTCACTACCTCCTCACAGGACCCTGGCATACTCACTACGTTTGTGCAAATCCCCTCATTGACAAGAGGACTACAATGGCGTAGAGGTTTTGAATGTCGTATTTCTGAAATCAGTCCAGGGTGACAGGAAAGCTCCCCGCATGGGATAAGTGGTATAAATTATGGATGGATGGATTCCACACAGTTTTATATGAAAAAAAAAACAAAAAAACTTCCCTAGCTTTAAGACAATATTTGCTATGTCCCTGGTGATAACGGCAGGTAGACTTCCACTTAATTTTGGAAGACATCCTTAAAGGGGAACAACACTTTTTTTTCCGGAATTTTGCCTATCATTCACAATCATTGTGAAAGACGAGAAAATTATATATATATATATATATATATATATATATATATATATATATATATATATATATATATATATATATATATATATATACATTTTTTTTGCATATTAACATGTAAAAATCATAGTAGAATCATTTAAGTCCCATCATAAAACTAATTTGTATACTATAGCCTTTAAATAGACCCCACTTTTAGACCAGTTGATCTGCCATCTCTTTTCTGCTCTGCCCCCCCCCCCCCCCCCCCCTCTCCACGAAGGGCATCTGCGGTCCCCTCCAAGGTTTCTCATTGTAATCCCATTGGGTCGAGTTTATTCTTGCCCTGATGTGGGACCTGAGTCGAGGATGTCATTGTGGCTTGTGCAGCCCTTTGAGACATTCGTGATTTAGGGCTACATAAATAAACCAGGATGCACATTACAGACATCCGGTGTGCAATAAGTACAATATTTACAGTGTGAACACTTTTTAGGACTCAACAAAAGACAAGACTGACTCATTCAACTTAATGGCAAAGACTACTTTCCGACTACTACACACTACTGCCATCTAGCGCCTTGGAATTGCAACTGCATACAAAGTCTACTCTATATGAGGGGGCAGTGAATCTTTGGGCACCACACAAATTGATTTGATTCTTGAGGGTAACAAATCAATACTTTTTTAAGAACAATGGTTGCTAGTTCTATGATTAACTACATTCCTCCATAAAATAGATAACTATCTCTGATACATTTCTAGATTACTTTAAAGAAAACTTGTTTTGTTTAATAAAATTATACCCAAACATTTAATTAAGTCAAATACAAATAAGACAACAAGAGAAGTATCCAACACTTCTGTTTTCTAAAGTAAATGTGTACAGCAGATATAGATCACCTACATCAGGGGTGTGCAAACTTTTTCCACTGAGGGCCGCACACGGAAAAATTAAAGCATGTGGGGGCCATTTTGATATTTTTCATTTTCAAACCATAACAAAATATATGCATTTTTTATTTCTCTTACCTTTAGGGGTCCCGGGGACCATAAAGGGTCTCAGTCATTAAAATGCTAAAAATAAGTGAGATTATTATTTTTTTTTTATTATTTAACGCTTACAGTAAATCTCTATATCAACTTCAAGTTGATATAAAGTAATACAAATTAAAAAAAAGTGTTTTATGGCTTTTCTGTCAAAAACAACTTAGTTTTTTTTATAGTACAACTGAAATATGCAGTATTTAGTAATTAGAGCCCTAAAAGATCAATAATGCAGGACACCATTGATTTTAATTCTTTCATATTTTTGAGTAATCACAGTGAAAACATAAATAAAAAAATCACTAAATATATTTGAGATCCAAAAGGTGCCCCACTCATAAAGTGATACATTTGTATTAGGTTTTTCTTTTACTTTCAACACTTAAGTTACGAGATCAACTTCAGATATATCTGTCCATTTTATGCTGGAACTATTATTTTGTTTGTTTTATGCGCTTTTGTCAAAGAAAACTTCGATGTTTTTATACGGCTACTACACAATATATGCAATATTTACCACATAAAACATTTTAAAGTGAAATATTTGAAGTAATTGGAGCCCTGAAAATAATTCATTATAACATGGATTTTTTGTCATTATATATATTTTTTGAGCAATGGCAAAAAAAGAAAAATAAAGATAGACAAAAGAAAGAAAAAAAAGCCTGCAAGGCAGTTTTGTGTCAACATTGCACCTTTTCTAGTTAGATTTCACCTCATTCCACTTTTTTTTAAATGTTTTTTAAAATTTTTGCAACAGCATTTCCAGAATGTGTGGCGGGCCGGTAAACAATTAGCTGCGGGCCGCAAATGTCCCCCGGGCCGCACTTTGGACACCCCTGTCTTACGTAAATGAGATAAATAATATTAATTGGATATTTTAAGATAATGTGTTAATAATTTCACACATAAGTCGCTCCTGAGTATAAGTCGCACCCCCGGCCAAACTATGAAAAAAACTGCGACTTGTAATCCGAAAAATACGGTAATTGGTACTGTTCAGTAGCAATATCGAGTCTCAGGAACTGGGAATCGGTCTTGTATCAATTGAAATGGGAGATATACACACAATAGCATCACTGATGAAGTTAAAACATCTACCGTATTTTTCGGACTATAAGTCGCAGTTTTTTTCATAGTTTGGCCGGGGGTGCGACTTATACTCAGGAGCGACTTATGTGTGAAATTATTAACACATTACCGTAAAATATCAAATAATATTATTTAGCTCATTCACGTAAGAGACTAGAGCAGGGGTGTCCAAAGTGCGGCCCGGGGGCCATTTGCGGCCCGCAGCTAATTGTTTACCGGCCCGCCACACATTCTGGAAATGCTATTGTAAAAATAAAAAAGAACATTAAAAAAAGTGGAATGAGGTTAAATCTAACTAGAAAAGGTGCAATGTTGACACAAAAGCTGCCATGCAGGCTGTTTTTTTTGCTTTTGTCTTTCTTCATTTTTCTTTTTTTGCCATTGCTCAAAAAAAAAAAAAATAATGACAAAAAATTCATGTTATAATGAATTATTTTCAGGGCTCCAATTACTTCAAATATTTCACTTTAAAATGTTTTATGTGGTAAATATTGCATATATTGTGTAGTAGCCGTATAAAAACATCTAAGTTTTCTTTGACAGAAGCGCATAAAACAAACAAAATAATAGTTCCAGCATAAAGTCGACAGATATATCTGAAGTTGATCTCGTAACTTAAGTGTTGGAAGTAAAAGAAAAACCTAATAAAAATGTATCACTTTATGAGTGGGGCAACTTTTGGATCCCAAATATATTTAGTGATTTTTTATTTATCTTTTCACTGTGATTACTCAAAAATATGAAAGAATTAAAATCAATGGTGTCCTGCATTATTGATCTTTTAGGGCTCTAATGACTAAATACTGCATATTTCAGTTTTACTATAAAAAAAACTAAGTTGTTTTTTGACAGAAAAGCCATTAAACATTTAAAAAAAAAATTGTATTACTTTATATCAACTTGAAGTTGATATAGAGATTTACTGTAACTGTTAAATATTTAAAAAATAATAATAATCTGACCTATTTAACATTTTAATGACTGAGACCCTTTATGGTCCCCGGGACCCCTAAAGGTAAAATAAATAAAAAAATGCATATATTTTGTTATGGCTTGAAAATGAAAAATATCAAAATGGCCCCCCACATGCTTTAATTTTTCCGTGTGCGGCCCTCAGTGGAAAAAGTTTGGACACCCCTGGACTAGACATATAAGATTTCATGGGATTTAGCGATTAGGAGTGACAGATTGTTTGGTAAACGTATAGCATGTTCTATATGTTATAGTTATTTGAATGACTCTTACCATAATATGTGACGTTAACATACCAGGCACGTTCTCAGTTGGTTATTTATGCCTCATATAACTTAGTACACTTATTCAGCCTGTTGTTCACTATTCTTTATTTATTTTAAATTGCCTTTCAAATGTCTATTCTTGGTGTTGGGTTTTATCAAATACATTTCCCCCAAAAATGTGACTTATACATGTTTTTTTCCTTCTTTATTATGCATTTTCGGCCGGTGCGACTTATACTCCGGAGCGACTTATACTCCGAAAAATAGGGTAAATGTTGTGTTTCTTCTGTGGGGGTTTGCAGTTGAAGCTTTGACTCAACGGAGCTATTGAAACTGGTATGGTTCTGACATTTGAAAACGCCGCCTGGACTATGCGCTCATTTGTAAACCGCCAGCCAACTCCTCCCCGGACTCCGACGTTGGCACCAGCTCAGCTGTGTGGCCTCGGATATCCGCACACACGTTTTGGTTTTCATCCACTCAAACAAACAAAAAAACAAAAAATGTGGCTGAATGCACTTGGAGGAAAGCAGCTTGGAGGAAGGGTTCGACACGGAGGAAACCAAACAAGCGCATTAGTCAGATAAAAGGAGGAAAAGAACGCGATAAAAACTGAACAGCGGCTATTTATAAAGACGGACGGATTCCGCGGCGGGTTTGTGGAATTAAGCAACGCGACAAACACGGCGTGGGCTTCATTGTTCGACTCCATCGCGGTGACATATGGCCTCGTATTCATGCTTATAGATCCGAGCTTACGCCGCTTTCACCGACGTAATCTTCACCTTCTACTGCCAGCTTCTTTTCACGCTCAATCGGAGCGGCACAATGTGGCGTTATCGCTCGCTACCTGGACAGCACTGTAGGGAGCACGGCATCCAGGGACTCTATTCACTGATGACGGGTTTTGAATATCAGATTCATATTGTCACTGTCGGACATGTTGATCGTGTTTTATATAAGCGTACACATCTGTTGGTGGCTGTAACTTTACATAGAGACAGCACATCTGGCCAACACAGAGCGTACTCGAATATCCAGATGTCCATTTCACACGTTAACGTTGGCAAAGACAAAGTAAAAGCTCGGAAATGTAAATCAGGCCTGTCAAAGTTAACACTGACGCATGCAATTAATTACAAAGTTTGTTTTGAAATTAAAAAAAAAAAAAAAAAAAAGCAAATTATTGCATTATTGTCTTTAAAGGCCTACTGAAATGAAATTGTTTTATTTAAACGGGGATAGCAGATCCATTCTATGTGTCATACTTGATCATTTCGCGATATTGCCATATTTTTGCTGAGAGGATTTAGTAGCAGAACATCGACGATAAAGTTCGCAACTTTTGGTCACTGATTAAAAAAAGCCTTGCCCGTACCGGAAGTAGCGTGACGTCACAGGTTGAAGGGCTCCTCACATTTCCCCATTGTTTACACCAGCAGCGAGAGCGATTCGGACCGAGAAAGCGACGATTACCCCATTAATTTGAGCGAGGATGAAAGATTCGTGGATGAGGAATGTGAGAGTGAAGGATTAAAGTGCAGTCCAGGACGTATCTTTTTTCGCTCTGACCGTAACTTAGGTACAAGCTGGCTCATTGGATTCCACACTCTCTCCTTTTTCTATTGTGGATCACGGATTTGTATTTTAAACCACCTCGGATACTATATCCTCTTGAAAATGAGAGTCGAGAACGCGAAATGGACATTCACAGTGACTTTTATCTCCACGACAATACATCGGTGAAGCACTTTAGCTACGGAGCTAACGTGATAGCATCGTGCTTAACTGCGGATAGAAACAAAATAAATAAGCCCCTGACTGGAAGGATAGACAGCAGATCAACAATACTACTATCAGGAGACACCGAACCAAACACTGGACCTGTAACCACACGGTTAATGCTGTGCCGCCTGTCGAAGCCTAGCAATGCTGTTGCTAACGACGCCATTTAAGCTAACTTTATCTACGGGACCTCGTCAGAGCTATGCTAAAAACATTAGCGCTCCACCTACGCCAGCCCTCATCTGCTCATCAACACCCGTGCTCACCTGCGTTCCAGCGATCGACGGCGCGACGAAGGACTTCACCCGATCATCGATGCGGTCGGCGGCTAGCGTCGGCTAGCGTCGGCTAGCACGTCTGCTATCCAACTCAAAGTCCTCCTGGTTGTGTTGCTGTAGCCAGTCGCTAATACACCGATCCCACCTACAGCTTTCTTCTTTGCAGTCTCCATTGTTCATTAAACCAATTGCAAAAGATTCACTAACACAGATGTCCAGAATACTGTGGAATTTTGCGATGAAAACAGAGCTGTTTGTATTGGGATACAATGTGTCCGAATACTTCCGCTTCAACCATTGACGTCACGCGCAAACGTCATCCATCATACGTAGACGTTTTCAACCGGAAGTTTCGCGGGAAATTTAAAATTGCACTTTATAAGTTAACCCGGCCGTATTGGCGTGTGTTGCAATGTTAAGATTTCATCATTGATATATAAACTATCAGACTGCGTGGTCGGTAGTAGTGGCTTTCAGTAGTCCTTTAATATTACTTAAATTATGGCATATTGATATATTAACAGAGAAAGACATTTACATTGATTTTGCAAGAAATGCGTGTTGATATTAAGAAGAAAAAGTAGTAGTAGTGTTAGATTAGTGCTGCTTCATTCCCCTATGGCAGGGGTCGGCAACCCGCGGCTCCGGAGCCGCATGCGGCTCCTTGACCACTCTGATGCGGCTCAGCTACATGCATGCCGACCCCCTCGATTTTCCCAGGAGACTTATGGATGTCAGTGTCTCTCATAGACTACTCCCAGGGAAAAATAATCCTGTTAACACTCTAACTACTATATAAAGGGCGTGCCCTAATTGCACCGCAGTAATTGTCCTCTATAGCATTTACTTGCAGCATGCCAGGCCAGCCACATGTTGTATGTTGTTATTACTAGCTCACATAGGAGACAGCAAAGCATACTTACTCATCAGCCACACAGCTTACACTGACGGTAGCCGTATCAAACAACTTCAACATTGTTACGTTACAAATATGCGCCACACTGTGAACCCACACCAAAAAAGAATGAAAAACACATTTCTGGAGAACATCCCACTGTAACACAACATAAACACAACACAACCATTACCCAGAATCCCATGCAGTCCTAACTCTTCCGGTCTACATTATACACCCCCGCTACCACCAAATCCCCCCACACATCAACCCCCCCCCCCCCCCCCTCTTCGTGGTTGGTTGAGCGGAAGAGTTAGGGCTGCATGGGATTCTGGGTATTGGTACCGTCAGTGTAAGATGTGTGGCTGCTGAGTTAGTAGCCTTGCTGTCTCTTACGTGAGCAAGCTAAAGCTGCATTCCACTTGTGGCCGAGCAGGTACACTGATTGGGCAGACTGTAGAGGGCGCCAAATGCAGTGTCATTCACGCTCTGATGTTCGGGAGTCTCCCGGGAAAAATGAGAGGGTTGGCAAGTGTGACGCAAGCGACATTCATCCAAAACTCGCGGGCTGCACTAACATCCAATTCCCACATTAAAGTGCGTGCCGGTGCGTGTGTCGGAGACCCCTGGTTAACATAGCACAAAGCATGTAAGCTTTGTATGCAGTGTTTTTCATTTTAAATTTTAAAAACATTTTTGTGGCTCCCATTACTTTCTTTAATGTGTGAAACTTGCCAAAATGGCTCTTTGAGTGGTAAAGGTTGCCGACCCCTGCCCTATGGATATAAAAAAAAGCATACTCTATTTATTTTTGGCCCAAGTGTATGTGTTATATGTATTACAATGCAGTCTTTGTCTTTTCCATTTCCTTAACTATTTTTTAATAATTAAATGTTTTCATATATATATATATATATATATATATATATATATATATATATATATATATATATATATATATATATATATATATATATATATATATATATATGTATATATATATATACACACACACACACACACAGTATATGCATATATACATACATATATACATACAAACCCCGTTTCCATATGATTTGGGAAATTGTGTTAGATGTAAATATAAACGGAATACAATGATTTGAAAATAATTTTCAACCCATATTCAATTGAATATGCTACAAAGACAACATATTTGATGTTCAAACAGATACATTTTTTTTTTTGCAAATAATCATTATTAACTTTAGAATATGATGCCAGCAACACTTGACAAAGAAGTTGGGAAAGGTGGCAATAAATACTGTTTAAGTTGAGGAATGCTCATCAAACACTTATTTGGAACATCCCACAGGTGAACAGGCAAATTGGGAACAGGTGGGTGCCATGATTGGGTATAAAAGTAGATTCCATGAAATGCTCAGTCATTCACAAACAAGGATGGGGCGAGGGTCACCACTTTGTCAACAAATGCCTGAGCAAATTGTTGAACAGTTTAAGAAAAACCTTTCTCAGCCAGCTATTGCAAGGAATTTAGGGATTTCACCATCTACGGTCCGTACTATCATCAAAGGTTTCAGAGAATCTGGAGAAATCACTGCACGTAAGCAGCTAAGCCCAGGCTGTACTGCATCAACAAGCGACATCAGTGTGTAAAGGATATAACCACATGGGCTCAGGAACACTTCAGAAACCCACTGTCAGTAACTACAGTTTTTCGCTACATCTGTAAGTGCAAGTTAAAACTCTCCTATGCAAGGCGAAAACCATTTATCAACAACACCCAGAAACGCCGTCGGCTCCGCTGGGCCTGAGCTCATCTAAGATGGACTGATACAAAGTGGAAAAGTGTTCTGTGGTCTGACGAGTCCACATTTCTAATTGTTTTTGGAAACTGTGGACGTCGTGTCCTCCGGACCAAAGAGGAAAAGAACCATCCGGATTGTTATAGGCGCAAAGTTGAAAAGCCAGCATCTGTGATGGTATGGGGGTGTATTAGTGCCCAAGACATGGGTAACTTACACATCTGTGAAGGTACCATTAATGCTGAAAGGTACATACAGGTTTTGGAGCAACATATGTTGCCATCCAAGCAACGTTACCATGGACGCCCCTGCTTATTTCAGCAAGACCATGCCAAGCCACGTGTTACAACAGCGTGGCTTCATAGTAAAAGAGTGCGGGTACTAGACTGGCCTGCCTGTAGTCCAGACCTGTCTCCCATTGAAAATGTGTGGTGCATTATGAAGCCTAAAATACCACAACGGAGACCCCCGGACTGTTGAACAACTTAAGCTGTACATCAAGCAAGAATGGGAAAGAATTCCACCTGAGAAGCTTAAAAAATGTGTCTCCTCAGTTCCCAAACGTTTACTGAGTGTTGTTAAAAGGAAAGGCCATATTGTCTTTACTGCCACAAGTGGGGGAAAAGTGTATAACAACCAAGTACCTTACGGCCCACAACTAAGGAACTGATATTTTCCCCCGCTACGGCACTCCCCAAAAGTCAAAATGGACACTCGCCCGTTAAAAAAATGAGTGCCCTTATTGAAAGTTTTAGTCAGCACGCTATTTACGTGTTAACTTTGACAGCCCTAAAAATTGGAAATAAATAAAACTAAATAAATTCTAACTACATTTAAAAATACATAATTCATAATATAGATGTTTCTTAAATAAACTGTCAAAAATAAAAAAAATGAAAGTGCAACCTTCACCCCTTTAGTTTAAAAAAAAAGAAGTAATTAATTAATTAATTTATTTTAAGTTTGTTTTCTTAATCAATCCAACAAAATAATTCATAATAATACCATAATACAATTTCAATTCCAATTCCAAAACCGGCCCAGGAACATTCTGAATAGCAGTCAACAGAGCAACTTGACACAAAACAATCCAAAAGTAGTCAAACAAAAAATGAATAATATCAACAACAGTATCAATATTAATAACAATTCCAACAAAGCAGTGATTAAAAATCCCTCATTGACATTATCATTACAGCCATTTATAAAAAAAAACAAAAAAACATTTAAAAAATGAACAATAGTGTCACAGTGTCCAATATTTTCCACAAAGATAAAATAAGTCATATTTTAGGTTCATTTAATAGTTAAAACAAATTTAAATAACGGATCCCATATTCCAATATATAAATCAGATATTATCGGCCGATAAATGCTTTAAAATGTAATATTGTAAATTATCGGTATCGGTTTCAAAATGATCAGTATCGGTTTCAAAAAGTAAAATTCATGACTTTTTAAAACGCCGCTGTGTACACGGACGTGGGAAGAAGTACAGAGCGCCAATAAACCTTACAGGCACCGCCTTTGCGTGCCGGCCCAGTCACATAATATCTACGGCTTTTGACGCACACACAAGTGAATGCCATGCATACTTGGTCAACAGCCATACAGGTCACACTGAGAGTGTCCGTATAAACAACTTTAACACTGTTACAAATATGTGCCAGACTGTGAACCCACACCAAACAAGAACGACAAACACATTTCGGGAGAACATCCGCACCGTAACACAACATAAACACAACAGAACAAATACCCAGAACCCCTTGCAGCACTAACTCTTCCGGGACACTACAATATACACCCCCGCTACCCCCCCACACACCTCAACCCCACCCCAACCAACCCCGCCCACCTCAACCTCCTAATGCTCTCTCAGGGAGAGCATGTCCCAAATTCCAAGCTGCTGTTTTGAGGCATGTTAAAAAAAATAATGCACTTTGTGACTTCAATAATAAATATGGCAGTGCCATGTTGGCATTTTTTTCCTTAACTTGAGTTGAAGTTGTTCTCTTATTTTGGAAAACCTTGTTACATTGTTTAATGCATCCAGCGGGGCATCACAACAACATTAGGCATAATAATGTGTTAATTCCACAACTGTATATATCGGTATCGGTAATTAAGAGTTGGACAATATCGGGATATCGGCAAAAAAGCCATTATCGGACATCTCTACTCATTATCTAAACTAAATGCGGTTTAGTCATAATGTTTGCGCTTAAGAAACTTTACTATGACTTTTGCTGCAGACTTCTTCTGTTTGTTCCATATTGTCATTACTGCCACAAGTGGTGGAAAAAGCGTATTACAACCGAGTACCGCTGAGGCCCGTACGGCCCACAACTAAAGGCCTACTGAAATGATTTTTTTTAATTTAAACGGGAATAGCAGATCCATTCTATGTGTCATAATTGATAATTTCGCGATATTGCCATATTTTTGCTGAAAGGATTTAGTAGAGAAAATCGACGATAAAGTTCGCAACTTTTGCTCGCTGATAAAAAAAAGCCTTGCCTGTACCGGAAGTAGCGTGACGTCACAGGAGCTAGTATTCCTCACATTTCCCCGTTGTTTACAATGGAGCGAGAGAGATTCGGACCGAGAAAGTGATGATTACCCCATTAATTTGAGCGAGGATGAAAGATTCGTAGATGAGGAACGTTACAGTGAAGGACTTGAGAGGCAGCGATGGACGTATCTTTTTTCGCTCTGACCGTAACTTAGGTACAAGCTGGCTCATTGGATTCCACACTCTCTCCTTTTTCTATTGTAGATCACAGATTTGTATTTTAAACCACCTCGGATACTATATCCTCTTGAAAATGAGAGTCGAGAACGCGAAATGGACATTCAGTGCCTTTTATCTCCACGACAATACATCGGCGAAATGCTTTAGCTACGAGCTAACGTGATAGCATCTTGCTTTAACTGCATATAGAAACAAAATAAATAAACCCCTGACTGGAAGTATGGATAGAAAATCAACAATACTATTAAACCGTGGACATGTAAATACACGGTTAATGCTTTCCAGGCTGGCGAAGGTTAACAATGCTGTGCTAACGACGCCATTGAAGCTAACTTAGCAACCGGACTGCACAGAGCTATGCTAAAAACATTAGCTCTCCACCTACGCCAGCCAGCCCTCATTTGCTCATCAACACCCGTGCTCACCTGCGTTCCAGCGATCGGCAGAAGGACGAAGGACTTCACCCGATGCGTTTGGCGGCCCGGAGACGTAGGAAGTCAAGGTGAAGTCGGCGGCTAGCGCGGCTAGCGCTCCAACAAAGTCCTCCTGGTTGTGTTGCTGTAGTCTGCTGATAATACACTGATCCCACCTACAACTGTCTTCTTTGCAGCCTTCATTGTTCATTAAAAAAATTGCAAAAGATGTCCAGAATACTGTGGAATTATGAAATGAAAACAGAGCTTTTTGTATAGGATTCTACGGGGTACCATAACTTCCGTTACTCGGACTTCGTCACGCGCATACGTCATCATACCGCGATGTTTCAGCCGGATATTTCCCGGGAATTTTAAAATGTCACTTTATAAGTTAACCCGGCCGTATTGGCATGTGTTGCAATGTTAAGATTTCATCATTGATATATAAACTATCAGACTCCGTGGTCGGTAGTAGTGGCTTTCAGTAGGCCTTTAACTAAGGGAGTGATATATTTTGGCGGCCCTCTGGGAACGGCTCGCGGCCCGACAACGGCCCTACGGTTAGGAAACACTGATCTAGTTCGCAGAGCGTGATCGTATGCGAGTGACAAGTGACTACGGGAGCAGATGCACCACCGGCAGCATGTCGGCATGAACCGCCATGACATGGCGGCATGCGTCATCTGGGTCGCACTCCTCCAAAATCTCACGAGGAGATTACCGCCACGAATACACACACACACACACACACACACACACACACACACACTGCACAAAAGTCTGTTCTGTTGATAAGGAAACACATCATCCGCAAACACTAAATATGAATCGCTCTAATCAGCTCTTGGGTTCAATCACACACGCAGTCAGCATCTTCAGCTCCAGCACTGAAGATAATAGTTTGGCAAGATATCAGCGTTGTGATTAATCTGCTGGCCTGGTTTTGAGCACTTGTTCAATCAAATCAAAGAAACACCCACTCTCTCTCTCTCTCTCTCTCTCTCTCTCTCTCACACACACTGGCTTACGCATACACAGCGAAATGAACACAAATCGATCCGACTCAGATGTGCTGTTTGCACTTGCATCCTGTTAGCGAGGCTGATCCGCTTGTGCCTCTTCTTCTGACATGACGAGTGGTGAGACAAAACCAGGACAGTCCGAGGTGTGGCGTAGCCGTCAGACAAAATAACAGCACAGGCAGCGTAGTCGGTGTGCGAGTTGTGTCGAGCAGTGCGGGAGGAGAAGAGTTACATAACTTTACGGCGTATTTGTTTATTACGATTTTGAATTCATTCAAAATTTCCAATATAACATAGAATTTTTTTTTTTTTTTTTAAACACCGTCTAGTGCTGTGCGATGTAAAAATACATCAGGATCCGAATCGTGATCCTACAGAGCCCCTAAAGCAGGGGTCACCAACGCGGTGCCCGCGGGCACCAGGTAGCCCGTAAGGACCAGATGAGTCGCCCGCTGGCCTGTTCTAAAAATAGCTCAAATAGCAGCACTTACCAGTGAGCTGCCTCTATTTTTTAAATTGTATTTATTTACTAGCAAGCTGGTCTCGCTTTGCCCGACATTTTTAATTCTAAGAGAGACAAAACTCAAATAGAATTTGAAAATCCAAGAAAATATTTTAAAGACTTGGTCTTCACTTGTTTGAATAAATTCATTATTTTTTTACTTTGCTTCTTATAACTTTCAGAAAGACAATTTTACAGAAAAAATACAACCTTAAAAATTATTTTAGGATTTTTAAACACATATACCTTTTTACCTTTTAAATTCCTTCCTCTTCTTTCCTGACAATTTAAATCAATGTTCAAGTAAATTTATTTTTTATTGTAAAGAACAATAAATAGATTTTAATTTTCGACGAAGAATGTTTGTGAAATATTTCTTCAAACTTATTATGATTAAAATTCAAAAAAAATTATTCTGGCAAATCTAGAAAATCTGTAGAATCAAATTTAAATCTTATTTCAAAGTCTTGTGCGTTTCTTAGAAAAAATTTTGTTCTGGAAAATCAAGAAGAAATAATGATTTGTCTTTGTTAGAAATATAGTTTGGTCCAATTTTTTATATATTCTAAGAAAGTGCAGATTGGATTTTAACCTATTTAAAACATGTCATCAAAATTCTAAAATTAATCTTAATCAGGAAAAATTACTAATGATGTTCCATAAATTATTTTTTTAATTTTTTCAAAAAGATTCGAATTAGCTAGTTTTTCTCTTCTTTTTTTCCGTTGAATTTTGAATTTTAAAGAGTCGAAATTGAAGATAGACTATGTTTCAAAATTTAATTGTCATTTTTTTGTGTTTTCTCCTCTTTTAAACCATTAAATTAAGTGTAAATATCATTAATTATTAATGATAACATAGAGTTAAAGG
>NC_084753.1:10622397-10629897 GCF_033978785.1 Entelurus aequoreus
GATACGCAACATTACCCCAAAAAAGTACTTTGTTGGCATTGACAATCACCAAGTGCCGAAGTGCAACGGGGGAATCGGGCGTGACGGGTACCGAAACATGGCACCGATGTATTTCACGGGAATCGGTCAGTGCCAAAAAAAGTACAGGTACCAGTCAGATACTGCTGGCAAAAAACAAAGGATTGTAGTAATATATGTCATATTTTCTGGTTTGCAAAGACATTTTTAGAGGATAATCGACTTTTTTGTCTGGAGAAACAAGCAATAACAGAACTCGGGACGTCTGTCCAGGCAAACCTAACTTTCATAAACAACAAGTCGAGGGCAATTCCTTTGACACACTGAGGGAATACCACTATTCCACATTTAATACAAGAGTTAAATGGTTTTCTCCCGCCTGTGACACTAAAACAGCCGACTGAGCCTCAGGGGGACATGAGACCGGCAAACCACGGTCTGTGAAGGTGCTTCATGCTGCTGTCGATAGCCCTTCAAACGGAATCAAGAATCAATTAGCCAGGCGCTAATTACCGCCGTCACACGCCTTCTGGAGAGCCATGCGAGAGGTCTCAAGGTCGAGGAGGTGGTGCTCGAAGCTAATAATATTCCAGCGGCTTTGATAAAGCGGACCGACTCCGCCCCATGTCGTCAGGCGGCGGAATATCGGCCTGAGTGACACAAATGAGAGGTCTGAGGTCCTTGCCACCTGTTGTGATGGAGACGGTAATGAGCTGGGACTGAAGTGGCTAAAGGGCAGCGGGGGCAGTCGGTTCGCCTCCTGATGTCGTCGTGGATCCTATCAAACTGGATTCTCACAATTTCCTCCCGGTTGGTAGAGTGGCCGTGCCAGCAACTTGAGGGTTCCAGGTTCGATTCCCCGCTTCCGCCATCCTAGTCACTGCCGTTGTGTCGTTGGGCAAGACGCTTCACCCACACTGGTTTAAATGTAACTTAGATATCGTGTTTCACTATGTAAAAGCGCTTTGAGTCCACTCCAACGTCTCACTCTTCCTTTGTGCTCGCTGTGGTTCATCCTCAGTATATTCAGATTCAAAAATGTCCAAAAATGGAACGATAGGCAACATTCACTATGAAAAAGTGCTTTGAGTCACAGAGAAAAGCGCTCTCGCGGCTTTCGTCCACTCCAACGTCTCACTCTTCCTTTGTGCTCGCTGTAGTTCATCCTCAGTATATTCAGATTCAAAAATGTCCAAAAATGGAACGATAGGCAACATTCACTATGAAAAAGTGCTTTGAGTCACAGAGAAAAGCGCTCTCGCGGCTTTCGTCCACTCCAACGTCTCACTCTTCCTTTGTGCTCGCTGTAGTTCATCCTCAGTATATTCAGATTCAAAAATGTCCAAAAATGGAACGATAGGCAACATACCCCCAAAAAGTACTTTGTTGGCATTGACAATCGCCAAGTGCCGAAGTGCAACGGGGGAATCGGTCGTGACATCACGCACAACCCGGGTACCGAAACATTGTACCGTTGGATTTCACGGGAATCGCTCAGTGCCAAAAAAAGTACCGGTACCAGACGATCCCCGCTTCCGCCATCCCAGTCACTGCCGTTGTGTCGTTAGGCAAGACGCTTCACCCACCTGCTCCCAGTGCCACCCACATTGGTTTAAATGTAACTTAGATATTGGGTTTCACTATGTAAAAGCGCTTTGAGTCCACTCCGACGTCTCACTCTTCCTTTGTGCTCGCTGTAGTTCATCCTCAGTATATTCAGATTCAAAAATGTCCAAAAATGGAACGATAGGCAACATTCACTATGAAAAAGTGTTTTGAGTCAAAGAGAAAAGCGCTCTCGCGGCTTTCGTCCACTCCAACGTCCCACTCTTCCTTTGTGCTCGCTGTAGTTCATCCTCAGTATATTCAGATTCAAAAATGTCCAAAAATGGAACGATAGGCAACATACCCCCAAAAAGTACTTTGTTGGCATTGACAATCGCCAAGTGCCGAAGTGCAACGGGGGAATCGGTCGTGACATCACGCACAACCCGGGTACCGAAACATTGTACCGTTGGATTTCACGGGAATCGGTCAGTGCCAAAAAAAGTACCGGTACCAGACGATCCCCGCTTCCGCCATCCCAGTCACTGCCGTTGTGTCGTTAGGCAAGACGCTTCACCCACCTGCTCCCAGTGCCACCCACACTGGTTTAAATGTAACTTAGATATTGTGTTTCACTATGTAAAAGCGCTTTGAGTCCACTCCAACGTCTCACTCTTCCTTTGTGCTCGCTGTAGTTCATCCTCAGTATATTCAGATTCAAAAATGTCCAAAAATGGAACGATAGGCAACATTCACTATGAAAAAGGGCTTTGAGTCACAGAGAAAAGCGCTCTCGCGGCTTTCGTCCACTCCAACGTCTCACTCTTCCTTTGTGCTCGCTGTAGTTCATCCTCAGTATATTCAGATTCAAAAATGTCCAAAAATGGAACGATAGGCAACATTCACTATGAAAAAGTGCTTTGAGTCACAGAGAAAAGCGCTCTCGCGGCTTTCGTCCACTCCAACGTCCCACTCTTCCTTTGTGCTCGATGTAGTTCATCCTCAGTATATTCAGATTCAAAAATGTCCAAAAATGGAACGATAGGCAACATTCACTATGAAAAAGTGCTTTGAGTCACAGAGAAAAGCCCTCTCGCGGCTTTCGTCCACTCCAACGTCTCACTCTTCCTTTGTGCTCGCTGTAGTTCATCCTCAGTATATTCAGATTCAAAAATGTCCAAAAATGGAACGATAGGCAACATACCCCCAAAAAGTACTTTGTTGGCATTGACAATCGCCAAGTGCCGAAGTGCAACGGGGGAATCGGTCGTGACATCACGCACAACCCGGGTACCGAAACATTGTACCGTTGGATTTCACGGGAATCGGTCAGTGCCAAAAAAAGTACCGGTACCAGACGATCCCCGCTTCCGCCATCCCAGTCACTGCCGTTGTGTCGTTGGGCAAGACGCTTCACCCACACTGGTTTAAATGTAACTTAGATATTGTGTTTCACTATGTAAAAGCGCTTTGAGTCCACTCCGACGTCTCACTCTTCCTTTGTGCTCGCTGTAGTTCATCCTCAGTATATTCAGATTCAAAAATGTCCAAAAATGGAACGATAGGCAACATTCACTATGAAAAAGTGCTTTGAGTCACAGAGAAAAGCGCTCTCGCGGCTTTCGTCCACTCCAACGTCTCACTCTTCCTTTGTGCTCGCTGTAGTTCATCCTCAGTATATTCAGATTCAAAAATGTCCAAAAATGGAACGATAGGCAACATTCACTATGAAAAAGTGCTTTGAGTCACAGAGAAAAGCGCTCTCGCGGCTTTCCTCCACTCCAACGTCTCACTCTTCCTTTGTGCTCGCTGTAGTTCATCCTCAGTATATTCAGATTCAAAAATGTCCAAAAATGGAACGATAGGCAACATACCCCCAAAAAGTACTTTGTTGGCATTGACAATCAAGTGCCGAAGTGCAACGGGGGAATCGGTCGTGACATCACGCACAACCCGGGTACCGAAACATTGTACCGTTGGATTTCACGGGAATCGGTCAGTGCCAAAAAAAGTACCGGTACCAGACGATCCCCGCTTCTGCCATCCCAGTCACTGCCGTTGTGTCGTTAGGCAAGACGCTTCACCCACCTGCTCCCAGTGCCACCCACACTGGTTTAAATGTAACTTAGATATTGGGTTTCACTATTTAAAAGCGTTTAGAGTCACTAGAGAAAAGCGCTATATAAATATAATTCACTTCACACACTTCACTTCTTTGACAAGTTTGATCAATCCACCAATAAAACGGTCCGGGTAGGACTACGAGGAATTAGGAATTACTTGACGATACGTCGACAAAACTCACAAAATGAGTCCCTTTTTTTCCATGCGACGCACAAAATGTGAATACTGCTGTCAAGCAGGCCGGCCCTTTAAAAGGAACAAATGAAGCCAATCAGTCCAGGATGCTAGCTTACCTGCGCTACTTAAAAAAAAAAAGGGTGGAGTAGTCTTAATTTTGAAATCATGAATTGTATTTATGTTGCGCTTTTCTCTAGAGACTCTCTACATAGTGAAACCCATTACCTACATCTTTACAACGGCAGCGACGAGGGTGACGGAAGCAGGGATCGATCCTGGAACCCCTTTAAGTTGCTGGCACGGCCAACAATTCCAAAACATGTTTTCACTAAAGGAAAATAATCACAGCAAATAATTTCTAGGAATCGAACCGGGATCACGAGCTTTACACGTCTGGCCTCGTCACATCAGGCCGATGAAATTTAAAAGGGGTCACGGCGGACCAATAAGATCGTTCCCGTCCGA
The DNA here is from genome assembly GCF_033978785.1 of Entelurus aequoreus. Taxonomy (NCBI): domain Eukaryota; kingdom Metazoa; phylum Chordata; class Actinopteri; order Syngnathiformes; family Syngnathidae; genus Entelurus; species Entelurus aequoreus. The sequence goes on from NC_084753.1 coordinate 10,626,727, forward strand.
ACAAACGCATTCACACAATCGTTCAGGCAGACATTGAGCGTGTTTACCTGCTCACGCTCGAAGACACGCCGGAATGCACACAACGCAGCCCCATAGCCCAAGGCGATCGACCCGGAAACATACAAATTGACAAAACTATTTTAAATAGTTGCAACATAACATACATAAGTAACAAACAGCATAATAACAACATAGCTGTAAACCAAGCAAGGCACACACTACATACACAAAGCCTAACCAGGCGTTTTTTTCTGAAATAAAATCATGTCTGAAGCCCAGAACACTCTACACATTTCCCCAGTTTTAGTTTAGAGATAAGGAAAGATTGGCCTGGCCCACTAGCATCCCTCTTTATGTTTGTGAACTTTATAGTCTATACATTTAGAGCGATGTGATATTCAAACACTCTAGAAGTCTAGAATGACAGAGTATATAAGAGAATTGACAGAGTGTGTGTACCTTCAGTGCCTCGTTAAAATCCAGCCACTGTTGCTTAGGAGGTGAAGTGTGTCTCTATTTACTAGCTTCGTCGAAGCATGTTGCTTTTGTAGCTGTTTCAGCAGATTTGAATTGCTAGGATAGGATCTTTGATCCAAGACAACTCCCATTCAACTCAAATGTTATTTTCTTTGTGGTCGACAAAAGAAAAGTAGTGAGAATATCTCCATGTTAAGAAACTCGACTTTGGCTCTGCCATGTCTTGTTAGTAAACACAGACACGCCCCCCCCACCCCCGGCCCACACCCACACACAGAGCAGCGCGCCTCCTCTCCGTCGCCTTTTTTGCAGCTCTCCAATAAAACACACTCAGATCCTCTCAGTTTCTAGCCGATACTACATAAAAAAATAACGTTAAATAACGCATTAACGCATCATGTACTAACGGTAACGGAGTTACTGAATATAAAAAATAACGCGTTAGATTACTATTCACCGCAGGAAAGTAACGCCGTTACAGTAACGCATTACTTTGTAACGCGTTAATCCCAACACTGCAACCAACAGGCCCCGTAATGGCGTACCACGGCGCGGAAGAGGACATCACAAGCACCCGAGGCCAAGAAGAAAAAAAACCGAGGCCAAGAAAAGGCTGGACGGCGCAACCCTGAGTCGCCTCGACTTCAACACCAAAGCAAATATGAAGCAGCGAAGAAGTATGACATCATTTTTATTTTACCGATACTGAAAACATGACCTAATCAGTATAAATTGTTATGTCTTTTTTGTCTTCAGTCTTTTTTCTGCTTTAGATCGAGGTCAATATGGTAATAAAACAAAGAAAACCAAAATCAAAGATAATTCATCATTTGTTGCACAACAACAAACATCCTGAGCAACTGCATCCTCAACGCACGATGCCGGTAATCAACCGGGGCCCCGAGGGCCAAATCTGGCGAGTACAGTTCAAGAAATAGCTCCCTAAAATGCAGCCATGTAGATTACCGTATATTAAACACTATAAGCCGCTACATTTTTCCTAAACTTCATACCCTGCGGCTTATAAGACGAAGCGGCTATTATCGTTATTTTTTCATAATAAAATAATAAGGCGCCATCAAAAATTTAATTTTCTAGATTAGTATACCACATTTTCCAAACTATAGAGCGCACTGGTATATAAGCCACATCCACTAAATATATGAAGTAAAAAATATTTTTCCATAAATTAGCCACACCGGACTATAAGCCGCAGATATATTATTTAGTTATTTACACAGACATATTTTTAAACGTTTATTTACATGCCTTAATTGTTTCCAAAAGGTGCCTGTAACACGGCAGTAAAACGGCTGATCAAACAAAACAGAAGTCATTGTCATGGACCCACCAGCTGCGCATGCTAGCTCTCCGAACAGCTAAACAGACTCAATAACTCCAACTACTGAAGAATTTGTGAAACTGAAACAATACAAAAATAATGCAATTCCAAGTTAATAATACTATAATAATATATAATATCATAATATATCAGTATACATTAAATATAAAATGTAAATATTACATTTGTTATATTTTATATTGCTACTATGGTACATTTTTTGTATACTTTATACCTGCCTTATCCTTTCCATCCTTACCCTTTCCATCTTTTGTAACTGAGCTACTGTGTGGAACAATTTCCCTTGTGGATCAATAAAGTTTGTCTAAGTCTACTAACACAGACACACGTAAACATTGGATTAATTTGCTCACTGCAGATGCTGCAGTGCCATTCCATTTACCGGTAGTGCTTTTAACAGAAGGTCGGTGACGTTGACTCCTCTAGCCGTCCACAGCGTTTCTACTCGTATGGATTATTCCTTCATCACACCAAGGAAGGTTGGTAAGTTTTACAATATAACTAAAACAATCCTTAATTACTAAACCGTCCCATGTGTGATGTCGGTAGGAGTGTTTTCATGCATATTTGTACGTGCTATCGCAATGTAATGACGCTTGCTTCGTTAGCATTAGTAAGCTAACACATTTACGAGGGTCTGTGTTCTTTTTATATTGTTTCAGTTTCGCAAATTCTTCAGTAGTTGGAGTTATTGAGTCTGTTTAGCTGATTGGAGAGCTAGCTTCCGTCCATGACGATGACTTCTGTTTTGCTTGATCAGCCGTGTTTTCATGCACTTTAGTACGTGCTATCGTGATGTAATGAAGCTAGCGTCGTTAGCTTAATATGCTAACATGTTTACGAGGGTCTGTGTTAGTATTACTAACTTGCAACGGCATTCTTTTCGTTTCGTTTCCGTTTCCTAAATTCACCAAATCGTCACCGTGGAGTTATTGAGTCTATTTAGCTGATTGGAAAGCTGGCTTCCGCAACTAGCGGGTCCGTGACGATGACTTCTGTTTTGTTTGATCATCCGTTTTACTGCCGCGTTACAGACACTGTTTGGAAACAATTAACAATTCATAATTAATTTGACAAATTTAGTGGGTGCAGTTTATATGCCGGTGCGCTCTAAATTATAGAAAATACGACAGACCATGTTAGAGGAATTTTTTCCACTACAGTTGTGCTCATAAGTTTACATACCCTGGGAGAATTTATGATTTAATGGTCATTCTTCAGAGAATATGAATGATAACACAAAAACCTTTCTTCCACTCACGCTTAATGGTTGTGTGAAGCTATTTATTGGCAAACAACTGTGTTTACTCTTTTTAAATCAAAATTACAAA
>NC_084753.1:10634897-10639897 GCF_033978785.1 Entelurus aequoreus
TTTAAAACACTTGCATCTCCAATCAGCGTCCACTATTGCAATTCCTTCAATTAGGCAGCTAAAACATTGATTAAAAAACTAGATAGAAAAAGTAGCACCACAACAAAAAACTACAGTAGTTTTACAAAGTAGGCTAATAATGCACGACATTTTACCCCATATTTCCCAAACGATTCAAGATGTTTCAAAGTCAAAATGCTCCTTTCTAACGTCTGTCAATTGCTAGCATGCTAATGTAGCATATCAGCAGACAAACATGATAATTTTTGCAATGCTATTTAGATATTTTTGCAGCTATACACCCCACAGTCATATATTTTGGTACTTGACACATGCTAACTGTTAGCATGTTAGCTTATTAGCCAATTTTACAGGTTTACACCGCAAAATCATCTAGTTTGGTACCTGAGGCCCGCTAACGTTAGCAAGCTAGTTATTTTCTGGCTAATACACAGGTTCCCAAGGTAAACAAGGGACTTTAAGTGTGACGGATCCAAAAGTGTATGGTGTGAGACTATGTAAGTGAATTAACTGCAGTGTGTTACCGGGAGTGTTGAGCGAGGGGCGGAAGTCCCAGAGGGGAAATGCAGGCTCGAAGGTCCGTGAGACAGGCAGGTAGTCGGGGGTACTAGTGGGGCGTCAGAGTCCGTGTCCAAGATGCCGCCAGGGAACCAAAGGGAACGCGGTGAGACGAGACACACATCTTGTGACGTGGGAACGAAGGCAGGTGTACTGAACAAGAAACTACGTTCTGGCGTGGAATAGCAGGTTGTGCCGGCTTATGAAGGCACGTCTCATTATCAGCTGCGGGTGTGTTGATTGCCGGCAATTGATTGACGTACCTTGTCAAAGTCGGAATTTCGCGCCAATACATTTTTAGTACTTTACGCATTTTTACTGGTTAGCATGTTTGCTTTCTGTGCTATTTTTTAAGTATACACCACAGTCATAAACCTACTTGACTAGTACCGGTATTTTTTTGGTATCGGACAACTGCATTGCACCTTGCGCTGATTACATAGCTGACTTGTGTTGATAAAAGGCTTCCCTGCTGTGAGATGTTACATGATGTTGGTGGTGTACAACCTCCTGTGCTAATAAAAATGCATTTTTTTCTCGATATATCTTTATTTACACAAGTAACATATAGTACCGAAAACCAGTATCGATAAATAATATCGATAAGGGTAACAGTTTTGATAAAATCCTAACAAAATATATCCCTATACTTGACACATGTCAACAGTTAAGTCATAATTTTTGTTACCGGACACTATCTGGCTAACATGCTATCCATTAGCATTTTAGCTCAACTTTGGCTTTTCAGCATTCACATACAATTTCGACAAAAATTAAATTTTCTAGATTAGTATACCACATTTTCCGGACTATAGTGCGCACTGGTATATAAGCCACATCCACTAGTATATACTAGTATATAGCCCTCCATGTATATATATATATACATGGAGGGCTAGAAAACGAACACTGCACTCCGGTTGGGAAAAAAAAAAAAAAAAAAGGACTACCTGTAAATGGAAGGACATCTGCAGTGAGTAAAATCGTCCATAAGATGGCGCCATAGCACAAACGATAACTCACTTTCTAGGTGTATTTGATAGTATTGTCTTTTAACCCTTGTGTAATGTTCATATTGTTGTTACTCAGCCAGCGTTTGTGGGTCTGATGGACCCCTTGCATTTTGTGGCTTTTAATGCCTCACAATCGAACACTTTTATGTTAAAATACTGAACAGATGTTTACCTTATCCCAATAAACATATGTTCAGTATTTTAACATAAAAGTGTTTCATGGTGAGGCATTAAAAGCCACAAAATGCAAGGGGTCCATCAGACCCACAAATGCTGGCTGAGTAACAACAATATGAAAGTTGCACGGAAAATTTATCTGCCAGTTTCAGGATTCTTCTTTTGTGTTTCTGCACCTGCGGTTCCCACACAAGGTCGCAACATTGTTTATCAACACTGTCCGCTCTCATTTTTTCGCACATTTGACCCTCTGATGTTCTGTGTACCTACACTCTGTCCTCCTCATGTCTAGGCCTGCTGTGTGTGTGTGTGTGTGTGTGTGTGTGTGTGGGTGGGTGGGTGCGTGTGGTACACAGAACGTCAATTTCCACACTTCTATTAGCCCCGGGTCCAGTGGACCAGGACATCTTATATGTAATAGAAATGTGTAGGGGGGGTGTATGGTGTGTGGTCATTAAATATGTATTCTGATACATGTTCTTCACAGCAATTGAGCCAAAGTCAGTGAGCCTCAGTTTGAAAAATTAATTACAGTATTTTTCGGACTATAATTCGCAGTTTTTTTCATAGTTTGGCCGGGGGTGCGACTTATAATCAGGAGTGACTTATGTGTGAAATTATTAACACATTACCGTAAAATATCAAATAATATTATTTAGCTCATTCACGTAAGAGACTAGACGTATAAGATTTCATGGGATTTAGCGATTAGGAGTGACAGATATATATATATATATATATATATATATATATATATATATATATATATATATATATATATATATATACACACACATATAGACACATATACATATATACACATTTATACACATATACATATATATATATATATATATATATATATATATATATATATATATATATATATATATATATATATATATATATATATATACATATATACACATATACATACATATATACACATATACATACTATATATATATACATGGACATATACATATACATAGACATATACCAATATACACATTTACATATACATATACATATATAATATATAAATAACAACTATAACAAATATAAATGACAATAAAGTCCATTCTATTCTATTCTATACACACACACACATTTACATATAATATATATATATATATATATATATATATATGTATATATATATATATATATATATATATATATATATATATATATATATATATATATATATATATATATATATATATATATATATATATATATATATATATATATATAGCGCGGCCCCCAGCCAAATTGTTTTACCCCAATGCGGCCCCGGAGTCAAAAGTTTGGGGACCCCTGGTTTAAAGTATCTGAAAAAAGTAGTCCGGAATTGACGGTACTTTTATACTAGTGCCGTTTTACATAGCAAGAGGAGGTGTAAGCCTGGAGATAAACAGTCATTTGTATAATCTGTTACGGGGTATTCATGCCTAAAGCGGCGTGAAATGAATACCTACACTCTATTTGGCCCGAGGAGAGTGCATCATTTCTTGTCACCGCCGCTAATAAGCAGTCGACAAACAAGCGTGCGGATGTTGGTACACAAGCCGACATGCACTGCGCGCTCATCTGCGTCAACCAGGCTACGTCCAATAGTACCTAGGTGAGGTAGTTCGGACCAGGTGGGGTTTTTTTTTGTTTTTTTTCCCCATCCATGAGCTCAAAAAACGGACACTTTGCACATCAGTGATGCAGATCCTCTCCTCAGCCTCGGCGGCCTGTCAGCCTCATCTGCTCCAATCGAGCTCAAATGTGCTGAAGATGAGCCCTTGAAGTGTTAAAAAAAATAATTAAAAAAATGGTGCCGTAAAGAAGTGTCTGGAATGTACTGTTCAGAAGCATTTGATCCCCAGAATCAAAGATCAACTAATCCGATGTGACGCAAATTATGAGAATGGACTGTCAAATACTAACTCAAAGGTCCAAATTTAATGAAGACTTGTACATTTTAGAGTAGAATAGAATTGAAAAGAATGGACTTTATTGTCATTATATTTAAATATAACGAGATTAAGGACTCCAACTTAAGGTGCAGTAGTGGGAACAAATAAGGGGTAAAAATAAATATATAATAACATAAAATAAATTACACAACAGGCAATAAAGAAAAAAACTAACAATTGAAATAAACAGACTACTATCCAATAAAAATAATAAGCAATCATGTACAATATACAAAACACTATAGAAATACAAAATACTGCACAATACACAGAACAATACATTTTAGGCATTTTAAGGAAACTGTGTGCAACTGTTAGGTCGATTCCTAGAAAACGCTAACTTGACCGTTCTATGGGTAACAAGCTAGACGGTGGTGTTTTGGAAAAAAAAAAGACGTTTTTGGTTTGTAAAAAATCTTTGGGCACCACACGATTCGATTTGATTCCATTCTTGGTGACAACAATTCGATTCAAACCAATCGCGATAAAAAGGCACTACTAGTATTAAAGTAGCGTACACTCCGGACTGTTAGCCGCTACTTTTTTCCTACACTTTGAACCTTGCGGCTTACGAGTCGGTGCGGCTAATGTATGGATTTTTCTCTGTTAACAGCCATAATAAAAATTGTAAAAAAAACAACAACAACAATCAAATACACCTAGAAAGTGATTTATTGTTTGTGGTATAGCGTCATCTTATGGACGAGTTTGCTTACTGTAGGTGTCCTTCCATTTACCGGTAGTGGTTTTTTTTTTCTCCTTCTAAACATAAGGCCATGTTCGTCTTCTCGCCCTCCATAGCGTTTCTACTCGTGGATTCTTCATTCATCACTCCAAGCAACATTTGTAAGTTTTACAATATAACTAAAACTATAATTACTATTATGTCTGTAGGAGTGTTTTCATGCATATTTGTACGTGCTATCGTAATGTAATGACGCTAGCGCTGTTAGCATTAGCTAATACACTAAAAAAAACTTTTTTTAATCGACTAAGAATCGTCATACAATAATCGCGATTAATTGGAAGATGTATTCTTTTGACACCCCTAGTAGCCCCTTCGATTACGATGAGTTAAAGCCGAACCTCTTAAGTCAAATGCCTCTTAAACTGCACAATTTGGAGTTGGAAAGTTTCCATCCTGTATGCGAGACCTCATTCCAGAGCATTCATTAAACCATTGAACATTGACCTTTAATAATGCTTTTCCTTTGGCTTTTGGCAGCCAACCTCAAAAAGAGCTACAGTCGACTCACATTCAATG
>NC_084753.1:10647397-10699897 GCF_033978785.1 Entelurus aequoreus
TTTGTTTGTTTGTTTTGGAATACAGTGAAGTGCACAGCAGCAGCCGTGTGGCTTTAAACAAACAGCAAAAATGATTTATTTCAGAGAGGACGCTTATCTCAGACACCCACGGGCAGCGTAATTGCGGCGCTTGTTGCGAGCAGAGAACACGGGGATAATGTTTCATGGGCAAATGAGCGACAGAGGAAAGAGGACATTGTGACACCCAGTGAACCGTGTAAAAATCGGAAGGATTTTCACAAAGTCAAGAGCAAACGTTGTACACACGAGCAGTTGTGCGGAAGTATTTATCAGCGAAAAGACTGGCGGCGCCCACAATGCATTGCATCTTCTCACGCCAGCCAATAGAGGAGGGCTCGTTCTGCCTTGGGCCTGTTGAGAAATGTTATTAGCTTTATATTAAAAACAGGTGGGAGAGAACCTAACGTTGTTTGGATTCAATACACGACGAGATGGAGCAAATGACACCTTGGAAAGTGTGTTGCATTTTACTATACTGACATTAGTGTAAGGCTGGGATGGACAATGTTATTTTTAAATATTCCAAAAGTGAAAGAATGGATTAGTATTAGTTAGGGCTGCATGGTATACCGGTACTTTTAAACATTCGTTCACTTTCTTCTTTCCTTAACGGATCTAAACTTTACCGCTGCAGGTATTTTTTTCTATATTTTTATTGTAATATTTTCAGAATGTGTTTGTTCTATTTTTGGCCGAAGTAAGACAAAGAAATCCATCTGAAATTGTCGTTAATTTTTAGTTTGAATTACATGATTTTAATAGTCCGGCCCGCGTGTGCACAGATTTTCCTCCATGCGGCCCCTGAGCTAAAATGAGTTTGACACCCCTGCACTGCAAAAACTGAAATCTAAGTAAGATGAAATATCTCAAATAAGGGTGATATTGGCTTATTTTCTGTCTGATAAGATCATTCTTCTCACTAAGCAGATTTTATGTTAGAGTCTTTTACTTGTTTTAAGTGTTTTGGTCCTAAATGATCTCAGTAAGATATTACAGCTTGTAGCTGAGATTTGATTACCTATATTGAGTAAAACATGCTTGGAACTAGAATATCAACTGTTGCAAAGCTGTGTCATCAACACTCACAAATATAAAACTACTTTTTTAAAGTAATAATTTCTTATTTCAAGCATGAAAAAAAAAAAATCATGACTTTGACACAATTTTGTCTCATAATTAAAACAGATGACAGCCAAATGGACTTTGCTGTTTTATTTTCAATGAAACAATAGAAAATACGTACTCATATAGTAGTACAGTTGGCACAGTACAGTAAACGGAGAGTTAATATTTAAACATTTAACATTTGACATTTCTAACAATTTTGAACAGAAATAGTTCATGCGCATTCAGATGAATTCTTCAAAATTACATTTAAACATTTTTTGGCCGGGGGCCAGGTTGTATATATGTGCACTAATTGACTGAAAGAGCACACACTTGGCGCGATGATGTCATGTTGTCGATGGAAAAATGCCTTTTTAGACCATATGAGTTGCCTGAGCGGCTAGGAGACCCCGAGAGTAACAAGCGGTTGCCTTGTTGCCTTTCCATTAAGAACAATACATTAGTTTTTAGTGTACGATTGCTGGTTTCAAGAAATGTAATGCCGAGCACATATCATTATGTCAAGATAATGGCACTAGCGTTTACTTAATTTAAGAATTGTTTTCAACATATTGAGCAAAAAGGTCTCTTTTTATTTATTTTTTCTACCAAGAAAAGTGCACTTATTAGTGAGAATATACTTATTTTAAGGTATTTTGGGGTTCATTGAGGTTAGCTAATTTTACTTGTTTTGGAAAGTCTTGACAAGCCAAATTTTCTTGTTCTATTGGCAGATAATTTTCCTTAGTTCAAGTAAAATACCCCTCATTTTTGTATTTTTTCTTCTTGTTTTTGAACACTGACTTTTTGCAGCGTGATCTAGTATATACAGTTGAGAGACGTTTCATGAGAGCAGAGCGTGTGCCATTAAAAGTCGGTGCCTGTTGCGAAGAGACGTATGACGTCAGCGAGAGCCGTTTTGCAGGCGGTCTCATTAACGTGGCTCCACTTCGACTGCGTCTTCTCCCCGCCATATTTTTTGTTGTTTTGCGAGTCCACTGACCGATAGAAGTTTGAACTATACGCTACTTTGTACGAGAAATGGCAACACGAGGAGGATGCATGCGCATGTACGAGCCAGTCTGCCCCACAACAAGAGAATAGCGGAAAAGAAAAAGCCCGTTGACTACATTGTCCGACTACATTGCACTTCGGGTAAATATTGACCATATATGGACAATCCACCAAAGTCACCAACGGCAAAAACATCACATATATACATATATACGTACATACATATACATATGCATACATACATACATAAATATATATACATACATTTATATATACATATAAATACATATACATAAATACACATACATATATAAATACATATACATAAATATATATATATATATATATATATATATATATATATATATATACATATACATAAATATATATATATATACATAAATATATATATATATATATATACATATACATAAATATATATATATATATATACATAAATGTATATATATATATATATATATATATATATATACATAAATATATATATATATATATATATATATACATAAATATATATATATACATAAATAAATATATATATATATATATATATATATATATACATACATACATACATATATATATATACATACATATATACATATACATAAATACATACATATACATACACACATATATAAGCACACATGCGCACACACACACACACAAACACACACACACATATACATACATACATATATATACATACATACACACATATACATATATATACATATACACACATATATACATATATATGTATACATATACATTATATATATATATATATATATATATATATATATATATATATATATATATATATATATATATATATATATATATATATATATATATATATATATATATATATATATATATATATATATATATATATATAACTATTCACTACTTTGTATGAGAAATGGCAACACGAGGACGATGCATGCGCATGTACGAGCCAGTCTGCCCCACAACAAGAGAATAGCGAAAAAGAAAAAGCCTGTTAACTACATCGTCCGACTACATTGCACTTTGGGTAAATATTGACCATATAGGGACAATCCGCCGACGTCCCCGACGGCAAAAACATCACCAATGGGGCAAATTCCAATTGTTTTCCGGAAGTATGAACGCGGTATAGCTTGGTTGGTAGAGTGGTCATGCCAGCAACTTGAGGGTTCCGGGTTCGATCCCCGCTTCTGCCGTCCTAGTCACTGCCGTTTTGTCCTTGGGCAAGACACTTTACCCACCTTCTCCCAGTGCTGCTCACACTGCTTTAAAAATGTAACTTAGATATTGGGTTTCACAACGTAAAGCGCTTTGAGTCACTAGAGAAAAGCGCTATATAAATATAATTCACTTCACTTCAATTCACTACTAATAAAGTACCGCGGTACTACTGATTAAAAAACTGTACTATAAAACATCCGGACGTGACGACACGCCGTCGTCACAATTCTGGTTTGATCGATTGATTGAAACTTGTATTAGTAGATTGCACAGTACAATACATATTCCGTACAATTGACCACTAAATGGTAACACCCCAATAAGTTTTTCAACTTGTTTAAGTCGGGGTCCACATAATCAATTCATGGTAAAGCGAGTTGAGGGGCATGTTCAGCAACGCACAGAGTACTTACCACCAAAGACAGTGTGGTGATAGACAAAAGAGAACAGACGCAATTTGGCTTAAAAACTAACGATAAAGTTGAAACTATAACACACTGATGTGGCTATCTGCAAGAGGTGCTTACCTCATGCTCTTAACCAGGGGTCTCCGTATCCGGCCCGCCAGCGTCCAAAATCAGGCCCGCGGAAGGTCCCAAGTATTAAAAAAAAAAAAAATGTCGTGACATTATCGCGCGCACTATATATATATCTAATATATATATATATATATATATATATATATATATATATATATATATATATATATATATATATATATATATATATATATATATATATATATATATATATATATCAATCAATCAATGTTTATTTATATAGCCCTAAATCACAAGTGTCTCAAAGGGCTGCACAAGCCACAACGACATCCTCGGTACAGAGCCCACGTAGGCAAGGCAAGGCAAGGCAACTTTATTTGTATAGCGCTTTTCATACACAAGGCAGACTCAAAGTGCTTCACAGACAACAAAGTGAAATGTAAGAAAATAAAAGCAAAATTAAAATGCAGACAATAAAAATAAAAACAGTGCAGACGTTAAAAGTTAAAAGATTAAAAGATTTAGCTGAAAGCTAAGGTGAACATAAAAGTCTTCAGTCTAGTTTTAAAAGTAGTGAGAGTTGGGGAGAGTCTGACATCTTCAGGAAGTTTATTCCAGCTATGTGTTGCATAGTGACTGAATGATGATCTCCCTTGATTTGAGTTTACTCTTGGAACCGCTATCAGATTGGTCTCAGAAGATCTTAGTGATCTAGAGGGCGTATATAGTGGGAGCATATCAGTGATATACTTGGGCCCTAGACCATGTAGTGATTTATATGTGAGCAGGAGGATTTTGAAATCTATTCTCTGATGTACAGGGAGCCAATGTAAGGATTTAAGAATTGGTGTAATGTGCTCACATTTTTTGGTCTTTGTTAGAACTCTAGCAGCAGCGTTCTGAACAAGCTGTAGCTGCCTGACAGTTTTTTTGGGAAGACCTGCAAGGAGACCATTACAATAGTCTAGCCTACTGGTAATAAAGGCATGTACAAGTTTTTCTAAGTCTTGAGCTGACATGAGCCCTCTAAGTCTTTTTACATTTTTGAGGTGATAGTAGGCCGATTTTGTTACTGATTTGATGTGACTGTCGAAATGTAAATCAGAATCTAAAATAACCCCAAGATTTCTGGCTTTATTTGAGGTTTTCAGGGACAGTGATTGAAGGTGTTGGATGACTTTAAACCTTTCTTTTTTAGCACCAAAAACAATTATCTCAGTTTTATCTTCATTTAGTTGTAGGAAATTTTGGCACATCCAGTGTTTGACTTGCTCAATGCACTGGCACAGAAGATCTATGGGGCGATAGTCATTTGGTGATAGCGCTACATAGATTTGGGTGTCATCGGCATAGCAATGATGGTCAATGTTATTATTTTGCATGATTTGTCCTAGTGGGAGCATATAGATGTTAAATAAAGTCGGCCCCAAGATTGAACCTTGGGGGACTCCACACGTTACGTTGGTTGGTTCTGATACAAAGTCACCAATAGAAACAAAATAGTTCCTATCTTGTAGATATGACTTGAACCAGCTTAAAACTGTGCCTGAGATCCCCACCCAGTTTTCCAACCTGTCCAAAAGTATTGAGTGGTCGACAGTGTCAAATGCAGCACTGAGGTCCAAAAGCATTAATACTGAAGTTTTGCCAGAGTCTGTGTTTAGACGGATGTCATTTATAACTTTAAGAAGGGCCGTCTCTGTGCTATGAAGAGGTCGAAATCCTGACTGGAAGTTGTTGTGGCAGCCAGTAGAAGCCAAGAAGTGATTTAGTTGTTGGAGGACAACTTTCTCAATTATTTTACTTATGAATGGTAGATTTGAAATTGGTCTGTAGTTGTTGATAACAGAGGCATCTAGGCTCTGCTTTTTTAGAAGAGGTTTAATGACTGCAGTTTTGAAAGCCTTCGGGAAATTGCCCGATTTAATAGAATTATTAACTATTTGCAAGATGTCTGTTGATAGGCAGTCAAAAACATTCTTAAAGAAGTTGGTAGGTAAAACATCAAGGCAGCAGGTGGATGACTTTAGAGCTGTCACCGTTTCCACTAGAGTTTTAGAGTCTATGGCATTAAAGCTTGCCATCATTGCTGTGTTACTTTTGCCTAAATGGGGTGGTGATCCAACTTTTTTACTTGAGATATTGATGGTGCGTCTGATGCCTTCAATTTTATCAGTATAAAAGAATGCAAAGTCATTGCATTTCTGCGTGGAATGGAGTTCGGCTGGTATTTGTGTTGGGGGTTTAGTCAGTCTGTCAACGATTGTGAATAGGGTTTTGGCCTTATTTGTGTTGCTGTTTATGATATTGGAGAAGAATGTTTCTCTAGCACTTTTTAAGACTAAATTGTAGGCCTGGAGGCTCTCTTTATAGATGTCATGGTGAATATGAAGTTTTGTATTCCGCCAGATTCGTTCAGCCTTCCTGCACTCTCTTCTCTGGGCTGTTACAGCAGCAGATTTTCTCCAGGGTGCCTTTTGCTTGCCAGAAATCGTTTTAACTGTAACAGGTGCAATGATATCTATGATATTCACAATTTTGGAATTAAAGTTGCTTACAAGATCATCAGCATGACATGGGTTTAGAGGTGGTAGTGAGGAGATGGCGTTTTTAAAGAGGACATTAGCATGTTCATTTATGTACCGCTTTTTGACATTCTTTGATTCTGTTTGTGTGTCCGGAATTACAGAAATATTAAAGAAAACACAGAAATGATCAGACAATGAAGGATCAATCACAAGAACATCAGAAACATTGAGACCTTTTGTGATAATCAGGTCCAGGGTGTGTCCCTTATAATGTGTAGCCTCTTTCACATGTTGAGACAGTTCAAATGTGTCTAAAATAGTAAAAAGTTCTTTTGCGCCCTTGTCATTTAAATCGTCAATATGAAAATTAAAATCACCAGTTATAACCAGGCAGTCAAAGTCAGTGGAGATGCTAGACAATAGTTCAGTAAAATCATCAAAAAAATTTGCAGAATATTTAGGTGGCCTGTAGATAATTAACAAGAGAATTTTGGGAGAGCATTTCAACACAGCACACAGGTATTCAAATGATGTAAACTCACCGAGTGACATCTGTTTCCCCTGAAACATGTTTTTAAATATAGCAGCAACCCCTCCACCTCTTTTCCCCGATCTACATATATCAATGAAGTTATAGTTGGGGGGTGCTGTCTCGATCAGAATGCTTGCACTGTTATTTTGTTCCAGCCATGTTTCAGTTAAAAACATAAAGTCAAGTTTAGAAGTGCTAATAAAATCATTGACTAAAAATGATTTGCTATTCAGAGACCTGACATTGAGCAGACCCATCCTGATGGTGTTATTGACAGGCTTCGATGTTGGCTTTGATTTGGAGATAATAGGAATGAGATTGTTTAGGTTAGCAGGGTGGCTAAGTTTCCCAATGTTTACTCTCTTGGTAGTCACAACAGGGATGTAGAAGGTGCCATGATTTGATGTAGGCAACCTTGGGCCCAGCTGATAATGTGGTCTACTGCTGAACCCTTTTCTGTATCAGAGATATTCAGGACTGCTGTCAGGGCGAGGCGGGGTTTGCCGTAAGGGGGAGGGGGAGTGAGCAGCGTCAGAGCTGGGACGAACTACTGAAGGTGGACGTTGAGGGCGTGTAAGGGGTTGGCGTGAGAAAGGTGAAGTATGGCTGGGGGTTGTGGAGCACGCCTTCGTGGAGGGGGTGGTGGAGGTGAGCGATGATCTAGGGGGGTAAAAATCTGAGTAGGGTGGGGCGTGAGTGGGGGTAGCTCCCGGAACTCCAAGGGGGAGAAGGGGGGAGAAAGGTCTACTTGAGGGAGGGAGAAAGATGGAGACGTGGATGGCTTGGGGGATGTGGGGGAGGGATCTTCACATGCATTCAGAATGGAGGGAGGGGCGGTAGAGGAGGATAGACACCTCTCCTCTTTGCTCTGGTGTATCTCATGGTCGACGTTCTCCTTTTGCAGTGGCGGTCCTCCTTCGACGTTCCTGATAGGCTGTGTTGTGTCTTCCTTCCTCGGTGGCTCCTCTTGTCTCTTGTCCTTGGCAGTGATGATAGATGCAAGATGCAGGAAGTGAAACATGTTGTTCATGAATAGCTTTACTCCCATCTTATTCAGGCAAAGTCCGTCTGCCTTAAAAAGATGCCTGCGGTCCCAGAAAAAGCTAAAATTGTCAATAAAATGCATTGAACGAGCAAGAAGTGCACTTGATAGCCACTCATTCAGCGAGTAAAGTCTACTGAATCTCTCAGCTCCTCTCCTGATTGGGGGTAGAGGAATGTAGTAACAGACACCTTCATAACAATATGTAATAGGTTTATATACACTATGCAAGTATATATATACATATATATATATATATATATATATATATATATATATATATATATATATATATATATATATATATATATATATATATATATATATATATATATATATATATATGTGTGTGGGAAAAAAATCACAAGACTATTTCATCTCTACAGGCCTGTTTCATGAGGGTTTCCTCAATCATCAGGAGATTTATATATATATATATATATATATATATATATATATATATATATATATATATATATATATATATATATATATATATATATATATATATATATATATATATATTAGGGCTGGGAATCTTTGGGTGTCCCACGATGTGATTCAAAATCGATTCTAGGGGTCACGATTCGATTCAAAATTGATGTTTTTTTTTAATTCAAAACGATTCTCGATTTTTTTTTTTTTTGAAAACAATACACAACAATACCATAATAATGCAATACAATTTAATTTTGGAGTTCTGAACTTGTAATTTCTTGCAGTGTTTATTAAGTGGTAATATGTCACATTTGTCCCAATTAACTTTATACCCTGATAAACAGCCATATTCAGCGATGACATTATTGATATAAAGAACACAGGAGTTAACATGTGACAGGTAAAAAAATTATGTCGTCACAATACATTGATAGCTTATTATACTGAGAGCCAATATTTATACCATGAATATTATTTTCACTTCTTATTTTTGCAGCTAAGGGTTCAATAACCAAATTAAATAATAATCCAGATGCAGGACATCCCTGTTTTACTCCTCTTTTTAACAAAAAAGGTTCTGAAATATGATTATTGGTTTTGACTGATGCCATGGGCCTTGTATAAAGCATCTTAATCCATTGTATATAATGATCTCCAAATCCAAATTTACGTAATGTGCAAAACATAAATGAGCAGTTTATGCGGTGGAATGCCTTCTCCGCATCAACAGTACATACTGCTGTGGGATAAGGGAGACTTCTAGCATAGTAAATAACATTCAACAATTTCCTTGTATTGTCTGAAGATTGTCGACCTTCCATGAAGCCAGTTTGGTCAGTATGAATTAATTTTCCTATTACATTTGATAATCGTGTGGGTAAGATTTTTGCCAAGATTCAAAAGGATTGTCTGTTCATTCAATACATAGGATTTCAGCAGGATCTACCCCAGTCTGCTGACATGCAAGCAGAGTAGTAGATTTTTGTAAAAAGCTTTTATAATTGTAAAGGACAATGTTTTATCAACTGATTGCAATAATGTACATTTGTTTGAACTATTAAATGAACCAAAAATATGACTTATTTTATCTTTGTGAAAATATTGGACACAGTGTGTTGTCAAGTTTATGAGATGCGATGCAAGTGTAAGCCACTCTGACACTATTGTTCTTTTTTATTTTAATGTCTAATGATAATGTCAATGAGGGATTGCATTGTTATGGTATTGCTGTGTATTGTTTTGTTGGATTGATTAATAAAAAAAATAAAAATAAATAAATAAAATTAAAAAAAATAAAAAAATTTTAAAAAAAAAATCGATTTTTTATAAATGAGAAACGATTCTGAATCGCACAACGTCAGAATCGCGATTCGAATTCGAATCGATTTTTTCCCCCACCCCTAATATATATATATATATATATATATATATAATGTAGTAACAAACACCTTCATAACAATATGTAATATGTACAATATACACACTGCAAGTATATATATAATGTAGTAACAGACACCTTCATAACAATATGTAATATGTACAATATATAAATACACTGTAAGTATATATATAACATAATAACAGACACCTTCATAACAATATGTAATATGTTTTATATACACTCTGCATGTATATATATATATATAAATATATATATATATATATATATATATTTATATATATATATATATATATATATATATATATATATATATATATATATATATATATATATATATATATATATATATACACACATATATATAATGTAGTAACAGACACTTTCATAACAATATGTAATATGTACAATATTCACACTGCAAGTATATATAAATAATGTAGTAACAGACACCTTCATAACAATATGTAATGTGTTATGAAGGTGTCTGTACATTATATATACTAGATATACTTGCAGTGTGTATATTGTACATATTACATATTATTATGTGTCTGTTACCACATTATATATATATATATATATATATATATATATATATATATATATATATATATATATATATATATATATATATATATATATACTTGCAATGTGTATATTTTATATATTGCATGTGTCTGTTACTACATTATATATATACTATATTTACAGTAAAATTTACCATAAAAAAACAGTAATACTGGTTTTTAATGTACAATAATTCATTGTAAAAACAATAGTAAAAAAATGGCAGCATAAGCACATTTTTTTAACGTGCCGTTTTTAGATTTACAGTAATTTGGTGTAAAAACCACCATAAATGTTACGGTAAATTTCTGCTAGTTTTGTATCGTAAAATCTACAATTTTTTATTTTGACAGTGAACGATCGCATATCATCAATGGACTAGGTTGTCATCCTCCATTGTGCGTGCGGTGGTGCAGTTGGAAAAAGAGGAGGAGAAAAAAAAAGAACAGAGAGGATGGGAGCAGATGCTTTTAGACGGTGTGGGGGCAGTGATGAGGGTCACCATGACTGGGAAAGAAATCCCTTCAGCCTCAACACACAAGCGCTTGTGCGCACACATGCACAAGCGTCAGTGGAAAAAACGAGTGAGGAATGCTCTGCCGACCTGGTAGGCCGGAAGGAGAAAGAGATGATACGGTATTATCTGCTCACAGACGCTACCTGGTGGCAGTTTGAGTACACTGCAGCTCGCCCTGGATAAATTAACCACCCATATGGAGTGAAATGACAGCCAAAACTATTTTATTCAATTAAAAATCTACTTGCAAGTAAAGAAAAACTATTTTCTGGAGAAAAAAAAAATATATGCAAGTATAAAAACAATTTTCTACAAGTGAAAAAACAATTTGCACGTATAAAAACAATTTTTATTCAATTTAAACCCTTTGGCAGTAATATTCCACACACTAGCACTCAGGGCACCTGTAATTGGCAGTCTACAACGACAGGTGGTGCTGCTGAGTCAATTTAAGGCCGTCAGAGCTACCGTTATTTGCGCATGGTGCCGTCTGCCAAAAAAAAGAAGAACCAAAGAAGAAGAAGAAGCAGGGTGGAGAGTAAATTGGCAGACAGAAAAGAGGGGAAACAAGCTCACCCTTTAAGTTTCCCCTCTCTTCTCTAAGCCATTGTACTCCCCACACTGCCTCTTCTTCTTTGTTATTTTTGGCGGATGGCACCATGTGCAAATAACAGTAGCTCTGACGGCCTTTATTTGACACAGCAGCACCACCTGTCGTTGCAGAGTGCGAATTACGAGTGACCTGAGTGCAAGTGTGTGGATCGCGCAGGGTGGAATATTACTGTCAAATCTTTTACCTTGACAATTGTTTTATTTACCTAAAATGTTTTTTCTTAATTGAAGAAAAACATTTTGTTTTTTACCTGTGAATCACACTTGCAAATAGTTTTACCTGCAGAAAATCATTTTTTTACTTGTGAATCTTTTTTTTTTATTGAATAAACTTTTTTTTATACTTGCAAAAAAAGTTTTTTTACTCGCAAATCGTTTAATTGAACAAAAAAATATTTTTTACTTGCAGAATTGTATTTATTTTTTACTTGCAATTTTTTTTAAATTAAGAATAATTGTTTTTACTGGCAAACTGTTCATTGAGAAAAAAATTTTTTTATTCTTGTATGTTGTTTTTTTTTTCCTTGAAAAACATTTTTTTCAATAGCAAATTTTTTTTTTTAATAAAAATATGTTTTAGACTTGCAAATCAATGTTTTAATTAAATTACAATTAAATTAAAATGGTTGTTTATATAGCCTTATACTTGCAAATGTCTTACTTGCAAATGTGTTTTTACTTTCAGAATTTTTTTAAACTTTCGTTATCGTTTTTTTACTTGCAGAAAAAATGATTTTTTACTTGCAGATTTTTTTTTACTTGTATAAAAACATTTTCTACTTGCAGAAGTGTTTTCTTTTTCTTGCAGATTTTTTTACTTGATGAAATCTGTTTTCTTTACTTGCAAAAATTGTTATTTTTTAACCTGTGAATCATTTTTTATTGAAGCAAATAATTTTTTTTACTTGCAAAAACATTTTTTTTTTACTTGCAAATTGTTTAATTGAAGAAAAATATTTTTTACTTGCATAATTTTCTTCTTAACTAGCAAATTATTATTGAATGAAGAATAATTGTTTTTACTTGCAAAATTGTTTATTGAAGAAAATATGTTTTTATACTTGTAGATTTGTTTTTTAACTTGCAAAATACATTTTCTTATAGTGGCAAATCGTTTTTTTTACCTGCAGATATGTTTTCAATACCAAATTGTTATTTAAAAAAAAATACAAATATGTTTTTAGACTTGCAAATCAATGTTTTAATTAAATTAAAATAGTTGTTTATAATTCCATTTTTTTTTAACTTGCAGACAATTCTTTATACTTGACAATGTATTTTTACTTGCAGATTTTTTTTAATAGCAAATTGTGTTTAAAAATATATATATATTTTAGACTTGCAGATCAATGTTTTAATTAAATCAAAATTTAATTAAAATAGTTTTTTTTTAACTCACAGAACATTTTTTATACTTGCTTTTTTACTTGCAGAATGTGTTTTTTACTTTCAAATCTTTTTTTTATTTGCAGAAAATTATTTTTATACTTGCAAATTTCTTACTTGCAGATTTGTTTTTATTTTATTTGTTTTCACTTGCAAATCATTTTACTAGCAGAAATGTTTTATACTCGATACTTGCAGAATTATATTTTTTTTACTTTAGTATTTTTTTTTTTTACTTACAGAAAATATTTTTTTACTCGCAGAAAAATGTTTTTCCATGCAGAATAATGTTTAATTGGAGATTTTTTTTACTTGGATAAAAACATTTTCTATTTGCAGAAGTGGTTTTTTTTTTTTACTTGCAGATTTTTTTTACCTGATGAAATGGTTTTTTTTACTTGCAGAAACAATTTATTTTACTTGCAGAACAATTATTTTTTTATCTGTGATTTTGTTGTTTTATTATTATTTTTTAATTTTACTTGTGATTAGTTGGGTATGAGAAAAAAAAGTGTATTTGTGGAGTTTTGCCAGTAATTTCACTCCATAACCCCACTCCTTAATGCTTCAGTCACACACGCAGGATTCTCACAGGAATGAGGCAGCTGCAAACAACAGGATGCTTCAGCATAACAAAGCCATTTCTTCTTTGCCACCACGGCACACATGACATCCTGGTGTGCTCCCCTGAAGCCTTCCCTCAAACACACGCCAAGCTTTTCAAAAGCATTACGCCCGAGACGGAAGATAGTTTTATGGCGGCGGACACTTCAGTGAGAAGAAGGTTTGATTCACGAGAATCAGAGCATGGGAGGGCGCCGGACGGGAGCGGGGTTCACGTTGCCGTGGCGACATTCCCAGAAGTGGGGCAGAAGTAAACGCGCTTTGAAAATAGCCCGGAATAAAAACAGGCACGGCACAATTTTTTTTCCTGTGGAGAATGTGCACCTGGCGGCTGCTGCAAACGCACACCACCGAAGGCAAACAGGCATGAACGGGATGCGTGCACTAACACGCGTGTTACACACTTGCAACACAACGCTGATGGCTTCAGTCAACACCTGGAATAAACACAACTGTACATTGAAAAACCTTCCCTTGGTTTTTAGAGATGGGTACTTTTGACTTTTTCTGTGCCTGGGAATCAAAATCGGGACAATATTGTGCACTTTTGTGTGTGTTCAAATGTGTTAATCAATGTTCATGTTTAAACTTTGTTGTGCAGTTACAGTATTTTGTTTTCTTACACTTCTGTGTCTCATTTGTAAGTACTGCACTGTCTTGTATTATATAGTAAATTATGCATGCAGTTGTAAATCCAAGATGCTAGATGGCAGTAGTGTGCAGACTTCAGGAAGTAGCCTTTTTCCATTTACTTTTTTTTAAACTTGCAGAAAATTATTTATACTTGCAAATGTCTTACTTGCAGATTTTGTTTTACTTGCGAATCGCTTTACTAGCAGAAACGTTTTATACTCGCAAATGTTTTTTTTTACTTGCAGAATTTTTTTTTAAAACTTTCGTGTTGTTTTTTTACTCGCAGAAAAATAATGTTTTTCCTTGCTGAACAATGTTGTTTAATTGAAGATTTTAATTTTTACTTGTATATAAACATTTTGTACTGCAGAAGTGTTTTTTTTTTACATTTTTTATACATTTTTTACTTGATATGTTTTTTTTACTTGCAGAAAATTTTTCTTTTACTTGCAGAAACATTTTTTTTTTTACCTGCGATTCTTTTTTTAAATTATTTTTAAAATGTATTTTATTCTTACACTTACACGGTCTACACAACGCTAATGGCTTCAGTCAACACCTGGAATAAACAACTCCACGTTAAAAAAGCTTCCCTTGTTTTTTAGAGATGGGGACTTTTGAACCGATAACGGTACAAATTTTCTGTGCCTGGGAATCAAACTCGGGACAATATTGTGTACGTTTGTGTGTTGTTAAATGTGTTAGTAAATGCTCATGTTTAAACTTTGTTGTGCAGGTATTGTCTGTGTCTCATTTGCAAGTACTGTACTGTCTTGTATTATACAGTAAATTCTGCATGCATTTACTTGCAAATCGCTTTACTAGCAGAAACGTTTTATAATCGCAAATGTTTTTTTTTTTAACTTGCATTATTTTATTTTTTTTAACTTTCGTATCATTTTTTTAATCTCAGAAAAATAATGTTTTTCCTTGCAGAAAAATGTTTGATTGGAGATTTTTTTTACTTGGATAAAAAACATTTTGTACTGCAGAAGTGGGTTTTTTTTTTTACTTGATGAAATCTTTTTTTTACTTGCAAAAAAATGTTCTTTTACTTGCAGAAAATGTGTCTTTTTTTACCTGCGATCCGTTGTTTTAATTATTTATTTATTTATTTTATTCTTAGCTGGGTACTTTTGACTTTTATACCGATAACGGTACACATTTCCTGTGCCTGGGAATCAAACTCGGGACAATATTGTGTACTTTTGTGCGTGTTCAAATGTGTTAATAAATGCTCATGTTATTTTCTTACACTTTTGTGTCTCATTTGTAAGTACTGCACTGTCTTGTATTATATAGTAAATTCTGCATGCAGTTGCAATTCCAAGATGCTAGATGTCAGTAGTGTGCAGACTTCAGGAAGTAGCCTTTTCCCCATTAAGGGGGCTGTTTGTAACATTCAAACAGATGCCTAGGGGACGCTAACTTGCAAGTGTATTTGAAGCGTTATATATCCCGTCCTTTTACGGTTCCTAGGACGTCATGACGGAAGTACGTACGCAACACGTGCATTAGCTTTGGGTGTTCTTAGCTAATAATAGCGATTTCGGATAGCTAGCGTTAGCCGTCATTGAATGTATATTCTATCGTAACAACAACGTGATTGTGTGCGTATGTGCCGGCGAGACAGGATAAATGATCCAAATATTGTATTTTCCGAACTATAGAGCGCACTGGTATACAATAATTTTTTTTTTTTATATATATTAGCCGCACCTGACTATAAGCCACAGTTATATACGTTGTGAAATGAGTTCTTTACACAGAAATAACTTGTAAATGTTTATTTACGTACCTTAATTGTTTCCAAACGGTGCCTGTAACACGGCAGTAAAACATCTGATCAAACAAAACATAAGTCATCGTCATGGACCCACAAACTGCGCAAGCTAGCTGTCCAATCACTTAAGTTCTGTTAAACCACTAATGCTAACATCCCGAGATGACGGTATGACTGTATTGATGTGGGCTGGTCTCCTGAAGCTTCAGTAAAACTTGATAATATTCCTATTCTGTCTTGATGGTCCTTCTTACTCAGCATATATGTCATCGAAAGAATTTGGGATTGACCAGTGACTTTAATTCCCTGAGAGGGAATACTGGCCAGACGCAACAGTACACGCGTGTGTGTTTGTGTGTGTGTGTGTGTGTGTGTGTGTGTGTTTGTGTGATATCTCATGACACATATCAGGGATCTTCAGACTGACAGCAGTCAGTTTGAATTACTTTTACACTCATCGTGATGTGTTTGACCCCTGTGTTTACACCTTCCTCTCACACACACACACCCACACCCACACACACACACACACACACACACACTAACACGCTGTTCCCCCGCACGGCACTTGGGGGACGATTCGAAACTGAAGGTCCGTGGACGAGTGGCCCTCTGCAGTAATTGGGTCCCGTGTGACCCGGCAAATCCATGTCAGCATTGGTCACATGGGACATTAATCTAAATGGCATCAGTGTCCTACTTCGCTTTTTATACGTGTATATGTGTGTGTGAGTGTGTGTGTGTGTGTGGCCTGAAGGCTTAAAAAAGTATGACATCCACGGGAAAAAAAAAAGAAGTTCAAACTGACACAAAAGAATGATTTTTCTTACACAGTGAAATGTCTCACACCATCAAGGCACTTGGTTAGGGGTCCTCAAACTACGGCCCACGGGACCCCCCCATTTTCGACAACATTTAAAGTTGAAACATTGAAAATGTGCTGCCATCTGGTGGAGGATGTCAATATTGTTAGTCATAGAATGAATATCATGGAACCATTTACGACAACCTCTCCCACACATGGTCCAAATAATCCAAAACCAACACAGAAAGTCACTTATACTTGTGATACAAAAACACACACTGGCCACTAAACTATGTAGACATTATTAAACAAAATGTCTAAGTACCATGCACAATTCAAAAGCACGCCCATTTAAATGCACTACAAAGCATGATGGGTAATTTGCATGGACCATGACAATTACACCACTTTCAAAGTGCAAAAAAGCGATATAAACAATAGGTACTAACTTAGACAACCTTTCCCACACACGGTCCAAATATGGTATTTTCCGGACTGTAGCGCGCACTGGAATACAAGCCGCACCCGCTAAATTTGACAAGAAAAACAATTTTTATATAATAGCCAAACCCGACTATAAGCCGCAGATATATACGCTGTGAAATGAGTTATTTACACAGAGAGATTCTGTAAATGTTTGTTTACATACCTTAATTGTTTCCAAACGGTGTCTGGGACACGGCATTAAAACGGCTGATCAAACAAAACAGAAGTTATCGTCATGGACCCACTAACTGTGCAAGCTGGCTGTCCAATCAGCTAAAGAGACTCAATAATTCCACGGTGATGTTTTGGTGAATTTCCAAAGCTCAAACAATAAAGTGTGCCATTGTAAATTAACAATAGTAACAAACACTCGCAAACGTGTTAGTATGTTAGCTTATGCTGACGACGCTAGCTTCATTAAGTTTTTTTTTGATTGATTGAGACTTTTATTAGTAGGTTGCACAGTGAAGTACATATTCCGTACAATTGACCACTAAATGGTAACACCCGAATACGTTTTTCAACTTGTTTAAGTCGGGGTCCGCTTAAATTGATTCATGATACAGATATATACTATCATATATACTATCATCATAATACAGTCATCACACAAGATAATCACATTGAATTATTTACATTATTTACAATCAGGGGTGTGGAGGGGGTGGGGGGGGGGGGGGTATGGACATCAAGTAGTGGACATAGAGAGAGAGAGAGAGAGAGAGAGAGAGATCAGAAGGCATAAGAAAAAGAAAAAGTATCTGCATTTGATTGTTTACATTTGATTGTTAGCAATCCGGGGAGGGTGTTAGTTTAGGGTTGTAGCTGCCTGGAGGTGAACTTTTATTGCGGTTTTGAAGGAGGATAGAGATGCCCTTTCTTTTATACCTGTTGGGAGCGCATTCCACGTTGATGTGGCATAGAAAGAGAATGAGTTAAGACCTTTGTTAGTTTGGAATCTGGGTGAAACAGAGCGTACAAATACGCATGGGTGAAACAGAGCGTACAAATACGCATGAAAACAGTCCTACAGACATCACACATGGGACGGTATAGTAGGTAAGAATTGTTTTAGTTATATTGTAAAACTTGCAACCGTTGTTTGGAGTGACGAATGAAGAATCCATATGAGGAGAAACGCTATGGACGACTAGGAGACTTGTATTTCCGGTTAAAAAGCTTAAAACAGCAGGAAACACGTGTATGCATTCACCCGGCAGCACCTGCAGTGAGCGGACACACCATTTACGTGTCTTGGCACGTGTTTGATAAAAAATATTTATATACATATATATACACACACACATCAGCGTCCACATCTGGCCCCACATTTGACAAGAATATAGTTGAAACATTAAAAACGCTGCCACCTATTGGATGATGTCAATATTGTTAGTCATAGACCAGGAGAATTACACCTTATTCAATGTTTATAGAATGCATATCATGGAACCATTTACGACAACCTTTCCCACACATGGTCCAAATAATCCAAAACCAACACAGAAAGTCACTTATACTTGTGATACAAAAACAATCTGCAAAATAAACTATGTGGACATTACCAAAAAAAAAATGTCTAAGTACCATGCACAACTTAAAATTACACCCATTTAAATGCACCACAAAGCATGATGGGTAATTTGCAAAAGGCTCTCTCCACACTTCAACATGATTCTGATGGATTTAACAACTTCACGGAAATAAACAGGGAAGTAAACAATGTAGGCATGGTTAATGTTCAATATTTTATTGTTTATACCGTGTTAATGTGTTCAGTCCGTTCGATACTGTAAAGGTTGTTTTAATTCACGCTTTAACCGAAGTGCCTGATCATTTCCTGCTAATATTGTAAATCCAGCTATAATTAAAGCTGCAAGCAGCATTGGTCGGGTCCGCCTTTTGGCAGGTGCTAGTCCTAGGTGTCCCAACACTTTTGTCCAGTGGTAGTCCTGAGTGAGACCTACATAGCGGTTTTTGTTTCGTGTCTCTACGATATTCGTACTGGGAGTTAGAGGAAGTTGTGTCTGTGTTTTTTTCCTAGGTGTTGCGGCAGAGTGGTTGTTTTCTTTGAAGGCGCGTAAAATCACAGCAGCGGAGCAGCTTTAGTGGTCCTAATTCCATTTCACATAGTCATTATAGGGTATTGTGTGTAGAATTTTGAGGACAAAAAAGAAATAATTCCATTTCACGTTGTCATTGTAGGCAGCGGAGCAGCATCAGCGCAGCGGTTCTTTGAAGGCTCGTAAAATCAAAACCGTAGCACTTATCAAAACGCTTTCGTCAACTTTTAATCAGAAAGGTTCAATCTCTCTCCTGTAGTAGTTTGAAGCCGAAACGACAAACGCGCTCAGAGGAGATAATGTTTGATGTTTGGTGACCGGATTAAACAAAACATTTGTTTTGAAGGAGGGATAGCAAACTTCCTGTTGATTTTTGCTGAAGGATGTCAATCTATGAAATGTAGGTCTAAGTGAGACCTACGTAGAGGTTTTTGTGTCATGTCTCTAAGACGTTCCTACCGGAAGTTACAAGCAGTTTTGTCTGTGTTTTCCTCTGAGAAGCAGTTTTGTCTCTGTTTTATTCAAAAATTGCGCTAGAGCGCAATTTTGAGTTTTGGGGTTCATTTTTTTTTAGATCGCAATTTCCACCAGTCCCAATGTGTGTAAAAATTTTGGTGAGTTTTGAAGTATTTTAAGGGAGTCAAATTACAGCTCAAAGAGGCAAACATTTGTGTTTTTAGTCATTTGTTGTGTTGAAGGGGAAATTGCCAACTTTCTGTTGGTTTTTGCCCGAGGATGTGAAATTATGAATTGTAGGTCTAAGTGAGACCTACATAGAGGTTTTTGTTTCATGTCTCTACGACCTTCCTAGTGGGAGTTACAGGCAGTTTGTTTTTGTTTTTTTCCTAGGGGGCGCTAGAGCGCAATTTTTATTTTTGGGGTTTGGTTTTTTTTACTAAAGTGTGCTGTCCCAGTTTTTCTATGTGTGTATAAAATTTGGTGAGTTTTGAAGCATGTTAGGGGGGGAAAAGTAGTGCGCAAAGCTGCGGAATAATAATCAACCTTACAATTTCAATAGGTTCCTTTGTACCTGTACAAAGGACTCCCTGTGGGAGTCCTTTATACAGGGTACATGCGGACCCTAATAAAGTGTGCTGTCCCAGTTTTTCTATGTGTGTATAAAATTTGGTGAGTTTTGAAGCATGTTAGGGGGGGAAAAGTAGTGCGCAAAGCTGCGGAATAATAATCAACCTTACAATTTCAATAGGTTCCTTTGTACCTGTACAAAGGACTCCCTGTGGGAGTCCTTTATACAGGGTACATGCGGACCCTAAATATAAACTTCGCTCGAAATAAAAACATGTTTATAGCCTGAAACCAAGCAATACATCATGATTATACTGTATGTCCAATCACCGAGAAGCACTGGGAAGAAGTGGACAGACTTGACGCGTGAGAACTGCACAAGATGGGCTGTGAAACCCAGGATTACAAGTGAGAAGACGCTAATTAGCAGGAAACAATTACGTAGTGTGGAGTGTTTGGTCAGTGATACTTTAACGCTGCACTGATAGTGTTAGGTCAGATATCACACTCGGCATGAGCGTCGCTCCTTCTGCTACCGACACAGGAAACACACCAACAGAGGAAATTATGCAAGGTGTTGTCAGAATAGATTTGCTCTAACTTTTGTTGGGCCCGAAAGAGCGAGGACGTTTACGTGGTGTGCTGGGCTGTGAAGGTAGAGTTGAGGGTTCGGCGCCGGCAGTGATGGGTCAAACGATACCGAAGCATCGATGGTTTATGAAACTCGGAAATGGATACTGTGTCTCGGGATGTTTAGGAAAAAACGTGACCGATACAGCGGCTGTGTCATACCGATACAGCTGCTGTGTCATACCGTGTCATACCTAGCGGTGCATTCTGCACCACTAGTAGCTATTTGGCAAATAGCAAGTTAATCGCTACCTGACAACTGGTGCGTTAAACGCTAGCTGACAACCGGTGTGCTACTCGCTATCTGACAGTGTGCTAAACGCTAGCTGACAGCTGATGCGCTAAACGCTAGCTGACAACTAGTGTGCTAATTGCTAGTTTGCAACTAGGGCGCTAATTACTAGTTGGCAGCCTACGTCGCTAATGGCCGGCTGACGACTGCTGCATAATCGCTAGCTTACAACTGGTGCACTAATTACCAGCATACAACTGGTGTGCTAATCGCCAGCTGACATTGAGCGCGTTAATTGTTAGCTGACAACTAAAAGGGTAATGATAGCTGGCAGCATGGACCACTAGTAGCTCGGTGACAAATAGCATGCTTATCGCTACCTGACAACTGGTGCCTTAATCACCAGCCCACTACTGGTGTGCTAATTGCTAGTTTACAACTAGAGCGCTAATTACTAGTTGGCAGCCTACGTCGCTAATGGCCAGCTGACGACTGATGCGTAATCGCTAGCTTACAACTGGTGCACTAATTAATAGCAGACAACTGGTGTTTTAATCGCTAGCTGACATTGAGCGCGTTAATTGTTAGCTGACAACTAAAAGGGTAATGATAGCTGGCAGCATGGACCACTAGTAGCTCACTGACAAATAGCATGCTAATCGCTACCTGACAACTAGTGCCCTAATCACCAGCCCACTACTGGTGCGCTAATTGCTAGTTTACAACTAGGGCGCTAATTACTAGTTGGCAGCCTACGTCGCTAATCGCCGGCTGGCGACTGCTGCATAATCGCTAGCTTACAACTGGTGCACTAATTACCAGCATACAACTGGTGTGCTAATCGCTAGCTGACATTGAGCGTGTTAATTGTTAGCTGACAACTAAAAGGGTAATGATAGCTGGCAGCATGGACCACTAGTAGCTCGCTGACAAATAGCATGCTTATCGCTACCTGACAACTAGTGCCCTAATCACCAGCCCACTACTGGTGCGCTAATTGAGCGTGCCAATCGTCGGCTGACAATTGGTTCGCAAAACGTTATCTGACAACTGGTGCACTAATTGCTAGTTGACAATCTAGAGCGCTAATTGCTAGATGGCAGCTTGCATCGCTAATCGCCAACTGACAAATGAAGCGCTAATCGCTTGTCGACAACTGGTGCGCTAATCGCAAACTGACAATGTGGAGAATGCATATATGTTTAAGAGTTCTTTCTTTATTCATAGTCATGTTTAAAGCAGCTAGTGTTTTTCCATTTGTACTCTATTTTTTTAGGAATATGTCCGCAAGTAAACTGTGTGTGTTACCTTAAAGGCTTGCAACGTAGGAGTTGGAGTACTCCCTTATATCTTATATGTAGTAAAACAATGAGCCTGTGTTCCATTCTGGAGAGGGTGGGGGCTGTTTGCGTATTCAAGAAGTTGTCTCTCACTGTTTGAATGTTAGACCATCCCGAGATGACGGTATGACTGTATTGATGTGGGCTGGTCTCCTGAAGCTTCAGTAAAACGTGTTAATATTCCTATTCTGTCTTGATGGTCCTTCTTACTTTGCATATATGTCATCTGAAAGAATTTGAGATTGACCAGTGACTTTAATTCCCTGAGAGGGAATACTGGCCAGATGCAACAACAACCAGAGTGATCATTCCTAGCTGGCAGCTTGCCTCGCTAAACACTAGCTGGTGCGGTAATCGTTAGCTATCTTAAATGTGAACAATAACAATTCTTCATTCATGTTTTTATTTAAATCTGCCTGGTACATCGAGTACGGTAATCATGCCACCTTTTGTAATTAATCTTCATGTGCACTTAAAGGCCTACTGAAACCCACTACTACCGACCACGCAGTCTGATAGTTTATACATCAATGATGAAATTTTAAAATTGCAACACATGCCAATACGGGCAGGTTAACTTATAAAGTGCAATTTTAAATTTCCCGCTAAACTTTCGGTTGAAAACGTCTATGTATGATGACGTATGCGCGTGACGTCAATAGTTAAATGAAAGTATTCGGACACCATTGAATCCAATACAAAAAAGCTCTGTTTTCATCTCAAAATTCCACAGTATTCTGGACATCTGTGTTGGTGAATCTTTTGCAATTTGTTTAATGAACAATGAAGACTGCAAAGAAGAAAGTTGTAGGTGGGATCGGTGTATTAGCATCTGGCTGCAGCAACACAACCAGGAGGACTTTGACTTGGATAGCAGACGCGCTATCCGACGCTAGCCTCCGATCGCACGGATGATCGGGTGAAGTCCTTCGTCCTTCCGTCGATCGCTGGAACGCAGGTGAGCACGGGTGTTGATGAGCAGATGAGGGCTGGTTGGCGTAAGTGGAGCGCTAATATTTTTATCATAGCGCTGTGAGGTCACGTTGCTAAGTTAGCTTCAATGGCGTCGTTAGCAACAGCATTGTTAAGCTTCGCCAAGCTGGAAAGCATTAACCGTGTGTTTACATGTCCATGGTTTAATAGTATTGTTGATCTTCTGTCTATCCTTCCAGTCAGGGGTTTATTTCTTTTGTTTCTATCTGCATTTAAGCACGATGCTATCACGTTACCTCTGTAGCTAAAGTGCTTCGCCGATGTATTGTCGTGGAGATAAAAGTCACTGTGAATGTCCTTTTCGCGTTCTCGACTCTCATTTTCAAGAGGATATAGTATCCGAGGTGGTTTAAAATACAAATCCGTGATCCACAATAGAAAAAGGAGAGAGTGTGGAATCCAATGAGCCAGCTTGTACCTAAATTACGGTCAGAGCGGAAAAAGATGCGTCCTGCACTGCACTCTAGTCCTTCACTCTCACGTTCCTCATCCACGAATCTTTCATCCTGGCTCAAATTAATGGGGTAATCGTCGCTTTCTCGGTCCGAATCGCTCTCGCTGCTGGTGTAAACAATGGGGAAATGTGAGGAGCCTTTCAACCTGCGACGTCACGCTACTTCCGGTACAGGCAAGGCTTTTTTTTTTATATCAGCGACCAAAAGTTGCGAACTTTATCGTCGATGTTCTCTACTAAATCCTTTCAGCAAAAATATGGCAATATCGCGAAATGATCAAGTATGACACATGGAATGGATCTGCTATCCCCGTTTAAATAAAAACATTTAATTTCAGTAGGCCTTTAAAGACATTTACATTTGTGGAACATTTGCATGGCAATTATAAAAATTATCGACCAAAAATTCCCAACCGTCTGCAGACCACCTGGGGGGACCCCTGAGTGTTGCCTCCATTTTAAACACACGTACCTTTGAAAGGTTCCAAAAGTAAAACAGCGTCTGTTTCGAGGCAGACTTTTATTAGATTGTACAGCCTTGGCAGAGCGGGGCACTAAAAGGAGACTTTTCAAACTTTTGCAGTAAGTGTGACCAATATTGCTTCTCACAGACCGGAGGGATATCAGCAGGCGCCTTCCTTTTTGATCCGTGCACATCTCAATTAGCGGAGTGGCGCGGCAGACACGGAGGCTTTGTGTTTGCACTCGCTGATGAAATTGAGTGCAAAGTAGGAATCTCGTCTGCCGCTGACAACTTATTTCTGTTTGGGGGGGCCTTTGGAAAGCAGCCGCCACAAGTGTACCAACCTCGGAGGTAACGAGAGAGGGGCCTTTTGAATCTGCCGAGGCAGACAAACACAAAACTAAATGCACCTGCAATTGTGTGCAAGAGCGTAAAATAGACCAGGTTGGAGAGGAAAACAAAGGTTCACTGAAAAAAGCCACTGTTGGTAAAAGATGACCTCTGATTGGCTCAGACTAGAAGACAAATGTTTAAAGTAGGGCCAAACTAGGGCCATGCCGATGCTTTTAAATTGGCCTACGACACTTAATGAGTTATATGAGGTATCTTACCATGCAGGGAGATTGCATTCATTTTAAGAGATGCTATTTTGTCGCAATCAAATGGACAACGCGAGCAATTTAGGTCGCTGACTTTTAATTTTGCAATAAACAAACACATGCACAGCATTTACTTAACAACCCAATGCAAACAACCTTCCCTAGTCATGGTGCAAAAAAAAAAATATATATATATATATATGCAACCAACACAAAAAGTCAACACACATGGTCACACATAACACAACCTGCTCACTGACCTTTGTGGATACTATGAAAAATGTCCTTGCACCATAAAAAAAACCAAAAAAAATGATGGAAAAATGAAAACACTACACACTCATCCATGTTTGGCACATTTTAGCTGCTGATTAATTATAAAACTTCGAGGCTGTCACAAAAGTAAACAAGGTAGAAGTCGAACTTTCACATAGTATGATATATATATATATATATATATATATATATATATATATATATATATATATATATATATATATATATATATATATATATATATATATATATATACATACATAACTCTTATTTATAGATCCGTATTGCTCTGGGATAACCTGCCTTGAATTCTCACCGGCATTGAAAGTGAACAGGTTTTTAAAGGAACTAATATTTGATCTGAGTCTGTAAATTAGTTTTCTTGTTGATGATTTGTGTTCGGTTTTGTATTGTGTAGTTATAATTTATATGGTAACTAATATTCTGAGACTGTACATTGCTTGTTTGTTTGCTTGTTGATGATTTGTATTTGTTTCTGTATTGTGTAGTTATAATTATATGCTTCTACTTGTAATTGTATTGAGTTTGTGGACCCCAGGAAGACAAGTGGATTGTTGTGGCAACCAGCTAATGGGGATCCTTAATACAAATCTAAATCAAATAACACTCTAAAACTCTAGGACAACACAAATAAATAAAATATGCCCATCATCCAGACCAACTATGCCCGATTAGCACTCCAACAAGTCAGTAACAGCAACAAAGCTCACCTTAGTGCATTCATGCACAGCATAAAACGTTTGGTGGACAAAACGTTCTGCCCGAGAATGTTTGGGTCTTAATTCCTGAGAAAGGTTGAACAATGACACTCTAGGACAGGGGTCACCAACCTTTTTGAAACCAAGTGCTACTTCTTGGGTACTGATCAATGCGAAGGGCTACCAGTTTGATACACACTTAAATAAATTGCCAGAAATAGCCAATTTGCTCAATTTACTTTTAACTCTATGTTATTATTAATAATTAATTATATTTACACTTAATTGAACGGTTTAAAAGAGGAGAAAACACGAAAAAAATGACAATTAAATTTTGAAACAGTTCATCTTCAATTTCGACTCTTTAAAATTCAAAATTCAACCGAAAAAAAGAAGAGAAAAACTAGCTAATTCGAATCTTTTTGAAAAAATAAAAAAAATAATTTATGGAACATCATTAGTAATTTTTCCTGATTAAGATTCATTTTAGAATTTTGATGACATGTTTTAAATAGGTTAAAATCCAATCTACACTTTGTTAGAATATATAACAAATTGGGCCAAGCTATATTTCTAACAAAGACAAATCATTATTTCTTCTAGATTTCCCAGAACAAAAATTTTAAAAGAAATTCAAAAGACTTTGAAATAAGATTTAAATTTGATTCTACAGATTTTCTAGATTTGCCAGAATAATTTTTTTGAATTTTAATCATAATAAGTTTGAAGAAATATTTCACGTCGAAAAAACAGAAGCTAAAATGAAGAATCAAATTAAAATGTATTTATTATTCTTTACAATAAAAACAATAAATTTACTTGAACATTGATTTAAATTGTCAGGAAAGAAGAGGAAGGTATTTAAAAGGTAAAAAGGTATTCGTGTTTAAAAATCCTAAAATCATTTTTAAGGTTGTATTTTTTCTCTAAAATTGTCTTTCTGAAATTTATGAAAAGCAAAGTAAAAAAATTAATGAATTTATTTAAACAAGTGAAGACCAAGTCTTTAAAATGTTTTCTTGGATTTTCAAATTGTATTTGAGTTTTGTCTCTCTTAGAATTAAAAATGTCGAGCAAAGCGAGACCAGCTTGCTAGTAAATAAATACAATTTAAAAAATAGCGGCAGCTCACTGGTAAGTGCTGCTATTTGAGCTATTTTTAGAACAGGCCAGCGGGCTACTCATCTGGTCCTTACGGGCTACCTGGTGCCCGCGGGCACCGCGTTGGTGACCCCTGCTCTAGGACAACACAAATAAATAAAAGATGTCCATCATCCAGACCAAATATGCCTGATTAGCACTCCAACAAGTCAATAACAGCAACAAAGCTCACCTTAGTGCATTCACGCACAGCATAAAACGTTTGGTGGACAAAATATTCTGCCCGAGAATGTTTGGGTCTTAATTCCTGAGGAAGGTTGAACAATAACACTCTAGGACAACACAAATAAATAAAAGATGTCCATCATCCAGTCGTTAGGCGCGCCCTAAATCTAAGTTCCGATGAGGCGTTCAAATTATTGATTGGATGATTTCTATGCGTGGCTGAAATGTGTCCGGTGCAACGCGTTGATGGATGTGTCTCCCAGTCAGCCAGGGGCAGGGCGGCTCCTGGGAACGCTCCGGCAGCCTCAAGGTTACCGCCTGGCACCAAAACAGATGGACGCCCCTCGTCGTAACGCTGTGTAATTTGTGCAGCTCAATCATTTCTCTCCGCCTCCCTTTTCTGCCATCACTGTACAATCTTTCTCCCTGGCTTGTTCACAGAGGCTAAAAAACAAGTTTTACTGTGTGTTTCCACCAGCAGCTGTTTTTATGTATCACACTTTCACCTGCAGGAAACACACACACAATCCTTTGAATGTTTGTGTATTTTCTCTCTCTATTCCTTTATAGGAGGGACATGGAAGTCATGTACACTTTAGGAAAAACAAGTATTATCATAACTGTACCACTGCTTATCAAGTCCAGGGTCACGGCAAAAGCTGAATTCTATCCCAAAATGTAGCGCAGTAGCAGAGCAAAGTCAGTCCATTTTGTGTTGAGCTGCTTAAAAAAGCATCATGTTTAACAAAACATTCGCATTAAACAAATTATCCTGTCCCGTGTTGGGTGTAAATTTTAATAAGAAACACTCATATTTTTTTTTTAAAATAACATGTGATTAATCACGATTAATCATTATGAACACAATGTGACTAATCATGATTAATTATGAGTTACCCATAAACAAATTGTTTAAACTATAAACAAAATATGATTAATCCTGATTAATTATGAGTTAATTTAATTATAAAAACTGATTCATCAAGATTAATAGTTAACTTTGGAAAAATTATTAATTATAAATAAGTTCACTTTGAATTTTTTTTTAATTAATATGTTTAATTACAAGTTAATTATGAAAAAAATTATATCACCATTAATTGTAAGTTAACTATGAACAAAATGGGATTAACCATGATTCATTTTGATTAACTGTGAACAAAATGTGACTAATCACGATTAATTTGGATTAACATTGAACAAAATGTGATTAATCATGTTTAATTCTAATTATGAACAAAATGATTAACAAGGATGAAAAAAATAACGTGATTAATCACGATTAATTGAGTTAACTATGAACACAATGCGAATAATCACGATTAATTATGAGTTACCTATAAACAAATTGTGATTATTCATATATATATATATATATATATATATATATATATATATATATATATATATATATATATACACTATAAACAAAATGTGAATAATCATGGTTAATTATGAGTTAATTGAATTATGAACAAAATGATTAATCAGTTGCTTATGGACACAACATGAATATCACGATGAATTTTAAGTTAACTATGAACAAAATGTGATTAATCATGATTAATTTTGATTAACTATGAACAAAATGTGATTAATCATGTTTAAGTCTAAGTTAATTATGAACAAAATGATTATCACAATTCATTTTAAGTTAACTATGAACAAAATGTGATTAATCAATGCATTTTGTGTTGAGCTGCTTAAAAAAGCATGTTTAACAAACATTTGGATTAAACAAATTGTCCTGTACCATGTTGTATGTAAATTTTAATAAGCAAA
Organism: Entelurus aequoreus; assembly: GCF_033978785.1. Taxonomy (NCBI): domain Eukaryota; kingdom Metazoa; phylum Chordata; class Actinopteri; order Syngnathiformes; family Syngnathidae; genus Entelurus; species Entelurus aequoreus. Next base: position 10,676,552 of record NC_084753.1, read on the forward strand.
ACTCATAAAAAAAAACATCAATTATCAATTCAATAGAGTATTTTCATTGCCAAAGCATACAAAAACGTCTATGACCTTCTAAAAATGTTTTTTTAGCATTATGAGAGCCCTCTCGACATCCTTTAGTCACCTTTACACTCGGTTATCCCATAAAGTAGTGCAGAGGCTAAGCCAATCAGTGGCCACGATACTAAACTGATTGGTTTGATTTCACGTAGTGCAGGGATCAGCAACCCAACATGTTGAAAGAGCCATATTACACCAAAAATAGAAGGAAAAAAATATGTCTGGAGCCACAAAAAACTTTAAAGCCTTATATAAGTGTTATAATGACAGAAACACATGATGTAAGTGTCTATATTAGTTATATTAGCTCACTATCAAAATGACTGTCGCTGGCTTCGTTGACAGAAATGTTGAAATGTAATATTTATTCAACACATTTTTACAATATTGGAAAACATTAGTAAAACGGAGGCTTCTCAAAGGGTGAGATAACTCCTGGAAATGACTCTTAGAATGGCCAAAGGTATAGATGTGTGTGTCCAAGTTAAAGGAAATGGCGGGCTCTCTTCTTTTAATGGATTTATTACAATCTTTGCAAGCTGGGTAACGTTTGCTGTGGTCTGGAACAACATGGCACACAAACAACTATCAGAAATGCAGCCAATATTACATAAAGATAATGTGTCATGAGACATGCAAATATAAGCTAAATACACAGAGGACACAAGTAAAGGAAACAAACGAGGCAAAATGATGCAATATGCACATACAGCTAGCCTAAATAGCATGTTAGCATCTTGCAGTCATGCAGTGACCAAATACGCCTGATTAGCACTCCAACAAGTCAACATCAACAAAGCTCACCTTTGTGCATTCACGCACAGCATAAAGCGTTTGGTGGACAAAATGAGACAAAGGAGTGTCATAAAACACGTTTTTCTGTGGCAGCGTCGGAGAAAGTTGCACATGCAAACAAAGTACGGTGAGTTCATGGACCGCCAAACATAGTAGGACAAAACGCTGCACGCCAAATACTCTCATCAGTGAAGCAGGTTTAATACAAACAGTGGGTTTTCTAACAATTAGAAAGGTTTGTGTCATGTTTGTCTTTCTACGGAAACCATATTAAAACAAAAACTTTTTTTTTTTTCATCATCTTTTTCCATTTTTATACATTTTTTTAAAAACGCACCAGGGAGCCTCGTGTTGCCGACCCCCGACCTAGTGGCTAATACTGTAGTATTGATATATTTAGTTAAATTAGCCATTTGTATGCTTAATTGAGGCCAACTTTATTTTGAATACACTGTAAAAAATATACCGTATTTTTCGGACTATAAGTCGCAGTTTTTTTCATAGTTTGCCCGGGGGTGCGACTTATACTCAGGAGCGACTTATGTGTGAAATTATTAACACATTACCGTAAAATATCAAATAATATTATTTAGCTCATTCACGTAAGAGACTAGACGTATACGATTTCATGGGATTTAGCGATTAGGAGTGACAGATTGTTTGGTAAACGTATAGCATGTTCTACCCTATTTCCTTGAATTGGCGCCGGGGCGGTAATTAATTTAAAACCTCTTCTCACTCCGGCCTGCGGTAAATTTAGGCCTGCGCTTTGAGTGTGATGTAAGGATACCATCATGAAAAGCACATTTAATAAAAAAAACGTTATTATGGTCTTACCTTTACTTATAAATGAAGTCCATGTGCAGCTGCTTCTGAACAACAGCATGGATAACTTGTTTATAGAAGTCTTCCTTATCTTTCTTCAGTTTTAAAAGTCTCTCTGTCTCGATGGAGATCTTCCTTTAATTATTACCTCCTGGTTCGATTGAAAGTCCAGTTTAGAAAACCTGTTTTATTTTAGATATGTAATCCCCCATGTTAAAAGTACAAGCGAGAGGAAAAAATAAACGATCGCTGCTAAAGCTGTTGCTGCTTGTTGTCACTTCTTCTGCAGCCCAATACCGGTAGTCGCAAGAAGGATCACTAGCGCCCTCTACCACCAGGAGGCGGGAGTCATTTAATGACTCATATTTGACACACGCAGCTACGGTATATTAATAAAACATAGCTGCTTACTGTTCTTTTTAGCACATTCAATAGCTTGGACCTTAAATCCTACTGAATAGCTCTTTATCTTCTTCCCTTTATGCGATTTCAAATTGTTGAAATTAGCCTCCTCCATTTTGAAAATGATGACGGGTGAAGTGTCACTCGTGATGTGACGAGTTTGACCCGGCAGAAATTCTAGGCATACGCTAATTATTTTGCGAAACGAGTTTGACCCGGCGGAAATTCTAGACATGTGCTAATAAAAATAATATTTAGCGAAACGAGTTTGACCCGGCGTTAATCCTAAAGCGGCGGTAATGCTAAGCATGCGGTAATTATTTTGCGAAACGAGTTTGACCCGGCAGTCATTCTAGGCATGCGCATACTATATTCCCGGCGGCAATTCAAGGAAATACGGTATATGTTATAGTTATTTGAATGACTCTTACCATAATATGTTACGTTAAAGGCCTACTGAAATGAATTTTTTTTATTTAAACGGGGATAGCAGATCTATTCTATGTGTCATACTTGATCATTTCGCGATATTGCCATATTTTTGCTGAAAGGATTTAGTATAGAACAACGACGATAAAGATTGCAACTTTTGGTATCTGATAAAAAAAAGGCTTGCCCCTACCGGAAGTAGCGTGACGTAGTCAGTTGAACATATACGCAAAGTTCCCTATTGTTTACAATGATGGCCGCATGAAGTGAGAGAGATTCGGACCGAGAAAGCGACAATTTCCCCATTAATTTGAGCGAGGATGAAAGATTTGTGGATGAGTAAAGTGCAAGTGAAGGACTAGTGGGGAGTTGAAGCTATTCAGATAGGGAAGATGCTGTGAGAGCCGGGGGTGACCTGATATTCAGCTGGGAATGACTACAACAGTAAATAAACACAAGACATATATATACTCTATTAGCCACAACACAACCAGGCTTATATTTAATATGCCACAAATTAATCCTGCATAAAAACACCTGCGTGTTTGTTACGCTAGCTCCTAGCTCCTCTGCTAGCTCCTAGCTCCATAGAACACGCCAATACAATTCAAACACCTGATCAACACACACAATCACTCAGCCCAAAAGACCGTTCACCTAACCCAAGGTTCATAAAGCTTATATATTTAAAAAAAGTTACGTACATACGCAAAAAAAAGTTGCGCACATACGGTCAAGCGATCAAATGTTTAGAAGCCAAAGCTGCATACTCACAGTAGCACGTCTGCGTCTTTGTCATCCAAATCAAAGTAATCCTGGTAAGAGTCTGTGTTGTCCCAGTTCTCTACAGGCGTCTGTGTATCGAAGTCAAAAGTCCTCCTGGTTAGAGTCTCTGTTATCCGAGTTCTTCCATCTTGACTGCATCTTTCGGGAATGTAAACAAAGAAGCGCCGGCTGTGTACTGTTGTGGCTGACTACGTTCGAAAAATACGTCCATTTCGCACCGACCACTTTCTTCTTTGCTTGCTCAGCTTCCTTCTCCATAATGCAATGAACATGATTGAAACAGATTCACGAACACAGATGTCCAGAATACTGTGGAATTATGAAATGAAAACAGAGCTTTTTCGTATTGGCTTCAATGTGGAAGGCATACCCGTGTTCGCCGGGCTACGTCACGCGCATACGTCATCCTCAGAGGCGTTTCGAACCGGAAGTTTAGCGGCAAATTTAAAATGTCACTTTATAAGTTAACCCGGCCGTATTGGCATGTGTTATAATGTTAAGATTTCATCATTGATATATAAACTATCAGACTGCGTGGTCGGTAGTAGTGGGTTTCAGTAGGCCTTTAACATCCCAGGCACGTTCTCAGTTGGTTATTCATGCCTCATATAACGTACACTTATTCAGCCTGTTGTTCACTATTCTTTATTTATTTTAAATTGCCTTTCAAATGTCTATTCTTGGTGTTGGGTTTTATCAAATAAATTTCCCCAAAAAATGCGACTTATATATGTTTTTTTTCTTCTTTATTATGCATTTTCGGCAGGTGCGACTTATACTCCGGTGCGATTTATACTCCGAAAAATACGGTAAGATGTGACGAGGGACGACTGTACTTCAATAAGAACCAATGACAATGATGACTTTTGATGGTTTCATGTCAGACTGTTGGTAGATTATTGTGCTTATTTTCAGTCATGTACCTCATGTCGTAGCACATATTACACTTTCATTTCAAGTATTTTATCCGGCATCCACCTATTGACTTGTTTTCCCACCGCTCTTCTTCCTCATTTCCACATTCTACCACAGCCCCCGCGGGCATTAAAGCTCGGCAGCGCCATACATTTCCAATTTACCGCCGTCCCTGAGCAGGTCAGCGACACATCGAGCGACATCTGGGCTGATCATGGTTATATTATGCGGGGTATGGCGAGCATCATTAGGCCTCATCGGCCGGCAGGAAGGCGGGCTTGTTACATCCACCAGAGGACGGCGCAGCGCTGTGCTCGCAAAGACAGGTGACAAGATGAGGAAGACGGAGAGAGAGGTGCACAACTCCGGGGAAAAACATATTTTTTGTATGTTTTTATTGCCATGGGCTTGAGGCAACTGATATTTAAAAATTGAAAACTGAACATCGTCTGCTAAATATGAATTTAACAATGTTGCAGTTTTGTGGTGCATCATATTCAAAAGGGGACCTATAGAGAGATGGAGTGGTGACCCCTACGTATACAACTTGAATAAAATGGTGTTCTACCGGAAATTCCGGATTTTAAGCTGCCACTCTTTTTTCCCACGCTTTGAATCCAGGGGCTTATAAAATGTTTTTCTTTGCTGACGGTCAAACAGCAAATAGTTTTCATAAAACACATGCAAGTACATTAAAAATAGTGTGTTTATTGTTTGTGCTATGGCGCCATCTTTTGGACAATTTGTCCTCACTGCAGGAGCTTTGAACCGGAAGTATAAGTGCTGTTTCGTCTTCTCGTAGTCCATAGCGTTTCTACTAGCACATATTGTTCATTTATCACTCCAAGCAAGTTATGCAAGTTTTACAATATAACTAAAACAATTCATTCTTACTAAACCGTCCCACGTGTGATGTCTGTAGCAGTGTTTTCATGCATATTTGTACGCGCAACGTAATGAAGCTGGCGTCGTTAGCATTCGCTAATACGCTAACACGTTTACGAGTGTCTGTGTAGGTATTATTAACGTTTACAACGCCATTCTTTTAGTATCTGTTTTAGTTTCACAAATTCCTCAGTAAATTCACCAAAACGTCACTGTGGAGTTATTGAGTCTGTTTAGCTGATTGGAGAGCTAGCTTCCGTAGCTGGTGGGTCCATGACAAGGACATCTGTTTTGTTTGATCAGCCGTTTTACTTTGGAAACAGTCAAGGTATGCAAATAAATATTTACAAAATATTTATGTGTAAATACCTTATTTCACAACATATATATATATATATATATATATATATATATATATATATATATATATATATATATATATATATATATATATATATATATATATATATATATGTCTTAATTAGATTATCCAAAAAAATAGTGCTCGATACCGTAGTAGAGCGTAATATGTATGTGTGGGGGAAAAAAAATCACAAGACTATTTAATCTCTACAGGCCTGTTTCATGAGGGGTTTCCTCAATCATCAGGAGAAAAATGATTTTTTTTCCCCCACATATATATATATATATATACACACACACACACACATTAGGGCTGCAACAACTAATCAATTAAATCAATTAAAATCGATTATAAAAATAGTTGGTGATTAATTTAGTCATCGATTCGTTGGATCTATGCTATGCGGAGAGGCAATTTTTTTTATTTTTTTTTTAATATAAACCTTTATTTATAAACTGCAACATGTACAAACAGCTAAGAAACAATAATCAAAATAAGTATGGTGCCAGTATGCTGTTTTTTTTCAATAAAATACTGGAAAAGATAGAAATGTACTTTGTCTCTTTTATCCGATTATTAATCGATTAATCGAAGTAATAATTGACAGATTGATCGATTATCAAATGAATCGTTAGTTGCAGCCCTAATATACATATATATATATATATATATATATATATATATATATATATATATATATATATATATATATATATATATATATATACATATATATATATATATATACATATATATATATATATATATATATATATATATATATATATATATATATATATATATTTGTATTTGTATATATATATATATATATGTATATATATATGTATATATATATATATATATATATATATATATATATATATATATATATATATATATATATATATATATATATATATATATATATATATATATATATATATATATAAATCAATCAATCAATCAATCAATGTTTATTTATATAGCCCTAAATCACAAGTGTCTCAAAGGGCTGTACAAGCCACAACGACATCCTTGGTACAGAGCCCACATACGGGCAAGGAAAAAAAAAAAATATATATATATATATATATATATATATATATATATATATATATATATATATATATATATATATATATATATATATATATATATATATATATATATATACACACACACACACACAAATATATATACATATACACACACACACACACATATATACACAGTATATATTACATATACATACACACACACATGTACTGTATATATACACACACACACACACATATATACACACACACATTTATAAACACATTATTTATGTATACACACACACTATACATACACTAAAGTAGTCACACACACACACACGCATTTATAAACCCATTATTTATGTATACACACACACACTATACATACACTAAAGTAGTCACACACACACACACACACACACACACACACACACACACACACACACACACACACACACACACACACACACACACACACACACACACACACACACACACACACACACACACACACACACACACACACACACATTTATAAACACATTATTTATGTATACACACACACACTATACATAGGCAAGGCAAGGCAACTTTATTTGTATAGCGCTTTTCATACACAAGGCAGACTCAAAGTGCTTCACAGACAACAAAGTGAAATGAAAGAAAATAAAAGCAAAATTAAAATGCAGACAATAAAAATAAAAACAGTGCAGACGTTAAAAGTTAAAAGATTAAAAGATTTAGCTGAAAGCTAAGGTGAACATAAAAGTCTTCAGTCTAGTTTTAAAAGTAGTGAGAGTTGGGGAGAGTCTGACATCTTCAGGAAGTTTATTCCAGCTATGTGTTGCATAGTGACTGAATGATGATCTCCCTTGATTTGAGTTTACTCTTGGAACCGCTAACAGATTGGTCTCAGAAGATCTTAGTGATCTAGAGGGCGTATATAGTGGGAGCATATCAGTGATATACTTGGGCCCTAGACCATGTAGTGATTTATATGTGAGCAGGAGGATTTTGAAATCTATTCTCTGATGTACAGGGAGCCAATGTAAGGATTTAAGAATTGGTGTAATGTGCTCACATTTTTTGGTCTTTGTTAGAACTCTAGCAGCAGCGTTCTGAACAAGCTGTAGCTGCCTGACAGTTTTTTTGGGAAGACCTGCAAGTAGACCATTACAATAGTCTAGCCTACTGGTAATAAAGGCATGTACAAGTTTTTCTAAGTCTTGAGCTGACATGAGCCCTCTAAGTCTTTTTACATTTTTGAGGTGATAGTAGGCCGATTTTGTTACTGATTTGATGTGACTGTCGAAATGTAAATCAGAATCTAAAATAACCCCAAGATTTCTGGCTTTATTTGAGGTTTTCAGGGACAGTGATTGAAGGTGTTGGATGACTTTAAACCTTTCTTTTTTAGCACCAAAAACAATTATCTCAGTTTTATCTTCATTTAGTTGTAGGAAATTTTGGCACATCCAGTGTTTGACTTGCTCAATGCACTGGCACAGAAGATCTATGGGGCGATAGTCATTTGGTGATAGCGCTACATAGATTTGGGTGTCACACTAAAGTAGTCACACACACACACACACACACACACACACACACACACACACACACACACACTCACACATTTATAAACACATTATTTATGTATACACACACACACTATACATACACTAAAGTAGTCACACACACACACACACACACACACACACACACACACACACACACACACACACACACACACACACACACACACACACACACACACACACACACACACACACACACACACACACACACACACACACACACTGCTTATAGTCCAGTGCGGGTAATATGGAAAAATATTTGTATTTTTCTAAAATGTTATAGCCCGGAAAATACTGTAAATTAAACGCATCCTATATTGTGCAATTCTAAGATATTGAATGTATCAAAATGGCCCCCACACCCCTTGATTTTTCACTCTTTAAAAAAAACTTTGGACACCCCTGTTCCAACAGCACACCTGCCCACTCTGATAGCTTTACATAACGCCCAAATAAGTACGTCCACCTCACTGTGACATCACAACGTAGCCAAACTGCAAAAACGCCGCGCCTTTGCGTGCACTAAAACGCCCCCCGACAATAACGCCGGCGCCGCGAATCGCTGACGTCAGCATCGGTCCACCGGTTCTGTGCGCTCTCATCCTGTTTGTTTACCACGCACCCTGACTGCCGAACAATCCTGTGACCTTTGCGGTGATAATTCTCTTACGTAAGTTGAGTAATTGCTCTGGATGTGGAAGGGAAGAAAAAAAGTGCCCGCTGCTCTTCCCTTCTTTGGCCCACGGCTCCCTCGTGCTTAGATGCAATTCTGAAGTAGTCATGGAACCTGACGCAGGTGAGCACAAATGAGAAAAACGAAAGGAGAAAAGCAGAATAAGGGCGAGTGATAGGCAATGACATGACGAGGAGAGACAAGCGTCACCAATTAGAGAACAACAAAACTACTTTAGTACATACAATGTGTACACATATGATACCAATATTTAGTATGTAAGAAAAACAAATAATTAAATGGTAATAACCACTGCTGATGAGGTGAGAAAAATTCCCGTTTTGCGGGAGCACCTTTTTTTAAAATATTATTTTAGAATAAAAAATACTCTCAACAATTCTCTCCAAATATGTTTTGATATCTGACGGGGCATTTATTTCAGTTCGTGAGATGCCCTCCCCTTTTCTTCTAATGCTTGCCTACGTCTCCTCTGTTTACCTGTCTAAACTTGCAATTTCCGGAAAATCCTGCTTTTGTCCTTCTTTCCTGGTGTCTTCCCAGACACGTTTTTCTATTTGGTTGTTTGTTTTGTTTTCACTACTGCAGCGATTGAATCGCTCGACAAGCCTCCGTCGGCAGGAATGGATGGACATGAAGACGACAGAAAAGATATCTCTGCCAAAAATCCAAACTTGGTGTAAATATCTGGACAAATAGTAGATTATTATAAGTATAATATGTATAATATTTAATAATAATTATTATAATAATACATCATTTTAATAAATTAATTTAATACATTTTAATAAATATAATACATTTTTATAAATTAATTTAATACATTAATATTAATAAATGCTAATATTTATTATTATTAAATTATAATAAGGCAGTAGCTCACACTGTGACGATCGGTCACTTCATTTCTGTTAGTCTCCTTGGTTTTTGTATTCCTTCCGGTCAGTGCTCTTATTTTGTTAAATTTCCTGTTCCGCGGAGCACTGTTTTCTCCTCACCTGCCGTTGATTGGCAGCCGGTCCACACCTGCTGCCAATCAGCATATGTCTATTTATGTTTTCGCTGGAGCACTCCTCAGGGCTCGATGATAGACTCTCTACGTTTGGAACTGTTGTATGCAAGACTGCTACATTTCCCTGTTGATGATAATTAAAACCATCTTACCTGCTCATCCTCCTCCGGGTTCTTGCATCTTGGGGACACACAAACAGCAGCCATGCGAGTTCCTCACAGTATCATCGAGCCAGAATGCTGTGTCCTCGCGAGAACCCCTGTCGGCGACGCACAGCCGACGTTCTGGACCGCACAATTCATAGAGGACTTGAAAGCCAGGTTTGTGCGGTCCCAGCCCACAGCAGGCTCGGACCTTCTCCCTCCGCCTCGACCGCCGGTTCCGGCTCTCCGACCGGCGCGGCCACCGCCGCCTTCCCTCCTCCCGGCTAGGCCGCCGGCTCCGGCTCTCCGACCGGCGCGGCCACCGCCGCCTTCACTCCTTCCGGCTAGGCCGCCGGTTCCGGCTCTCCGACCGGCGCGGCCACCGCCGCCTTCCCTCCTCCCGGCTAGGCCGCCGGTTCCGGCTCTCCGACCGGCGCGGCCACCGCCGCCATCTTCCCTGTCGCCTGCTGTGCATCCTGTCCCGGCTCCACGGCAATCGCCTGTGCCGGCGCGTCGACCTCCGGTTCCCACACCGCGTCGCACGCCGGTCGCAGCCCCGCGTCTTACACCGGTCGCGGCGCCACAACGACCAACACCGGCTGAGCGCCCAGCACCCGTTCCTGCTCCTAGGCAGCTTCCAGCAGCTGCACCACGGCTGCTATCCATTCCAGCACCTGCCAGTCCGGTGAAGGCTCCAGTGGAGCCCACCATGATGTCCCTCCTGGCCTCCTGCTGGGACTCGGCGAGGGACGTGTCTTTTTCCCTCCTCCTGGCCCCCTACCGCCCGTCCCTGGTTTTCGCACCGGGGGACATCAACAACCCGGAACTCCTTCTCCCTGTAGTGAACGGCGTCTGGCATCCGCCTACTGGAGGGGGGGCTACTACCAGCAGCAGTGCAGCCAAGCACACGCCGCTGTCATCCCCGCCATCGTCTCCTCCCACGGAGACAGCGCCGCCGCCACCTTCATCTTCCCAGGCGCGCCTTCCCACGGCGCAGACATCTTCCGCGTCACCGGCGGGACACTGCACGGTGCCGCCATCGAAGACTCCTCCCATGGCGCTGTCGTCATCGTCGCCGCCGGCTGTGCGACCTCCTCCTCATCCGCCAAAGACGCGGCGGTGTTATGGACTTTCTCCGCGCTGTCGGCTGCGATCTGCGGAACCTGCGTGTGGACATTTGCAGCTGTTGGTGCTCAGGTACCACGCGCTTCCGCCTCCTTGTCGGCCACTAATGTGGCCGTTCCGTGGTCGCCCACCTCGCCAGTGGCAGCGGCGTTCAACGCGTCGCCGCCACCTGACTCTCCCTCGCTGGCTGCGAGGACATTTGGCCTGGCGACCCTCCACCAACTCCTCCCTCCACCTTCCCGTCAGTTTTGGACTTTTTTTCCATTCTTGTTTCCAGGGAACATCTGGAATCTGTTCCTTGAGGGGGGGGTCCTGTGACGATCGGTCACTTCATTTCTGTTAGTCTCCTTGGTTTTTGTATTCCTTCCGGTCAGTGCTCTTATTTTGTTAAATTTCCTGTTCCGCGGAGCACTGTTTTCTCCTCACCTGCCGTTGATTGGCAGCCGGTCCACACCTGCTGCCAATCAGCATATGTCTATTTATGTTTTCGCTGGAGCACTCCTCAGGGCTCGATGATAGACTCTCTACGTTTGGAACTGTTGTATGCAAGACTGCTACATTTCCCTGTTGATGATAATTAAAACCATCTTACCTGCTCATCCTCCTCCGGGTTCTTGCATCTTGGGGACACACAAACAGCAGCCATGCGAGTTCCTCACACACACATTCTCATACTTTCTGTAACATCCAGGAAGAAATGTCAGCCATTTTGAAAAATGCCTCAACTATAATCTACGTGACGGAGCCCAGAATTGTTTTTATTTTAATGTTCGCCAATATTTGTGTTACTCATCATGAAGAAACCTTACAATGCTATAAACTGCTATAAAGTTGTATACATACTTGCCAACCTTGAGACCTCCGATTTCGGGAGATTGGGGTTTGGGGGGTGGGGGTGTATATTGTAGCCCGGAAGAGTTAGGGTTGTTAGGGATTCTGGGTATTTGTTCTGTTGTGTTTATGTTTTGTTACGGTGCGGATGTTCTCCCGAAATGTGTTTGTCATTCTTGTGTGGTGTGGGTTCACAGTGTGGCGCATATTTGTAACAGTGTTAAAGTTGTTTATACTATCTCCCTCAGTGTGACCTGTATGGTTGTTGATCAAGTATGTGTTGCAGTCACTTACATGTGTCTGCAGAAGCCGCATACAACATGTGACTGCAGTGTTTCCCATAAACTGCCAAGATACCTGTGGCGGTGGGGGCGTGGCTACGGGCGTGGCTATGGGCGTGGTCACGTACAATGATTTGATTTTCTCTAAAAAGGCTAAAAAAATGTATACTTACTAATTAATAATAACAGTTTTGTTTTAAACGTCCATCAATCCATCCATCCATTTTACAATATAATTACAACACTTTATGTACATATTTATATACAGATTTGAACAATAAGTTATTCACTGAAATATATTTATTGATTGTGGTTCTTACAAAAAATATATCTTATAAAATATAAAAGCTCAAATGTCTCAAAGCTCTGCCCCTTTAATTAGTGCATACTAAATAATTTAACTTTAGCCTACTACTACAACCATATTATTTACCAGCAACATAAAGTGAAACAGAGGCAGAGGTGTCCTGCCACAGTCAGTAACAAATAAACAGAAAACTGTAGTGGTGGTAGATAGACACAGAGCTTCATTAAACATCTGATCCACTGAACAAAGACCTCCAAAAATCTTGAACTTTAGACTGCCATCAGTTTTACTCCCTACACTTAACCATGTGTTTCCTACTGCCTGCAGACTTTGCACCCTTTGTTATATACACATGTTGTGTTTCTAATACAAATACATTTATTAAAGTCAAATACAAATAAGGCAACAAGAGAAGTATCCCACACTTCTCTTTTGTAAAGTAAATCTGAACAGCCGATATGGGCATCTACATCAACTATATGATTTGCCTGAGAAACTGAAGAGGACAAAAAAAAATAAAACATTTTTTTTTTTTTTTAATTTTTTATTTGTGGTGGACGTAATTCTTTCGTGGCGGGCCGCCACAAATAAATGAATGTGTGGGAAACCCTGGACTGTGCCAGCACGCTGTTTGTATGGTGAAAAAGCGGACGCTAAAGGCAGTGCCATCACGGCACGCCCATAATATTGTTATCCGGGTGAAAATCGGGAGAAATTCGGGAGAATGGTTGCCCCGGGAGATTTTCGGGAAGGGCACTGAAATTCGGGTGAAATACATTTTATTTTAGTTTTTTTTTTTTTTTTTCCATAAAGAAATACAATCATGTGTGCTTACGGACTGTATCCCTGCAGACTGTATTGATATATAATGTATATATTGTGTTTTTTATGTTGATTTAATAAAAAAAAAAAAAAAAAAATATATATATATATATATATATATATATATATATATATATTTTTTTTTTAAATTTATTTCTTGTGCGGCCCGGAACCAATCGGTCCGCGGACCGGTACCGGGCCGTGGCCCGGTGGTTGGGGACCACTGGTAACCAACCACCGGTCCGTGGCCCGGTACCGGTCCGTGGATCGATTGGTACCGGGCCGCACAAGAAATAAATAAATAAAAATATATATATATATTTTTTTTAATTAAATCAACATAAAAAACACAAGATACACTTACAATTAATGCACCAACCCAAAAAACCTTCCTCCCCATTTCCACTCATTCACACTCATTCACACAAAAGGGTTGTTTCTTTCTGTTATTAATATTCTGGTTCCTACATTATATATCAATATAGATCAATACAGTCTGCAGGGATACAGTCCGTAAGCACGCATGATTGTATTTTTTTATGACAAAAAATATATATATATATATAAAATACCAAAGCAATAATTGGTTAATATTTAAAACAAACATGCGTATTTCGCAAGCAAATATTTTTTAGCTTACCTCATTATTAACAACACTGTCTGCAACTGAAGTGGGTGGATCTTTCCACTCGATGTCTACGGCAGTTTAAACAAAAGATGAAGTCCGTAAGGTTTGCTCACTTTCGGTTGACATCCAAAAGTACCAGCTAGTGAAAAGTTTGTTTTCCTTTCTTCAAGTTGTTTCACATGTTTTTGGCGTTTCGCATGTACTTCAAAAGCCTTGAAACCTCGTGATCCATAGTCAATATTATCATGACACCACTTGCACAAAACCTTTCCGGGACGATTGATTTTCCGAATAAAATCACAGAACAAAGTCGTAACTTTCTTCTTCCCAACAGTATCAGTGATTTCCCTTTCCATCCAGTCCCATCGGAACTTATTTCTGACATGTTTATCAATTTCTTTTACTCGTAAAGCGTCCTTTCTCTCGAGAACCGACATTATTTACATATGGAAAATGGCGGTGATAACCATTATGAATGATGACGTCATTAACGTCATCATTCATAACAGATGTCCTGATTGGTCACAAGGAACATATCGACCAATCAACTACGGCGTAATATAAACTACGTCTCGAATCTTGATTTAGGGTCGGAAAAAAAAACGGAAAAACGGGAGATAATTTTTTTTCTTCCCCCGAGATTAAAAAAGACGGAATTCCGACTTTAGACGGAAAAATCACATGCCTGATTTTACTGCTTACGAATACCGGCTCCTTGACGACTAATAATTGGTATCGGCCCTGGAAAAAAACGCAGCTGAAGGCCAAGGAAAAGTCCACAGTAAAAATAACAAAATATATCCGTAAAAGCAGAGCACGGCTCCGGCAAATCCTGAGCCGTGCAAAAGAGTGTTGGTGTATTGTTTGTAAGGGCACACACGACCAAACCTTGAACACTTGAAGAGGCCGGGGAGCTTTTACTGGCAAACATTTTTTGACTGGCTGGATAGAATCAGACAATTACTGCCATTTGCTGCCAGCTATTAGGAAGGAGGAGGAGGGCACAGAAACAGGAAGATGCTGCTAATTAGAAACTCTCAAAGCAATGTGCTCACTGAGTAAGAAGAGGATGCACGCGAGGCAAGATGCGCCCACTCGCCGTTTTAATTCCAGTGCAGGCTGTTGGGAACGGAAATTAAAAAAAAGATCTGCGATTTTAGGGATAAGTCGTGGCGCAATGTGTCCACGGACTGGATGGGCTGTGGGTACACACTGGAGACGGCCGGAATTCGTGAGCCAAAAGCAGCGGAGGAAAATAGCAGCAAATCTGATTTCATGCTCCGGGGATTGCATCTCACTCCCTCCCTGCAGAGCGGGAAGAGTGTGCGGGGGTGTGCTGCCCCCCGGTGGTGGCACGCCGCACTTGCATCAGCTCGTGCCAGAGCAGGGGTGTCAAAACTCATTTTAGATCGGGTGCCACATGGAGAAAAATCTACTCCCAAGTGGGCCGGACTGGTAAAATCACGGCATGATAACTTAAAAATAAAGACAACTTCAGATTGTTTTGTTTAAAAATACAACAAGCATGTTAGGGTCCTAAATATAGTGTAGAGCAGACCTGGACAAATTAAGTCCCGGGGGCCACATGCAGCCCGTTAAGCTTTTCAATCTGGCACCGCCGGACATTCCCAAATAATTTTTTGGGGGATCTTTAAGGTGGAAAGTGTAGCTGCCATTATGATGTGCAGTCATGTTTTCAGGTTACCATAAGTCTTGAACTATCCAAAGTATTTCAATGGTCGGAATCTGCGCTTATGGATGATGTACCAGTTACTATGGTCATCTAATTAGTTACTATGGCAATCTAATTAGTTACTATGGTAATCTACGTCACAGCAGCTCAGACGAGGCACCAAGCAGTGTGGGCGGGAAGCCTTTCCACAGACGCGGAAGGAGATTTTCACAACAAAGTTCTAAAGCTTAGTGATATATCAGATTGTAGGTGGGTTTATTTTGTACCCTTCGCGTTCATATTTCACTGCTTGTTGCATTTCAGTTGATTGTAAAATATGTCGATCGAAAAAGGGTGTGACATTCATATTTTGTCAATATTCAGTGTTTTATCCTTCATAGAAACATGTACAATTCCATTACGTTTTTTAAGGCGGTCTGTCATAATGTTTTTAGCATTCAATCAGACATTATTGTGAGGTTTTGTATTAGTGTTCCTAAAAATAGATATACCGGCCCTCCAGAAACATTTTTTTCTCTAAATGTGGCCCCCGAGTCAAACTAATTGCCCGGGCCTGGTGTAGAGTGTAATGACAACCATGTTCTGGCGCAATCGGACATTTTTTCACGACTTTCTACCAATTATGTACACCAACAATTTGGGTCAAAAGTGGACACTTCCAAACAACAACATAACGGCAGCATTTCCGTTACCCCAAACAACCAACAAACCTCATCCAACGCTACAATCCTTAACTTCCAAAAACACCAAAAGAAGCAACTTCAAGCTGAGGCGTAGCGAGGCCAGAGAAGGTGAACTTAGCGGTACTCACGGTCGTTGCAATGAGTCCCGGAATAGGACGTCATGGAGCAGTCGCAGGTGAAGTTCTCCCACTGCTGGATGCACACGCCCATGTTGGCGCAGGAGTCCTCCTGGCAGGTGGTGCTGGGGCCTGGAGGAGCAAGGGCGGTGCATGGTCAGGCAACATCACGACGTCAGCATCCATGCAGAAGTATGGAAAGTACTACATGGAGAGTAAACCGTGTCACCATAAGAAGTACTATAACGCTGCTTTTTACACCTGGGAGAGTCAGGAAAGAGGAATCCGTTTCATATTAAATAATTCGATAATTGAACTTTCCCTTTCTTGTGGTGATACGGTCAACACCATTTCTTCGCCTGGTGGACAAGCATGCAATTTCAGTCGTGTTTCGACAAAGTTTTACACCAAGTAAAACTTTCAACGCCGCATTCCCTGGTGAACAAGCAAGACAAAACATTCACGACACAGAGATGTGACGTAGTTGGAGTCGAGATGTTCCTACGAGAAATTGCATAAGTCGTGTTCAAAGAGGGTTGTTTTTTTGTTAGCAGTGTGCTAATAATTGTGCAAGCTTTCTGCACATGAACAAAGCACAACAAAATCTGGTACTATATTTGGACCGGAAGTTATTTTTGTAGTAATTGGTGAAATAGGGCATTACGCAGGTAAATGTGTCTTTATTACAAATACTTAAAAAATTTTTTTAGACAATTTAACTGCATTTTTTTGCGTTTGAAATGTGATCAGAATTTTTTTAAATAATTTTTGAAATTATTATTATTACTTATTTTTTTTAAATCAAATTATGCTGACAATTTAATTTAATAAACTGTTTAAACATTCAGTTTGTTAAAATCTAGTGTATACAAATTCAGTGCAGAATTATTTGTTGCTTCAAAACTCAAGACTCACTTGCAGAAATTAAGACTGAAGCAATCGATCCTGTCTCAAAACCAGCCAATGAGGTGCTTCATTCTTAATTTACCTGAAGTGAGTTTTGAAGCAACAAATATTTCTGCACCAAATTTTTTTCCACATCATTTTTTAAACACTTATTTTTTTAACACTGAATTTATATAACAAATGTTTCTGGAACAGTATTTTTATACACTTATTTTTTTCACACTGAATTTTTATACACTTATTTTTTTCACGCTGATTTTTTTAACAGTGAATATTTATACAATTTTTTACATAATTTTTTTAACAGTGAATTTTTATTAACTTAATTTTTTATGCACTGATATTTTTCACACTGAGTTTTTATACACTTATTTTTTCAGACTGAATTTTGTTAACAGTGAATTTTTATACACTAAGTTTGTATACACTGAATGTTTTTAACAGTGAATTTTTATACAATTATTTTTTACAGAATTTTTTTAACAGTGAATTTTTATTAACTTAATTTTTTATGCACTGATTTTTTTCACACTGAATTTTGATACACTTATTTTTTTCACACTGAATTTTTTTTAACAGTGAATTTTTATACACTGATTTTTTCCACTGAATTTGTTTAACTGTGAATTTGTATTAACTATTTTTTTATGCAGTGATATTTTTCACACAGTGTTTATACACTTATTTTTTCACACTGAATGTTCTTAACAGTGAATTTCTATACAGTTTTTATACACTGAATGTTTTGTCAGTGAATTTTTATTAGCTATTTTTTATGCACTGATATTTTTCACACTGAATTTTTGTTAACAGTACATTTTTATACTTATTTTTTCCCACACTGATTTTTGATACACTTATTTTTTTACACTGAATTTTTTTTAACAGTAAATTTTTATACACTGATTTTTTTCCACTGAATTTTTTTAACTGTGAATTTGTATTAACTATTTTTTTATGCAGTGATATTTTTTACACAGTGTTTATACACTTATTTTTTCACACTGAATGTTTTTAACAGTGAATTTGTATACAGTTTTTATACACTGAATGTTTTATCAGTGAATTTTTATTAGCTATTCTGATATTTTTCATACTGAATTTTTTTAACAGTAATTTTTTATTCACTTAATTTTTTCACACTGATTCATACACAGATTATTTTTTACAGTTAATTTTTTCACATTGAATTTTTGTACACTGAAATTTTTTTTCACACTAGATTTTTATACACTGATTTTTTTGGAGACTGAACTTTAATACATTGATTTTTTTAACAGTGAATTTTTAAACACTGAATTTTGTTTACACTGATTTTTATACATTGAGTTTTTAGACACGCAATTTTTTTCATATTAAATTTTTTACACTAAATTGTTTTTCACACTAAACTAAACTCAGCGTCAAATATGTTACTTGACAAATGATACCTGTTAGCATGCTTGATTTTTTTTTCAGCTAAATTTCTGAGAATACACTTCATTCATATTTTGGCACTTGATGCATGCTAACATTGGCATGCTAGCGTTAACATTTTTTTTTTACCTTAAAGTAATATATTTTGGTTCGACGCATTTTTTTTTTAGCATTTGAACACGATAACATTAGCGTGCAAGCTTTGTCAGCTCATTTAGCAGGTATACACCTCAGTGTGATATGTGTAAGTTTGCACTTTTGCGCTCCATAGCACGTAACTGTAGTGCATTCAAGAACCACCGAAAAAGTGTGATATCTTCATGCTTGATGTAAAAATACCCATGAAACAAAGACAAACATGTACACTTTGTGGGCTTTCGAACACAGTATTGCTCTTCTCAACGAGCAGCGGGTGCTGCCCCATCTAAAAATCACTCACGGGCAGCTCTGTTTTATCTGCGGCATTTACAAATAGTGACAAAAAGCGACATAAGAACGTTGATTGGTAGTTCTAAACATATTTGTTGTGCTTTTCATGCTTTGTACTTGATTTTAGTCCATTCCTCTCTCCGAGTGTCCAAAACAATTACATGCAAATGCCTCATTACGCAAATTAGACAATAACAAAGATTGTCTCGTTTGCAGGCCTGTGGGAAATGCTGCGCAAGCTGCACAGTGCACACAAAACCATGTCCAATTCTTGTGAGACCACTCTTTTCTCAAACATTTTCACTTTGAAAATACACATTGAACATTAAGACTCTGGGTGTCCCGATCCGACATTGATATTGAATATCAGTCTGATAAGAAAAACAAAAAGTAGCATCGGTTTATGTCAGCTTTAACGTAAAATCTTCGACATGAACGTGATCGGTTAACATCTAAATGTCCTCCAATAAGCACACAAAGTTGGTCTTCTATTTTACAGAAGTAATTCACAAAAGATAACCATGCTAGACTATGGGCTACTAAGAGCTAGCAGCTACGGAACAGCTAAGCACACAATAGCACACAAGCTAGACATACGTACTAAGTGTCCTTTATCGAACAATATTGCGATGTAAAACGGCACAATTGTCAATATTAACAAGTATCAAAAAATCATAGATGCATATTACTTACTATTAAAAAGTATCCAGTAACAAACGAGTCCGCATTTTTGAACTTACTGCATCCATGAAATTAACGTAATGATTATGGCCACTAAAAACTATAAGTCCAACTCATATGTTAAATAATAGGTTAGTGTTTCCTTTACCTACTATTGTTCTGTTTAAATTACCGTAAATTCTGGACATTAAGCCGCTACTTCTTTCCTACGCTTTGCACCCTGCGGCTTATAAACGGTGCGGCTAATTTACGGGTTTTACTTCGCTGACGGCCATGAAGCAAATCGTTTTCATTAAACACATGTAAAGACACTAGACAGGCGTGTTATTGTTTGTGCTATGGTGCCACCTTTTGGACGGGCTCGCTCACTACAGGTGCTGCGGGGTGAACAAGAATTCCTGCAGTTTAAAGCTTTAAACCAGAAGTAGAAGTATACTTTTTCAAATGTTCTTGTAATCAGGCCATATTTTCATACTTACCAACCCTCCCGATTTTCCCGGGGGACTCCCGAATTTCAGTGCCCCTCCCGATAATCTTCCGGGTTAACCATTCTCCCGAATTTCTCCCGATTTCCACCCACGTCCAACAGTATCGAGGACGTGCCTTAAAGGCACTGCCTTTAGCGTCCTCCACACAAACAGCATGCCGGCAAAGTCACATAACATATGCGGCTTTTAAACACACATAAGTGAATGCAAGGCATACTTGATCAACAGCCATACAGGTCACACTTAGGGTGGCCGTATAAACAACTTTAGCACTGTTACAAATATGCGTCACACTGTGAACCCACACCAAACAAGAATGACAAACACATTTCGGGAGAACATCCGCACCGTAACACAACATAAACACAACAGAACAAATTCCCAGAACCCCTTGCAGCACTAACTCTTCCGGGACGCTACAATATACACCCCCCCCCCCCAACCCCGCCTACCTCAACCCCCCCCTCATCTCCCAAATTCGGAGGTCTCAAGGTTGGCAAGTATGCATATTTTCAGTATATTAGAATGCATTTTTAAAAATTCCATCTAACATCCCAAAAATATGGTCTGATTACAAGAACATTTTAAAAAGTATATGAATACGAAGACATAATGAACCTTTTTGAGCAACGGAAGTAGAAGTACACGTTCTGCCTGTTTTAATGTAATGAAGCCAGTTGCGTTAGCATTGGCTAATATGCTAACTTACAATGGCATTACTTTTGTATTGTTTCCGTTACACAAATTCCTCAGTAAATTCCCCAAAACGTCACCGTGGAGTTATTGAGTCTGTTTAGCTGATTGGAGAGCTAGCTTGCGCAGCTAGTGGGTCCATGACGGTGACTTCTGTTTTGTTTAATCAGCCGTTTTACTGCCGTGTTACAGACACCGTTTGGAAACAATTAAGGTATGTAAATAAACATTTACAGAACATTTCTGTGTAAATAACTAATTTCTCAACATTTTTATCTGCGGCTAAATTATGAATAAATAGGTTTTCTTTTCAAATGTAGTGAGTGCGGCTTATATCCCCGTGCGCTCTGTAGTCTGGAAAATAACGCTGCTTTATTTTCTATTTTCTAACGTGATGTAATGATGCTAGCGTTGTTAGCATTAGCAAATTTTCTAACACGTTTACGAGTGTCTGTGTTAGTATTATTAACTCACAACGGCATTCTTTTTGTATTGTTTCAGTTCCACAAATTCCTCAGTGAATTCACCAAAACGTCACCGCGGATTTACTGAGTCCGTTTAGCTGATTGGAAAGCTAGCTTGCGCAGCTAGTGGGTCCATGACGGTGACGTCTGTTTTGTTTGATCAGCCGTTTTGCTGCCGTGTTACAGACACCGTTTGGAAAAAATTTATAGTATGTAAATAAACATTTACAGAATATTTCTGTGGAAATAACTAATTTCTCAACGTATATACCATATTTTTTGGAGTATACAGTAAGTCGCACCGGCTGAAAATGCATAATAAAGAAGGAAAAAAACATAAGTCGCATTTTTTGGGGAAATTTATTTGATAAAAGCCAACACCAAGAATAGACATTTGAAAGGCAATTTAAAATAAATAAAGAATAGTGAACAACAGGCTGAATAAGTGTATGTTATATGAGGCATAAATAACCAACTGAGAACGTGCCTGGTATGTTAACGTAACATATTATGGTAAGAGTCATTCAAATAACTATAACATATAGAACATGCTATACGTTTACCAAACAATCTGTCACTCCTAATCGCTAAATCCCATGAAATCTTATACGTCTAGTCCAGGGGTCGGCAACCTTTACCACTCAAAGAGCCATTTTGACCAGTTTCACAAATTAAAAAAAACAATGGGAGCCACAAAACTCTTTTGAAATTTAAAATGAAATAACACTGCATACAAAGTTTTTTTTTGCTTTGTGCTATGTATAAGCCAGGGGTTTCAAACACGCAGCCCGCATCTTAATATGAAAATTTAATGTTAGTGCGGACCACAAGTTTTATATGGATGGCGCTTGACAGCGTCATACTTGCCAACCCTCACGATTTTACCGGGAGATACCCGAAATTTGAGTTTACTTTTCTCTCGAATGTCTGCTGATTTTCACCCAAACAACAATAATAGCGCCCTCTACAACCAGTATATGTGACAGCAAGGCATACTTGTTCCACAGCCATACAGGTTACACTGACGGTGACAATATAAACAACTTTAACACTGTTACTAATATACGCCACACTGTGAACCCACACCAAACAAGAATGACAAACACATTTCGGGAGAACATCTGCACTGTAACACAACATAAACACGACAGAACAAATACCCAGAATCCCATGCATCCCTAACTCTTCCGGGCTACATTATACACCTCCGCTACCACCAAACCCTGCCCCCCCCAACATCAACCCCCCCTCTTTCCGTGCGTCGGTTGAGGTGGGCGGGGTTTGGTGGTATAATGTGTGTATAATGTAGCCCGGAAGAGTTAGGGATGCATGGGATTCTGGGTATTTGTCCTGTTGTGTTCATGTTGTGTTACAGTGCGGATGTTCTCCCGAAATGTGTTTGTCATTCTTGTTTGGTGTGGGTTCACAGTGTGGCGTATATTAGTAAGAGTGTTAAAGTTGTTTATATTTCCACCGTCAGTGTAACCTGTATGGCTGTGGAACAAGTATGCCTTGCTGTCACATACGTGTGCAAGCAGAAGTTGATACTGTTGGCTGTAGAGGGCGCTAAATGCTGTGTCACCACTGTATCCCCTTAATATAGTTGACAGGGTTAAAATTGGAGAACAATTGCCTTGGGAGATTACAGGGAGAGGCACTGAAATCCGGAAGTCTCCCGGGTAAATCGGGAGGGTCGGCAAGTATGCAGTTGAGCCGCATCATAGTGGTCAAAGAGCCGCACGCGGCTCCGGAGCCGCGGGTTGCCGACCCCTGGTCTAGTCTCTTATGTGAATGAGCTAAATAATATTATTTGATATTTTACGGTAAAGTGTTAATAA
>NC_084753.1:10712397-10722397 GCF_033978785.1 Entelurus aequoreus
ATTAACAAAATAAAGGCCAAATCTTCCGGTTTCCAAGTATCTGTATGATGCTGACATCAGGCCCACTGCTTTGTAAATTATTTTGAAATAAATATACCATTACCATAATAATAATTAACAAAATAAAGGCCAAATCTTCCGGTTTCAAGTACATGTATGATACTGAAATTGGGCCCACTGCTTTGTAAATTATTTTGAAACACATTTACCATTACCATAGCAATAATTAACAAAAGAAAGGCCTAATCTTCCAGTTTCAAGTACTTGTTTGATGCTGAAATCAGGCCCACTGCTTTTTAAATTGTTTTGAAATAAATATACCATTACCATATAAATGATTAACAAAATAAAGGCCAAATCTTCCGGTTTCAAGTATCTGTATGATGCTGACATCAGGCCCACTGCTTTGTAAATTATTTTGAAATAAATACACCATTACCATAATAATAATTAACAAAATAAAGGCCAAATCTTCCGGTTTCAAGCACCTGTATGATGCTGAAATCAGGCCTGATTACTAAAGTCGTGCACTTGGTACCTGAAGGTGTCCGATAAACGAGGAGGGTGCAGACGACACAAAGCGTCTCTCTGTCAAGATGCCCGTCTCCACGTTGTTGAACTCCAACCGGGTGTGGTCGCCCGCCATTTGACCTACGGTTTAAGACGGAGGACATAAAAGTTGGTCAAAAAAAAACCGACTTTGTCCTTGGTTTATTGTGGGACATGAGTTGAGAAACAGCAGGTTTCAAGAAGGCGTTGAAACTCGTACCTTCCGCCATGTCGTCATCCACAAGGAGTTTGAGGTTTTTACCACGGCGGACCACTCGCACCGAGTGCCAGTTGTTGTCGTTGAGCTTTTGTCCGGCATAAAGAACCTCAGGACCCTTGCCTGAAGAGGACGTTTGGTTAGTCAATGAGACAAGGCAGCACAAACAAACCACAAGCACTCATCTCTCTTTCAGAGTACGAAAAAAGCATTTATTTTTATTAATTTTTTTTAAAAAGTGGCATCTTAAAAAGTAAATATGTGTTATCAGCACATTTGTTGTCACTCATAAAAGGACTCAACGCTAACAATCATTTTATTTGCTTTAATTCCCCAAATGTTCGGCCTTGTTTCAGTCAAATCTCAAAAGATAAATGATTAAACGGAAATGATCATGGGGAAAGCAGTAGTTACAAAGACTGAACACTAGAGGGAGCTATTGCACCATGACAATATTGGAAACTCTGTTCTGTGAGCTTTCCAGACTTGCTTAATTTATTAAAGGCATGTTTTTAAACCTTTTTATTTTAGTTGAATACCCCTAACCCAGGGCTGTCCATCATTGAAAAAATAAAGCATGCAGGGGCCATTTTCAAATGCATTACTTTGTATATTTTTATTTTATTTGTTTTAAACTTTAAGGCTCCCCTCAAGTTTGGTCCTGGAGACCCATAAGTCTCAGACATAAACATGTTAAAAAATAAGACATTTTTTTCAACGCTTATATCTATCGAAATATATATATATATATATATATATATATATATATATATATATATATATATATATATATATATACATATATATATATTTGAATAACAAAAACACAAACTTGATTTACTATTTTGTCCGATTAATCAAGTAATCAAATAAAACCCTATGTTGTCTCAATGCCTCTTTTAAGGAAAATAGCTGAAACAAGAATTTGACCTTTTCACCACTTTAAAAAAAAAAAAAATATTTAAATTGCACTTAAAAAAATTAGATTGTCTATATATTACTAATAAACAAACAACTTTGTAGCCTAAAACCAGGTAAATAACAAGAATAAACAAAGTGTAAAAACGTTTTTTTTAATTTATTTGACACATATTTGTTGAATAATTTTAAAAACACAAACCTAATATATTAATTTGTCCGATTGAGTAATTAGATGAAAGCATTTAGCATCAATGCCTCTTTTAAGGAAAATAGTTTAAATTAAGAGTTTAACCTTTCTGCCACCTTTAAAAAAAAAAATCCTATTGAAATTGCACTTTGGCCATTACAGCATTAAATATTACTAATAAATATATAATAATGCCCTTTTAGCTAAATAAAACCCATTTTTATGACAAAAGCATGAAATAGTTCCTCCCCTAAAAATGTTCAAAGTGGAATATTTGATGTGAGGTAATTGGAGTCTTACATAGGTCAAAAATTCATAATATTTATTTTTGATAATTATTATTTTTTAAGCATTGACAGTTTAAAAAATATATTAAAAAATCCCACTAAAAATCTAAGGGAATAAAAGAGCCACACCCATAAAAATGTTTTAAAATAATTCATATTATTGATCAGATCTGTCTGTCGTTTTTGTTGTTGTTCATGTTTTATGCCCTTTTTGTTAAAGAAAACACTTTTTTTTTAATGGCAACAGTACAAACCACATCATATTCCCCCACCAAAAATTTTTTTTCAAGTAGAATATTTATTGTGAAGTAACTGAAGCCTTTAATAGGTCAGTACCTCATAACATTGACTTTGATGCATTATTATTTTTGTAGCAATGGTAGTTTAAAATTAAAACAATCCCATTAAACTTTTAAGGGTTCCAAAAGGGTCCCACTCATAAAAAGAGCTAAAAATAAGTTACACTGTAGATTTGGACAATTTTTATGGTTGTGTTTGGTTTATGCCAGTTTCTTTATAGAAAACTTTTTTTTTTTAATGGCAAACATACAAAATATGCAACATTTTCCCCCATTTTTTTAAAAAGTGGAATATTTGATGTGAAGAATAATTCATATGTGATTTTGATTAAATATTTTTGGAGCAATGACAGTGGTTAAGTTTTTAAAAAGTCATATAACTTTATCTCTACAACTTCAGATCTGTCATTAAGTTTTAATTGTATATATGTTTTTTAAATGTGTATGACCTTTTTGGTAAAGAAAACCCCGTTGTTTTTGTTTTGGTAACAGCACCGGATGTGCCATATTTTATCTCTAGATCAACTTCCGCTTAATACAATGATTTTAAATTTGTATAATTTTTTTACGCTCTTTTTTTGTTTGGTTTTTATGGCAAACACGAAAAAAAATGCATTGTTTTACACCTAAAACATGTCAAAGTGGAATGTTTGAGATTTAGTGCAGATAGCCGAGGAGGCAGCGTGCAGGTAAAAAGTATTTAAAGTAGCTCAACAAACAAAGACGAGTGCCAAGCACAAAACAAACGGAACGCTAGAACAGCGAAACTTACAAAAAAGGTGGAGCATCCGTCCATTAATGACGACCGCACAAACTAAAGTCCCGACAACAAAACACGAAAACGATTGAAAGAGTCTGGATTTCCAATAGCAAACAGGTGCGTGGAAGTGCTCCGGGACAGAAGTGAAGCGGCCATGGGAAAACGCCAACAAAACCGGAAAAGCCACCAAAATAAAAGCACAAGACAGGAATTAAAGCACTAAACACAGGACAACACTAAAAAACTCAAAATAAGGCAAGATCGAAGCCTTCAATATGTCAATAATTAATAACATTGATTTTGATTTATTTTATGAAAATGCAGTTAAAAAAAATAAAAAAAACTCCCGCTAAAATTATAAGGGTTCAAAGGGACCCCACTCTTAAAAGTGTTGAAAATAAATCATACATAATTTTTTTATTTCAACGTTTATATCTCTAGATCAACTTCCGATTTGTCATTATAAAGTTTTTTTTTTTTAATGTTCTATGCCCTTTTTGGTCAATAAAACCATGATTTTTTTATTTTTTTTTATGGAAAAAGCACAACATTTGCAACATTTATTTGAATTCATTATTATTTAGCAGTTAGCAGTTAAAAAAAAACAACCTCCCACTAAAATTGTAAGTTAAAGTTAAAGTACCACTGATAGTCACACTTACACTAGGTGTGGTGAAATTACCCCCTGCATTTGACCCATCCCCTTGTTCCACCCCCTGGGAGGTGAGGGGAGCAGTGAGCAGCAGCGGTGGCCGCGCTCGGGAATCAAGGGTTAAGGGATCCAAAAGGGTCATTTTCATAAAACAATTTAAAAGAGGTCATACATTAATTTATTTATCTATTAGTTATACTTTCAACGCTTACCTTTTTAAATCGACTTCAGATCTGTCAATATAAAGTGGAATTATTTTTAAATATTCAATACCCTAAAGAAAACACTGTTTTTATGGCAAAAACACAAAAATGCAATCTTTTCCACACAAAATATTTATTGTGAAATAATTGTGTGATTCAATATGTCAATAGTTAATTACAACATTGATTTTGATTCATTGTTATTTTTTGAGCAATTGCAGTTAAAAAAAAAAAAAACTCCCACTAAAATTCTAAGGGATCCAAAAGGGTCCCTTACATGAAAGTGTTAAAAATAAGTCATAGATTCATTTATTTATTTTTTTTTTTTACTTTCAACGCCTACGTTTTTAAATCAACTTCAGATATGTCAATTAAAAGTTTGATTGTTTTTTGTTTTTTTAAAGCTCTATGCCCTTTTGGTTAAAGAAAAGCCTGTTATTATGGCAAAAACAAAATATGCTATATTTTCCCGAAACAAGATTTAAAAGGGAAATATGTTATGTGAAATAATTGTAATATTCAATATGTCAATTATTAATAACATTGATTTTGAGTCATTATTATTTTTTGAGAAATTGCAGTTTAAAAAAAACAACCTTACACTAAATTTCTAAGGGATCCAAAAGGGTTCCTTTCATAAGAGTGTTAAAAAAAAGTCATAGATTCATTTATTTACTTAAATTTTTAAATCAACTTCAGATCTGTCATTATTAAGTTATTTTTTAAATGTTCTATGCCCTTTTGTTTAAAGAAAACACTGTTTTTATATTAAAAACACAAAATATGCAATATTTGCCCCGAAAAATATTTTAAAACAAAATATTTGATGTGAAATAATTGTAAGATTCAATATGTCAATAATAATAACATTGATTTACAATCATTATTATTTGAGCAATTGCAATTAAAAAATAAAATAAAAACTCCCACTAAAATGTTCAGGGATCTAAAGGGTCCCTTTCATAAAAGTGTTAAAAATAAGTCATACAATTCTTTTGTTTTTTACTTTTAACGCATACATTTTTTATTTAACTTCAGAGTTGTCTATATAAAGTTAAATTGTTGTCTAAAAATGTTTCATGATCTTTTGGTTAACCCTCCTCCCTCCAATTGCAATAAAAAAATTAGAAAAAACTCCCACTAAAATTCTCAGGGATCTAAAAAGGTCCCTTTCATAAGAGTGTTAAAAATAAGTCATACAATCCTTTTTTTTTTTTTTTTTTTTACTTTTAACACATACATTTTTTGATTCATTATTATTTTTTGAGCATTTGCAATTAAAAAGAAGCTTCCACAAAAATTCATAAGTGTTAAAATTAGAAATAAATAAATAAATATATATATATATATATGGGGTGAGTTTTTCCTTGCCCGTATGTGGGCTCTGTACCGAGGATGTCGTTGTGGCTTGTGCAGCCCTTTGAGACACTTGTGATTTAGGACTATATAAATAAACATTGATTGATTGATTGATATATATATATATATATATATATATATATATATATATATATATATATATATATATATATATATATATATATATATATATATATATATATATATATATACATATATATATATATATATATACATATATATATATATATATATATATATATATATATATATATATATATATATATATATATATATATATATATATATATATAAATATATATATTTTTAAACTTTTAACACTTACATTTTTCATTTAACTTGAGATCTGTCTATATAAAGTTAAAATGTTTTCTAAAAATGTTTCATGCTCTTTTTCTTAAAAAAAACAAATAAAAAAAATAATAAAAAAATTATGCAACATTTTTCCCCAAAAAACATTTCAAAGTGAAATATTTGATGTGAAATAATTGTAGGATTCAAAATGTCAATATTTTTGAGCAATTGCAATTGAAAAATAAACTAAAATTCATAAAAGTGTTAAAAATAATTATATATATATATATATATATATATATATATATATATATATATATATATATATATATATATATATATATATATATATATATATATATATATATATATATATATATAAAAATAAATAAATAGTTGAGGTTTCTGTGGTTTAACCGTTATACAGTGCTCAATACCGGGGAAGAGCGGAATATACGTTAGGTCAAGAAAAAACAAGCCTGCAACATTTTTCCCCAAAAATATTTCGAAGTGAAATATTTGATGTGAAATAATTGTAGGATTCAAAATGCCAATAATTAATAACATTGATTTTGATACAATATTATTTTTTGAGCAATTGCAATTTAAAAATAAACTAAAATTTATAAATGTGTTAAAAAAAAAAAAAAAATATATATATATATATATATATATATATATATATATATATATATATATGTATATATATATATATATAAGGATTAAAAATGTCAATAATTAATAACATTGATTTTGATTCATTATAACTTTTTGAACAATGACAGTTTAAAATAAAGTTGTTTCTCTTTTTTCCTCATTACATTTCACCAGTTTGCTCTTTTATTCCACTTTTGTTTGTGTTATAATATTTTATAAAAAAAAATTCCCGCACATTGGACACCTCAGCCCTAACCATTAAAACCAAAACATTAGATATGTAACACCGACATTATGAGTCCTTATTATGAGCACCAGCATGTCTGATCACACCAACTGTCCATCAAACGATTTAAGGAGAGTTTCAGTCCAGTTAGCGCCATCATACAGGAGACTATTTCCTGAATGAATCCATCAAACGGGGCCTTATAAAGTCTACCAAGAACATTAAGTGAGATTTGCATAACTTTGATGTGCGGCTATTACTTCTCGCCCTCTTATCTGCCAAATCCTCTTATCAGTCCCCCGCATGCACACAATTCAGCCCTCTGCCTCGGAATCAAACATTTATGGCAAAGGAAGAAAGCGCCAGAAGAAGAATGTTGACTTACTGGTGTTACAGTTTATCCTGACACAGTCTAGATGGGGGAGGGGAGAACAAGTGACAGATGAATTTGCATCCTTCAAAGTGACAGCTGCAGACATCCAAGTGCAAGAAAACGCCACCTTCTGGGGACGGTCACATGACGTTTGTTTACCTTTTGCAGCATTTCTCAATTGCTAAGCCCAGCATGGTCATTTCCAGCCAATTACTAATCAGTATGTTAATATGGTGCACTTTTTTTGTGAAAATGGGTCACTTGCAAATACACTCAGTCCAACCAGGATTTTTGCTAACACACTTTGTTTTTTATAATTTTTTACCAAGCAAATATTATTTTATTTTAAATGTTCTATGCCCTGTTCTTATGGCAAAAACACAAACTACACAATATTTTCCACAACATTTTTTAAAAGTGAAATATTTTTATTGTAGGATTCAATGACAATAATTAATAACATTGATTTTGATTCATTATTATTTTTTGAGCAATTGCAGTTAAAAAACAAAACAAACTCTCACTAAAAATCTAAGGGATCCAAAATGGTTCTTTTCATAAAAGTGTTAAAAATAAGTCATACATTAATACACTTTGTATTTTATTTTTTAAAATTTCAGATCTGTCGACATAAAGTTTGTTTATTTATCTTTTTTAAATGTTCTATGCCCAGGATTTTGCTGACGCAAATTATGCACACCCTGAAAACTTTTTTTTTGCACTTTTTTTAGTTTTTACCAAGCAAATTTTTAAAAAGTTTATTTTTTATAATGTTATATGCTCTTTTTATGGCAAAAACACAAACTACACAATATTTTCCACAAATATTTTTAAAAGTGAAATATTTTAATTGTAGGATTCAATATGCCAATAATTAATAACATTGATTATGATTCATTATTATTTTGTGATATAATAAACTCCCACTAAAATTCTAAGGGATCTAAAAGGGTCCTTTACATAAAAGTGTTAAAAATAAGACAAATTCATTGATTTTTAAAAATAAATAAATAAATTTATTTTTAATTTCAGATCTGTTGAAAAGTTTTTTTTATTTGTATTTGTATTTTTATTTTTAAATGTTCTATGACCAAGATTTTGCAAATGCAAATTATGCACACCCTCAAAACTTTCCTCGCATTTTTATTTTATTTTATTTTTTTCGAGTAAATTTTTAAAAAAGTGTATTTTTTTAAATTTTTTAATGTTCTATTCTGTTTTGGTTAAAGAAACCACTGTTTTTATGGCAAAAGCACAACATATGAAATATTTTCACCAACAAATATTTAAAAGTGACATTTTTGATGTGAAATAATTGTAGGGTTCAATATGTCAATAATTAATAACATTGATTTTGAGTCATTATTATTTGTTGAGCAATTACAGTAAAAAAACAAAAAAAGAAACCTCACACTAAAATTCTAAGGGATACAAAAGTGTCCCTTTCATAAAGGTGTTAAAAATAAGTCATAGACTCGTTTTTTTAATTTTTATTTTTTTCCACTTTTAACACATTTTTAAATCAACTTCAGATCTGTCGACACACAATTTATAAAAATGTTCTTAAATGTTCTATGCCCTTTTGGTAAAAGAAAATCCTGTTTTATGGCAAAAACACAACATATGCAATATTTTCCCTAAAAAAGATTTAAAAGGGAAATATTTGATGTGAAATAATTGTAGGATTCAATATACCAATAATTAATAACATTGATTTTGATTCATTATTGTAGGATTTATTTATTTTTTCCATTTTTACAAAGATAATTTTTAATAAGTGTATTTATTTATTTTTTCAAAAATATTATATGCCCTTTTGGTTAAAAAACAACAACATTGTTTTAATGGCAAAAACATAAAATATGCAATATTTTCCCCAAAAAAGATTTAAAAGTAAAATATTTGATGTGAAATAATTGTAGGATTCAATATGTCAATAATTAATAACATTGATTTTGATTCATTATTATTTTTTGAGCAATTGCAGTCAAAAATAAACCTCCCACTAAAATTCTAAGGGATCATGAAAGGTTATTTTCACAAAAGTGTTAAAAATAAGTCAAACATTCATTTGTTTTTTTAATAAATGAATTAATTTATTTTTAATTTCAGATCTGTCGAAATAAAATTATATTTTTCTTTTAAATGTTCTACGCCCAGGATTTTGCTAACACAAATTATGCACACCCTCAGAATTTTTCTCACACTTTATTTTTTCCATTTTTACAAAGATAATTTGTAATAAGTGTATTTATTTATTTTTTCAAAAATATTATATGCCCTTTTGGTTAAAAAACAACATTGTTTTAATGGCAAAAACATAAAATATGCAATATTTTCCCCAAAAAAGATTTAAAAGTAAAATATTTGATGTGAAATAATTGGAGGATTCAATATGTCAATAATTAATAACATTGATTTTGATTCATTATTATTTTTTGAGCAATTGCAGTTAAAAAAAAAAAAAAAAAAACTCCCACTAAAACTCTAAGGGATCATGAAGGGTTATTTTCATAAAAGTGTTAAAAATAAGTCAAACATTCATTTATTTTTTTAATAAATGAATTAATGTATTTTTAATTTCAGATCTGTCAAAATAAAGTAATATTTTTTTAAATGTTCTACGCCAAGGATTTGGCTAACACAAATTATGCACACCCTCAGAACTTTTCCCGCACTTTCTTTTTTCCATTTTTACAAAGATAATTTTTAATAAGTGTATTTATTTATTTAAAAACATATATTCTATGCCCTTTTTGGTTAAAAAAAAAAAAGAACAACCTGGTTTTTATGGCAAAAACACAAACTACGCAATAGTTTCCCCCAAAAAGATTTAAAAGTAAAATATTTGATGTGAAATAATTGTAGGATTCAATATGTCAATAATTCATAACAACATTGAATTTGACTCATTATTAATTTTTGAGAAAATTTCGAAAAACTCCCACTAAAATTCTAAGGGATCAAAGATAGTTATTTTCATAAAATTGATAAA
>NC_084753.1:10729897-10752397 GCF_033978785.1 Entelurus aequoreus
TATATATATATATATATATATATATATATATATATATATATATATATATATATATATATATATATATACATATATATATATATATATATATATATATATATATATATATATATATATATATATATATATGTAACGGTGTAGAAACAGACGTTCATTATGCTTGATTAAATTATGAATGAAGTGTTGCAACAGCGCCTGTTGCTGGCGAGAAGTGGTATGTACTTTACCTGCGGGAAGTGCTCAGAACTGTGACGCCTTCCAATTGATAATCCCGTGACCCAAGTGGACTCACAGTCTCACAATTTGCACTGTTTTGCAGGACACTGTAATAACATAAATTCATAATCCACCTGGTGCCAGTGATATGTTGAAGCGACAGCAGTGTGGAGCTGCATTTTGCCACATACAGTTGTGGACCGTCACGTATATATATATATATATATATATATATATATATATATATATATATATATATATATATATATATATATATATATATATATATATATATATATATATATATATATATATATATATATATATATATAGCTAGAATTCACTGAAAGTCAAGTGTTTATATATATATATATATATATATATATATATATATATATATATATATATATATATATATATATGTCTTAATTAGATTATCCAAAAAATAGTGCTCGATACTGTGGTAGAGCGTAATATGTACGTGTGGGGAAAAAATCACAAGACTATTTCATCTCTACAGGCCTGTTTCATGAGGGGTTTTCCTCAATCCTCAGGAGATTTTTTTTTTTTTTTTCCTCAATCTCCTGAGGATTGAGGAAAACCCCTCATGAAACAGGCCTGTAGAGATTAAATAGTCTTGTGATTTTTTCCCCACACATACATATTTGCATATATATATATATATATATATATATATATATATATATATATATATATATATATATATATATATATATATATATATATATATATATATATATATATATATATATATATATATATATATGAAATACTTGAGTTGGTGATTTCTAGCTGTAAATATACTCTCCTCTTAACCAAGCTCCTAACCACGCCCCCCCCCCCCCCCCCACCTCCCGATATTGGAGGTCTCAAGGTTGGCAAGTATGCACACACACACACACACACACAGACAGCGCGCGACGCGCCTCTTTCTTGTCGCCTCTTCAATAAAACACTCAGATCATCTCAGTTTCTAGCTGATACTACATAAAAAAATAACGTAAAATAACGCAGTAACGCATCATGTAGTAACGGTAGCTGAGTTACTGAATATAAAAAATAACGCGTTAGATTACTATTTACCGCCGAAAGTAACGGTGTTACAGTAACGCATTACAAAGTAACGCGTTAGTCCCAACACTGGCTTTGTATTACCTGGCCGACGAGGGAAGACTACAGTCCCAACACTGGCTTTGTATTACCTGGCCGACGAGGGAAGACTACAGAAAACGGCGAATGCATTTGGACTGGCGAAGCAGACTGTATCAGTTATTGTCCGCCATGTAAGTCGTGGACTCAACGTCTAGGTCCAGAGTATATAAAGTCACCATAAACGAATGGCCAATGAAGGTGAAGGCAAAAGAGTGAGGAGCGTTCTGACCAGATATCTAGATCCCTAGATTGATTGATGTAAAATGTTCTTTATCACATTGTTTACTTTCACACGTCCATTAAAGATTTGATGAATTTATGATGGCTCAGGTGTGATTCGCTACAATAGAGCTGGATTCCAGTTCATTGAAATACCACAACACTGGATATTGTTCCGTTAAGTTACATTTAATTTAAGAACTTGCACACAAAGCAACACTGGAGGTGACTATGACGAGCGCATTTTCCACGCATGCGTACTAGGTCGCGTTGCGCCGTCGGACGGAAGGGGGGAGGGGGGTCTTAAACGGCCATTGTGTGTGTGTGGACAAGGATAAAGTTCGGTGGGATTTACCCTGGATAATTAGTGTGGAAGCAGCCTAAGAGCCACTGACTTTTAAAGACGGTCGCTTCATGCGTCACAAGTTTGCATTTTCACTACCTTGTTAGGTAACATTGGCTCCTTCCACCCTTTTGTTCTATCGGCTGTGTCATCGAAAGGATGGTCGGTAAACAGACGATAAAGTTTGGCATCAAGTTAGGAAAACGCCGTGTCCCGCAAATTTTACAGACGAGTATACTGGCAGACAGTGGGTCAAGATAGAGAGATGATAGAGCAGGCCTGGGCAATTATTTTGACTCGGGGGCCAAATTTAGAGAAAAAAATGTGTCCGGGGATGTGTCTGGGGGCGGGTATATCTATTTTTAGGAACACTAATACAAAAACTCACAATAATGTCTGGTTGAATGCTAAAAACGTTATGACAGACCACCTTTTTTTTTTTTTACTGAATGAGACACCCCAGAATGTACATGAAAATAAAGAATGTGGGATTTTGTAAGTATTGACTATGAAAGATAAAACACTGAATATTGACAACAAATGAACGTCACACCCTCTCCCGATCGACATATTTTACAATCAAGCGAGACGCAACAAAAATACAACAAAAACAGGGAAATATGAACACGAAAGGTAAAAAATAAAGCCACCTACAATCTGATATATCTGATCTATCAAGTAACTAGTATATCATGCAAAAGTGCAGATTCCAAACAGTGAAATACTTTGAATAATTCAAGATTTCCGGTAATTTGAAAACATCACTGCACATCATAATGGCAGCTACAGTTTCCATCTTAAAGATCTAAAAAAAATGATTTGGGAATGTCCGGCGGGCCAGATTGAAAAGCTTAACGGGCCGCATGTGGCCCTCGGGCCTCAATTTGCCTAGGTCTGTGATAGAGTAGCATCTGCTCACAGATAAGTTAAAGTTAAAGTACCACTGATTGTCACACACACACGAGGTGTGGCAAAAATGTTCTCTGCATTTGACCTATCACCCTTGATCACCCCCTGGGAGGTGAGGGGAGCAGTGAGCAGCAGCGGTGTCCGCGCCCCGGGAATCATTTTTGGTGATTTAACCCCCAATTCCAACCCTTGATGCTGAATGGGTTGGATGAGGTAATGGGTCCCATTCTTATAGTCTTTGGTATGACTTGGCCGGGGTTTGAACTCACAACCTACCGATCTCAGGGCGGACACTCTAACCACTAGATGCCACCTGGTGGTTGTTTAAGCACACCGCAGCTAGTCCCAACCCTTAATGCTTGGGTCCCACGCAGTATTGACTGTACGTGGCTTTACTTTGTGTAGGGTTAAATTGACCGAAAAGGAAATGACGTCGCACACACTTCGGAACGACACCGATCCAAATCGGTCACAACCATTCCACGCATTTACCGGCGGTCCAATGCCGACAGGAAGCGCGCGCGGGCGGAGATATTCATGCTTCGAAGCACACGCGCGGGCACAGTGTGAGTGAAATGTCATTTTTTAAAATGTCAATTAAGCGGGTGTACACGTGCATGTGCAAAGTCAGACAATTAGCAGTCCAGATGTGGAAGATGCAACTATCTCCGCACATTTCCCACCTTCTGTTCGCACCCGATTCGCGTTGGCAGTCGCAGCAAGGTGACGCTTAATTGGTTTGGTTCAGCAATGATCATACATGTGATGTGACGTCAGCCCTCGGGAACACAAAGGTGTCATTTTGTGCTCTGCAAAGAAAGTACCTGCACTTGACGGATTATTAGTATTTTGGTAGAAATAATGTGACATTTCCACCATTTGCTGTTCAAGTACGTCTGACAGGGTGGGAGGCGATTTCTCCACGCACCAAAAAGCAGAAAAATGACCCCGAAACATCTCTGGGGGTTTGAGCCGTTGATCAAACTGCTGACCAAATGATTAAATCAGTTAGTGCTCAGTCGGCTGCACTTTACTGGATGTTTCATACGCGTTTCTCCAGGGAAACGCTCTGCAGTTTTTGGTGGGAAACAGAGATCACCACGACCGATACGTTGCATTCGTGTTGTTACAGTTCAGGAAGAAGAACTAGCAAGGGTTTACATGCTAAGTTGGATTTGCCACGATCAGATCAGATAATTAAATCATGAATTAATTCAATCATTAACCGATTGAATATTAAAGGCCTACTGAAATGAATTTTTTTTATTTAAACGGGGATAGCAGATCTATTCTATGTGTCATACTTGATCATTTCGCGATATTGCCATATTTTTGCTGAAAGGATTTAGTATAGAACAACGACGATAAAGATTGCAACTTTTGGTATCTGATAAAAAAAAAGGCTTGCACCTACCGGAAGTAGCGTGACGTAGTCAGTTGAACATATACGCAAAGTTCCCTATTGTTTACAATGATGGCCGCATGAAGTGAGAGAGATTCGGACCGAGAAAGCGACAATTTCCCCATTAATTTGAGCGAGGATGAAAGATTTGTGGATGAGTAAAGTGCAAGTGAAGGACTAGTGGGGAGTTGAAGCTATTCAGATAGGGAAGATGCTGTGAGAGCCGAGGGTGACCTGATATTCAGCTGGGAATGACTACAACAGTAAATAAACACAAGACATATATATACTCTATTAGCCACAACACAACCAGGCTTATATTTAATATGCCACAAATTAATCCTGCATAATAACACCTGCGTGTTTGTTATGCTAGCTCCTAGCTCCTCTGCTAGCTCCTAGCTCCATAGAACACGCCAATACAATTCAAACACCTGATCAACACACACAATCACTCAGCCCAAAAGACCGTTCACCTAACCCAAGGTTCATAAAGCTTATATATTTTTAAAAAGTTAGTACGTGACGCGCACGTACGGTACGGTACGTGTTATGCTAGCTCCTAGCTCCTCTGCTAGCTCCTAGCTCCATAGAACACGCCAATACAATTCAAACACATGATCAACACACACAATCACTCAGCCCAAAAGACCGTTCACCTAACCCAAGGTTCATAAAGCTTATATATTTTAAAAAAGTTACGTACATACGCAAAAAAAAGCCAAAGCTGCATACTCACAGTAGCACGTCTGCGTCTTTGTCATCCAAATCAAAGTAATCCTGGTAAGAGTCTGTGTTGTCCCAGTTCTCTACAGGCGTCTGTGTATCCAAATCAAAAGTCCTCCTGGTTAGAGTCTCTGTTATCCGAGTTCTTCCATCTTGACTGCATCTTTCGGGAATGTAAACAAAGAAGCGCCGGCTGTGTACTGTTGTGGCTGACTACGTTCGAAAAATACGTCCATTTCGCACCGACAACTTTCTTCTTTGCTTGCTTGGCTTCCTTCTCCATAATGCAATGAACATGATTGAAACAGATTCACGAACACAGATGTCCAGAATACTGTGGAATTATGAAATGAAAACAGAGCTTTTTCGTATCGGCTTCAATGTGGAAGGCATACCCGTGTTCGCCGGGCTACGTCACGCGCATACGTCATCCGCAGAGGCGTTTCGAACCGGAAGTTTAGCGGCAAATTTAAAATGTCACTTTATAAGTTAACCCGGCCGTATTGGCATGTGTTATAATGTTAAGATTTCATCATTGATATATAAACTATCAGACTGCGTGGTCGGTAGTAGTGGGTTTCAGTAGGCCTTTAAGATAATCATTTAAATCAGCAGTGTCCAAAATATGGCCCGTAGCTGATTTTTTTTTTTTTTTAATAGGCAAAGGCACATTTTAAAAATACTAAAAAAAAAAATTGAAAAGTAGAATAAAAGAGAAAACAAACTAAATGTAACACAAAAAAAGTTGCAATGTTGACTCTAAGAACAAAAAGGCAGTTATTAATAAAAAATAAAAAAATAAATAAAAATAAAAATCACTGTTCTAATCAGTTATTGGCCTATTTATTATTGGCCAATTACTTAACATCAAATATTGCACTGACTTTTTTTTTTGTGTGGGGAAAAGATTGCATATTTTGTGTCTTTGCCATATAAAACAAGGGGCTCTTTGACAAAATGGGCATAAAACAAACAAAAAAATTAAACAATACAAACACATTGACAAATAGATCTGAAGTTGATCTAGAGAATTAATTGTCGGGGAAAAATAAAGACTTATTTTTTAACACTTGGGGACCTGTTTGGATCCTCAAGAATTTTAGCATGATTTTTTTTTTTTATTCATTAAAAAAAAAGAAGTTTTAATTGTCATTGCTTAAAAAACAATGGATCAGAATCAATGTTGTTTTATTTATTATCGACTTAAAATATGGCCCGTAGCTGATTTTTTTTTTTTTTAATAGGCAAAGGCACATTTTAAAAATACTAAAAAAAAAATTTGAAAAGTAGAATAAAAGAGAAAACAAACTAAATGTAACACAAAAAAAGTTGCAATGTTGACTCTAAGAACAAAAAGGCAGTTATTAATTAAAAAAACAAAAAAACAAAAAAAAAACAATCACTGTTCTAATCAATTATTGGCCTATTTATTATTGGCCAATTACTTAACATCAAATATTGCACTGACTTTTTTTTTTTTTGTGGGGAAAAGATTGCATATTTTGTGTCTTTGCCATATAAAACAAGGGTCTCTTTGACAAAATGGGCATAAAACAAACTAAAAAATGAAACAATACAAACACATTGACAAATAGATCTGAAGTTGATCTAGAGAATTAATCGTCGGGAAAAAAAAAAGACTTATTTTTTAACACTTGGGGACCTGTTTGGATCCTCAAGAATTTTAGCATGATTTTTTTTTTTTATTCATTAAAAAAAAAAAGTTTTTAATTGTCATTGCTTAAAAAACAATGGATCAGAATCAATGTTGTTTTATTTATTATCGACTTATTTAAGGCTCTATGTCAAATATTCCTCTGTTTTTTTTGTGGAGTAAAACATTGTAAACGTTGTTTATTTGCCATAAAAAACAAAGGGCTCTTTGAGAAAATCGGCATAAAACAACAACAAAAATTAAACAATACAAACAAATTGACAAATAGATCTTAAGTTGATCTAGAGAATTAATCGTCGGGAAAAAAATTACTTATTTTGTAACACTCAGGGACCCGTTTGGATCCCCAAGAATTTTAGCGTGATTATTATTTAAATGTTTTATTATTTTTTTTAACTGTCATTGCTTGAAAAAAATAATGAATCAGAATTAATGTTGTTTTATTTATTATTGACTTATTTAGGGCTCCAATTACTTCACGTCAAATATTCCTCATTGTTTTTTTGTGTGGAGTAAACATTGTAAATGTTGTGTTTTTGCCATCAAAAACAGGGTTTTGACAAAAGGGCATAAAACAAAAAACATGAAACAATAAAAACATAGTCGACAGATGGATCTGAAGTTGATCTACAGAATTAAGCGTAGAAAAATAATA
The DNA here is from genome assembly GCF_033978785.1 of Entelurus aequoreus. Taxonomy (NCBI): domain Eukaryota; kingdom Metazoa; phylum Chordata; class Actinopteri; order Syngnathiformes; family Syngnathidae; genus Entelurus; species Entelurus aequoreus. The sequence goes on from NC_084753.1 coordinate 10,737,216, forward strand.
AAATAAATAAATAATGATAATTATTTTCAAACATTTATGAGTGGGACTCATTTGGATCCCCATTCATTTCAATGTGCTTTTTTTCCAATTTTTTTTCAACTGTCATTGTTTGAAAAAATAATGAATCAAAATCAATGTGGTTATGAATTATTGACTTATTTAAGGCTTTTATTACTTCACATCAAATATCGACTTTGAATTATTTCAAGGGGTAAATATTGCATATTCTGTGTTTTGCCATACAAAAACAGGGTTTTGACAAAAGGGCATAAAATGAACAAAATAAGACACGAAAAAACTAAAACAATTGGCGGATGGATCTGAAGTTTATCTTGAATATTAAGCGTAGAAGTAAAAACAAAAATGTATGACTTATTTTCAACACTTAAGAGTGGGTGGGGCCTGTTGATGATGATGCTTTGTCAGTATCATCAGCAAGCTGTTGGATATCTTTTTTCAGTCTGTTGTGGCCAGTGCCCTGTACTTTGCAGTGGTTTGTTGGGGCAGCAGCACCAGCAAAAGGGACTTAAACCAGATTGACAAACTGATCCAGAAAGCCTGCCAAACTATTTGAGTATCTAATAATAGAAAAGCGCAATATGAAATTTAATCCATTATTATTATTATTATTATTATTACTTTATGCCTTTTGTTTTCGCCCTCTTGTTGTGCCCTTGTGTGCATTATCCTTTCCATCCTTAACCTTTCCATCTTTTGTAACTGAGCTACTGTGTGGAACAATTTCCATTGTGGATCAATAAAGTTTGTCTAAGTCTAATTCTATCATGCAGTATCACGCTTCAACAAAACGTGCTCATTGAAGCCATAATTCTGACTTAATTTGAATTTTAAAAAAGAAATAAATCTGCAAAACTTTTTACATTTTTTATAGATATATAGATTAAAATGCTTTATTTATTGTGCTAATGAGTTAATGTTGTGAATCAATTTTAATACATTATTGAATGTATTTATTTAATTTTTCAGTATCAAATGTTTCAAGTTGGTCATTAAAAAAATAATAGTTTAAATTAGGGATGTCCGATAATGTCTTTTTTGCCGATATCCGATATTCCGATATTGTCCAACTCTTAATTACCGATATCAACCGATACCGATATATACAGTCGTGGAATTAACACATTATTATGCCTAATTTGGACAACCATGTATGGTGAAGATAAGGTCCTTTTTTAAGAAAATAATAAAATAAAATAAGATAAATAAATTAAAAACATTTTCTTGAATAAAAAAGAAAGTAAAACAATATAAAAACAGTTACATAGAAACTAGTAATTAATGAAAATGAGGAAAAATTAACTGTTAAAGGTTAGTACTATTAGTGGCCCAGCAGCACGCACAATCATGTGTGCTTACGGACTGTATCCCTTGCAGACTGTATTGTTATATATTGATATATAATGTAGGAACCAGAATATTAATAACAGAAAGAAACAACCCTTTTGTGTTATGTTGATTTAATTAAAAAAAAAAAAATACAATTATACTGATAATAAAAAAAAACAGCAGGCCGATATTTTTGGACATCTGTAGTTTAAATATGTTTTTTTTATTTATTTTAAACAAATTCAGGCATTGTAAATATTTTCTGTTCCAGACTAAAAAACAATGTTCATAAAGTTATTCTTTGTTGTAAGTCGATCTATATTTCTTTATTGTGTTTTCTTTAATGTTAGTAAGGATACAGTGTCATGCAGGGGTGTACTTATCACAATTACGCAGACAAATGCTGCTATTTATAGTCGCGCCCCACCTTGTGTAACAGAAAACAATTGACAAGCCCTGGTTTAAACTGAGTAACCACCACCAGGGGGCAGTAGAGTCAAAGAAAGACCGGCTGAGAAAGGAGGAAACCATGTTTTGCATATGAAAGGAAACACAAACATAAAGGTCAACAGAAGGTCAGTAATGGCTGATTGATGGATAAAAACAACTCCTGATCTCAAAGACGTGCGTTTCTCCGTCTTTTTCTGCTGTTGGTTAGTCACAGTGAGACTTGTCAATATTTCAGACGCCTCCATTAGCGCTAGTGAGCGTGCAGGAAGGGGATGGAAGACAACACCGGAAAGAAGCCCCGCGGTTCTTCTTCTGCGTTATAGTCTGGGTTTACATAACCCACATCTAATTACAAATGGGGATTAGGGAGCGACGAGCGTAATGTTCCGAGCAGCAGGACGTTTTGAGTGCGGAAGAGTACGTTCTTCTCCCGGGTAGACATTGTCAAACAAATCTCTCCTCGACTTTCTGAGGCAATGACTTCTTCTTTCTTCCTCTCTCTCTCTCTCTCAGACTACCTCGGCCTTCCCTCTGAGGAAGAAGAATGTCAGCTTGCCTTCCGTCGATCATCTGCCTGGCAACATTTTGAACAACAGGACACTAAAATGTCCTCTCATGAGGACGGAGAGGGATGTTTTTCCTCCAATATGAGGTCAGGGAATTTCCCACAGCTGGAATTCAATCTACATAATCACTAAGGACTAGGGTTGTACGGTATACCGGGATTAGTATAGTACCGCGATACTAATTAATCATATTCGGTACTATACCCAGGGTTTCCCACACATTCATTTATTTGTGGCGGCCCGCCACAAAAGAATTATGTCCGCCACAAAAAAAAAATATATATAAAAAAAATAAATATATATATACACTACCGTTCAAAAGTTTGGGGTCACCCAAACAATTTTGTGGAATAGCCCTCATTTCTAAGAACAAGAATAGACTGTCGAGTTTCAGATGAAAGTTCTCTTTTTCTGGCCATTTTGGGCGTTTAATTGACCCCACAAATGTGATGCTCCAGAAACTCAATCTGCTCAAAGGAAGGTCAGTTTTGTAGTTCTGTAACGAGCTAAACTGTTTTCAGATGTGTGAACATGATTGCACAAGGGTTTTCTAATCATCAATTAGCCTTCTGAGCCAATGAGCAAACACATTGTACCATTAGAACACTGGAGTGATAGTTGCTGGAAATGGGCCTCTATACAGCTATGTAGATATTGCACCAAAAACCAGACATTTGCAGCTAGAATAGTCATTTACTACATTAGTAATGTATAGAATGTATTTCTTTAAAGTTAAGACTAGTTTAAAGTTATCTTCATTGAAAAGTACAGTGCTTTTCCTTCAAAAATAAGGACATTTCAATGTGACCCCAAACTTTTGAACGGTAGTGTATATATATATATATATATATATATATATATATATATATATTTTTTTTTTTTTTTGTCCTCTCCAGCTTCTCAGGCAAATCATATAGTTGATGTAGATGCCCATATCGGCTGTTCAGATTTACTTAACAAAAGAGAAGTGTAGGATACTTCTCTTGTTGCCTTATTTGTATTTGACTTTATTAAATGTATTTATATTAGAAACACAACATGTGTATATAACAAAGGGTGCAAAGTCTGCAGGCAGTAGGAAACACATGGCTAAGTGTAGGGAGTAAAACTGATGGCAGTCTAAAGTTCAAGATTTTTGGAGCTCTTTGTTCAGTGGATCAGATGTTTGATGAAGCTCTGTGTCTATCTACCACCACTACAGTTTTCTGTTTATTTGTTACTGACTGTGGCAGGACACCTCTGCCTCTGTTTCACTTTATGTTGCTGGTAAATAATATGGTTGTAGTAGTAGGCTAAAGTAAAATTATTTAGTATGCACTAATTAAAGGGGCAGAGCTTTGAGACATTTTAGCTTTTATATTTTATAAGATATATTTTTTGTAAGAACCACAATTAATACATATATTTCAGTGAATAACTTAATGTTCAAATCTGTATATAAATATGTACATAAAGTGTTGTAATTATATCGTAAAATGGATGGATGGATGGATGGACGTTTAAAACAAAACTGTTATTATTAATTAGTAAGTATACATTTTTTTAGCCTTTTTAGAGAAAATCAAATCATTGTAGTAAATTATGCAAATTACTCGATGATGTAATGGTGACCACGCCCATAGCCACGCCCCCACCGCCACAGGTATCTTGGCAGTTTATGGGAAACACTGTATACCGCCTCTGAAAAGTACCGGTCCCGCGCCCCCGTCGTCGTCACGTCGTGTCATTGCTGGTTTACGAGCAGAGGAGCATGTTCGGCAGCGCAAAATCACAGAGTACTTACAAGCAGACACAGTGTGTAGACAGAAAAGGGAGAACGGACGCATTTTGGCTTAAAACTGACGATTAATGTGAAGTTATAACATTGAAACACCCTTAGGAAGAGATGCTTTAAAACATGGCTAGCTAGCTAGCGGCTAACGTCCATCTGCAGTGTTTTAGCTACTTCTAAATCACTAATCCTCGCCTCCATGGTGACAAGTAAAGTAAGTTTCTTGCAAGTATCATCCGTGCAGGACGAGGAATAGCTAAACATGCTTCACTACACACCGTAGCTCACCGTCATCACAATGTAAACAAACCCCATGGGTGGATCTACACCTGACATCCACTGTAATGATACCAAGTACAATAGCGATACCACTATGAGTATGTCGATATTTTTTGGCATCACATCTTTCGTTTAAAAATAAATCTTATTATGTTTATAAACTGAGGAAATATGTCCCTGGACACATGAGGACTTTGAATATGACCAATGTATGATCCTGTAACGACTTGGTATCGGATTGATATCCAAATTTGTGGTATTATCGAAAACTAATGTAAAGCATCCAAACAACATAAGAATAAGTGATTATTACATTTGAACAGAAGTGGATATAGAACATGTTAAAAGAGAAAGTAAGCAGATATTAACAGTAAATGAACAAGTAGATTAATAATTCATTTTCTACTAGAGATGTCCGATAATATCGGATTGCCGATATTATCGGCCGATAAATGCTTTAAAATGAAATATCGGAAATGATCGGTTACGGTTTCAAAATTATCGGTATCGGTTTCAAAAAGTAAAATTTATACATTTTTTAAACGCCGCTGTGTACACGGAAATGGTGGCGAATCTGCACTCTCACTTGCGCGGAAAACACTTGCATGACCGCTTGAATTTAATTAGCGAATAAATGCATGATGCAAGATACTCTACACCTATTTTTCACTTTTAATATGTGGTTAAAGCTAATCACAGACCATTTCTGCTATGCTGTTAGTTATTAATTTCAACATTTTAGCTGTTTCTCAGTAATATTATTTTTTCACACTCCCTGGGCTTGTGGTGGCGGATCTGCACTCTAACTTGCGCTGCAAATACGTTCATGACCGAATGAATTAGATTAGCGAATAAATGCATGATGCAAGATACTGTACACATCCTTTTCACGTTTAATATGTAGCTTTACTCGATAAATATAGCAACAAAGTGGCTAAAGCACATCACAGACCATTTCTGCGACGCTAATAGTTATTAATATCGACATTTCAGCTTTTTCTCATTAACATTATTTTTTCACACTCCCTGGGCTTGCGGTGGAGGATCTACGCTCTCACTTGCATGGCCTATACTATCATGACCGCTTGAATTTGATGTGTGGATACATGCATGATGCAAGACACTATACACCTATACAGCTTTTTCTCAGTAATATTATTTTTCACACTCCCTGGGCTTGTGGTGGCGGATCTGCACTCTAACTTGCACAGCAAATACTTTTATGACCGCCTGAATGTGTTTAGTGAATAAATGCACTATGCAAGATACTGTACACCTCTTTTTAACTGTTAATATGTACCTTTACTCGCTAAATATAGCAACACAGTGGCTAAAGCGCATCACAGACCATTTCTGCTATGCTATTAGTTATTAATATCGACATTTCAGCTTTTTCTCATTAACATTATTTGTTCACACTCCCTGGGCTTGTGGTGGCGGATCTGCACTCTCACTTGCGCGGCAAATACTTTTATGACCGCTTCAATGTGTTTAGTGAATAAATGCATGATGCAAGATACTGTACACCTCTTTTTAACTTTTATATGTACCTTTACTCGCTAAATATAGCAACAAAGTGGCTAAAGCGCATCACAGATCATTTCTGCTACGCTAATTGTTATTAATATCGACATTTCAGCTTAACATTATTTTTTCACACTCCCTGGGCTTGTGATAGCGGATATGCACTCTCACTCGCACAGCCTATACTATCATGACCGCTTGAATTTGATTAGCGAACAAATGCATGATGCAAGATACCGTACACCTCTTTTCCACTTTTATTATGTACCTTTACTCGCTAAATATAGCAACAAAGTGGCTAAAGCGCACCACAGACCATTTCTGATAAGCTATTAGTTATTAATATCAACATTTCAGCTTTTTCTCATTTTTTTCACACTCCCTGGGCTTGTGGTGGCGGGTCTGCGCTCACTAGCGCGGCGAACACTTTCATGACCGCTTGAATTTATTAGCGAATAACTGCATGATGCAAGATACCGTTCACCTCTTTTTCACTTTTATTATGCACCTTTACTCGCTAAATATAACAACAAATTGGCTAAAGCGCATCACAAAACCATTTCTGCTAAGCTATTAGTTATTAATATCAACATTTCAGCTTTTTGTCATTTTTTCACACTCCCTGGGCTTGTGGTGGCGGATCTGCGCTCACTAGCGCGGCAAACATTTTCATGACTGCTTGAATTTATTAGCGAATAAATGCATGATGGAAGATACTGTACACCTCTTTTTCACTTTTAATATGTACCTTTACTCGCTAAATATAGCAACAAATTGGCTAAAGCGCATCAAAAAACCATTTCTGCTAAGCTATTAGTTATTAATATCAACATTTCAGCTTTTTCTAATTTTTTCACACTCCCTGGGCTTGTGGTGGCGGATCTGCGCTCACTAGCGCGGCAAACATTTTCATGACTGCTTGAATTTATTAGCGAATAACTGCATGATGCAAGATACTGTACACCTCTTTTTCACTTTTAATATGTACCTTTACTTGCTAAATATAGCAACAAAGTGGCTAAAGCGCATCACAAAACCATTTCTGCTAAGCTATTAGTTATTAATATCAACATTTCGGCTTTTTCTCATTTTTTCACACTCCCTGGGCTTGTGGTGGCGGATCTGCGCTCATTAGCGCGGCAAACATTTTCATGACCGCTTGAATTTATTAGCGAATAAATGCATGATGCAAGATACTGTACACCTCTTTTTCACTTTTAATATGTACCTTTACTCGCTAAATATAGCAACAAATTGGCTAAAGCGCATCACAGACAATTTCTGCTAAGCTATTAGTTATTAATATCAACATTTAAGCTTTTTCCTCATTTTTTCACACTCCCTGGGCTTGTGGTGGCGGATCTGCGCTCACTAGCGCGGCAAACATTTTCATGACTGCTTGAATTTATTAGCGAATAAATGCATGATGCAAGATACTGTACACCTCTTTTTCACTTTTAATATGTACCTTTACTCGCTAAATATAGCAACAAAGTGGCTAAAGCGCATCACAAAACCATTTCTGCTAAGCTATTAGTTATTAATATCAACATTTCAGCTTTTTGTCATTTTTTCACACTCCCTGGGCTTGTGGTGGCGGATCTGCGCTCACTAGCGCGGCAAACATTTTCATGACTGCTTGAATTTATTAGCGAATAACTGCATGATGCAAGATACTGTACACCTCTTTTTCACTTTTAATATGTACCTTTACTCGCTAAATATAGCAACAAAGTGGCTAAAGCGCATCACAAAACCATTTCTGCTACGCTATTAGTTATTAATATTGACATTTCAGCTTTTTCTCATTAACATTATTTGTTCACACTCCCTGGGCTTGTGGTGGCGAATATGCGCTGTAACTTGCGCTGTGAATACTTTTATGACTGCTTGAATTTGATTAGCTAATAAATGCATGATGCAAGATACAGTACACCTCTTTTTTACACGTTTAATATGTAGCTTTACTCTTTAAATATAGCAACACAGTGGCTAAAGCGCATCACAGACCATTTCTGCTACGCTATTAGTTATTAATATCGACATTTCAGCTTTTTCTCATGAACATTATTTTTTCACACTCCCTGTGCTTGTGGTGGCGGATCTGCGCTCTCACTTGCATGGCTTATACTATCATGACCGCTTGAATTTGATTTGTGGATGAATGCATGATGCAAGATACTCTACATCTATTTTTCACTTTTAATATGTGGTTAAAGCTAATCACAGACCATTTCTGCTATGCTGTTAGTTATTAATATCAACATTTCAGCTTTTTTTCATTAATATTATTTGTTCACAATCCCTAGGCTTGTGGTGGCGGATATGCGCTCTAACTTGTGCTGGGAATAGTTTTATGACCGCTTGAATTTGATAAGCTACTAAATGCATGATGCAAGATACTGTACACCTCTTTTTACACATTTAATATGTAGCTTTACTCGATAAATATAGCAACAAAGTGGCTAAAGCACATCACAGACCATTTCTGCGATGCTAATTGTTATTAATATCGACATTTCGGCTTTTTCTCATTAACATTTTTTTTTCACACTCCCTGGGCTTGTGGTGGCGGATCTGCGCTCTAACTTCCGCGGCCTATACTATCATGACCGCTTGAATTTGATTAGCGAACAAATGCATGATGTAACATACTGTGCGCATCTTTTTCACATTTAATATGTAGCTTTACTCGATAAATGTAGCAACAAAGTGGCTAAAGCGCATCACAGACAATTTCTGCGACGCTAATAGTTATTAACATCGACATTTCGGCTTTTTCTCATTAACATTATTTTTTCACACTCCCTGGGCTTGTGGGGGCGGATCTACTTTTTTGACCGCTTGTGGAAAAAATGCATGACAAAATAAAAACCTGTCTCACTTTTTAATATGCGCCTCTATTCGCTAAATATAGCAACAAACAACACTCACACACGTCCGTTATCATTTGTTTATGAATAAATACAAATATGGAAACACGGGCTTATTTTTTTTAAGACATCAGGTTCTTCTTTGGCGCTGACTCAGTACTCACGTGGCGAGGAAAGAGTGTTACACAGTGTTTGGTACCGCCGATACAGAAAAAAAAAACATGTATGGATGTATTTTTCTGTGTTGGTATCAACTTGGTAACGCTGTATCGACACCTACTGACAACCCTACTATGCTATGCTGCTAGTTATTAATATCGACTGTTAGTTATTAATATCGACATTTCAGCTTTTTTTCATTAATATTATTTGTTCACAATCCCTGGGCTTGTGGTGGCGGATATGCGCTCTAACTTGTGCTGGGAATAGTTTTATGACCGCTTGAATTTGATAAGCTACTCAATGCATGATGCAAGATACTGTACACCTCTTTTTACACATTTAATATGTAGCTTTACTCGATAAATATAGCAACAAAGTGGCTAAAGCACATCACAGACCATTTCTGCGATGCTAATTGTTATTAATATCGACATTTCGGCTTTTTCTCATTAACATTATTTTTTCACACTCCCTGGGCTTGTGGTGGCGGATCTGCGCTCTCACTTGCATGGCTTATACTATCATGACCGCTTGAATTTGATTTGTGGATGAATGCATGATGCAAGATACTCTACATCTATTTTTCACTTTTAATATGTGGTTAAAGCTAATCACAGACCATTTCCGCTATGCTGTTAGTTATTAATATCGACATTTCAGCTTTTTTTCATTAATATTATTTGTTCACAATCCCTGGGCTTGTGGTGGCGGATATGCGCTCTAACTTGTGCTGGGAATAGTTTTATGACCGCTTGAATTTGATAAGCTACTAAATGCATGATGCAAGATACTGTACACCTCTTTTTACACATTTAATGTGTAGCTTTACTCGATAAATATAGCAACAAAGTGGCTAAAGCACATCACAGACCATTTCTGCGATGCTAATTGTTATTAATATCGACATTTCGGCTTTTTCTCATGAACATTATTTTTCACACTCCCTGGGCTTGTGGTGGCGGATCTGCGCTCTAACTTCCGCGGCCTATACTATCATGACCGCTTGAATTTGATTAGCGAACAAATGCATGATGTAACATACTGTGCGCATCTTTTTCACGTTTAATATGTAGCTTTACATATTATTACATTATTTTTTCACACTCCCTGGGCTTGTGGGGGCGGATCTACTTTTTTGACCGCTTGTGGAAAAAATGCATGACAAAATAAAAACCTGTCTCACTTTTTAATATGCGCCTCTATTCGCTAAATATAGCAACAAACAACACTCACACACGTCCGTTATCATTTGTTTATGAATAAATACAAATATGGAAACATGGGCTTATTTTTTTTAAGACATCAGGTTCTTCTTTGGCGCTGACTCAGTACTCACGTGGCGAGGAAAGAGTGTTACACAGTGTTTGGTAGCGCCGATACAGAAAAAAAAACATGTATGGATGTATTTTTCTGTGTTGGTATCAACTTGGTATCGCTGTATCGACACCTACTGACAACCCTACTTAGCACCATCCTTCTTTATGTCCCTGCAAATGGCGAGGCAAGAAAGGAGATCGTCAAAAAAAAAAATAGGATGAACTCATTTCGATGTAGGAAAAAAGGCGTTTACCGCATCTCCAGTGCAGCATTGTGCTCTTGGGTGGAAAAATGTGCGACACGCTTGATAATGTGGAAGATAAGAAACTCATTATTCTGCTCAATTCGACGATTATTCAACAGCGGGAAGCTGATAAGCGTTAAAAAGACAAATGGAACAAAGCCAAGAGTAAAAAAAGGGAGAAGAGAAAGGCCTGCTTTTGGAATTGTTGGAATTGGAAAGAAGAACTTAGACAGAATCAGGCGTTTTTCTAGGACTGTCACAATTCAAGCATGTTCAGGCTAGAAATGAAATAGGATCAATTTAAGGAAACAAAAATGGAACACACCCGATATCTATAGTTGAAATATATTTTTGCTACATTGAAACTGAAAATACTAAATCATGAAATACAGGCTAAAGCCATTTCCTCGATCACTAGTGGTAATGGTGTGGCTATGTATGTGTGTAGTATGCATATCTATGTAAATATCTATAATTTATGTATATACAAGTTCATTAAGTTTGTACATAGAGTGACCAGGTAGTTCTAGCTCAAGAGTAATTTATGATTGAAAGAAAAGCGGTGGGATTAGATAAGTGTAAACTTCTTCTCACTCCTTTTCAAATATGTAAAAAAAATAAAAAATAAAAAAGAAAGTCCAATGCTCATTTGTTTTCGCTTTTTATTCTCCATTGTTTTCATTTTGTTATAATGGCTGTTAAGGTTATAGAACTGTATTGGATCGGGCTTGCTCTTGTTTTTATGCATTTTGAAATAAACATTGTTGGAATCATATCCATATTTAAGTGTTACTTCTTTCTAAAAACTCCTATAGTCATATTTACATCAGCTAATGTCTCGTGTGGTACAAAGTGCTTGGATTCGAGTGTCCTTGGTTAGAGTCAGAGCGCTGTCTTTGTTGAGACTGCCATTACATTTCTAAGATACGGAGCACAGCTAGACTGGGGAAAACAGCAGGTGGGGGGGACAGGAGAAGGAGGAAGTAGACAGGAGTTCCGGGGTTTTGGTAGACCGATCTGGACCGGGCTAGGGAACGCTTGGGTGCTGGGTTGGTCTCAGGTTTGTCCTCTAAGCTTTGAGAATAAACTACAAAATACCAACTATTGCCTGGAGATTGAATATAAACATCAGCGTATTGCCATAAAAAGAATCTGGGAGAGACTAGCAATTTGAATTCCCCATTGGAGGAATGCTGGTCGACGCAACAATTTGGGGGCTCGTCCGGGATGGCACGCTGTTGATTGATGACTTCTTGCAATCTTCTGGACAGACTCAATTGGCCAATTCAAGGTAAGCAGAACCTTTCTTTTTAGATAAAATCTGCGTTAGGAGTCTGTCCTGAAGTCTGAATGACTGGACTCTCACACTATTATGTTAGATCCACTATGGACTGGACTCTCACACTATTATGTTAGATCCACTATGGACTGGACTCTCACACTATTATGTTAGATCCACTATGGACTAGACTCTCACTGTTATGTTAGATCCACTATGGACTGGACTCTCACACTATTATGTTAGATCCACTATGGACTGGACTCTCACACTTTTATGTTAGATCCACTATGGACTGGACTCTCACACTATTATGTTAGATCCACTATGGACTGGACTCACACTATTATGTTAGATCCACTATGGACTGGACTCTCACACTATTATGTTAGATCCACTATGGACTGGACTCTCACACTATTATGTTAGATCCACTATGGACTGGACTCTCACTATTATGTTAGATCCACTATGGACTGGACTCTCACACTATTATGTTAGATCCACTATGGACTGGACTCTCACTATTATGTTAGATCAACTATGGACTGGACTCTCACACTATTATGTTAGATCCACTATGGACTGGACTCACACTATTATGTTAGATCCACTATGGACTAGACTCTCACTATTATGTTAGATCCACTATGGACTGGACTCTCACACTATCAACTAGATCCACTCGACTTGAGTTTTTTCTCGCCTTGCCCTGACGTGGGATCTGAGCCGAGGATGTCGTTGTGGCTTGTGCAGCCCTTTGAGACACTCGTGATTTAGGGCTATATAAATAAACTTTGATTGATTGATTGATTGATTGAGATGAAATCGGCTTATTTTTAAAATGTCCCATATGAGCAGTCCTGCATCGTGTTTGCATCTGAACGTCCTCCAATAAGCACACACGTTCTTCTATTTTAGTCAAGTCAAAACCTTAACATGCTAGTCTATAGGCTACTAGGAGCTAGCAGCTACACAACAGCTAAGCACACAATAGCACACAAGCTAGGCATGCATAGAAAGGGTCTTTAATTGAAGGGTTAGCGTTAAATGTAGGGATGGGTAGCAAATTCGGTACTTTTATAGGAACTGACCTAATCCAACGGTGCCATATTTCGATACCTTTTGTTGCACATCAATCACTCAACGGCGGACGCAAAGCAACGTTGCTATTTTTTTAACACCAACAAAGCAAGTGTGCTCGGCAGAAAACGCTCAAACGTAAAGTAAGGCTCCTCTCTTCCAAAATGCGTTAGCTTGATGCTAATTTACATTGGATTTACCATAGACATGCTACCATTAGCGAATTTACATGGCGATTTCAACACAATTTGAATTTCTCAACAATTTGCTGATGAAAACTACAACTAAGATGCACATTACAATCAAACAGCTGGTGCGTAATAAGCACAATACTTACGGTATTAACACGTTTTAGGGCGCAACATAACACATTCATCTTCAACGAAAAAGCTACATGCCATAGCTAGCCATCGAATGTCTTGGAACTGCAACTGCATTGCAAATAAGAATGACATGTTGTATTAAAACAAGATATAACAACTGGACAGTTATAATAAACTCATTTTTAAATGTTGCAATAAAAATAAAATGTTATTACCATTTGTTAACGCATAACATTACCGAAAACTGGATAATACCGGTATGGACTCCCAAGTACCGGTTGAAATGTGAACGGTACCCATCCCTAGTTAGGTGTGTTGGCTATATCAAAACATAAGTAAAGTAAGAAACGGCACAATAAGTGTTGCGCAAGAGAAACCATATAAACAAATCAAAATGTTCCACACAGCCTACAAGCTGCGCTAAAAGGTTTTTGGTTGAGTTCGGGTGTAAGAGGCGATCTTTTGAGGACTGCAAGTCAATGGAAATGCACTCGGTAGACCACAGAGCCTCGCGAAGGATGACCTGTTAACCAAAGTGAGAACCGGAGTGCATTTTTGAGGTGCATTTATTCCACCACATCGGGTAAATTACAGCAATTTGCTGCGTGCGTTCTGACAGGAACGCGGCAAGGGATGCGATGAACGGCAAAAAGACTGCTAACACACTTAACTTTAGTTAGCAATATATACAAAAAAAAATAAATCATGCAAGATACTGTATGTGCCATTTTGTGCTAATTGTGTATGTTCATACGAAGTGCACCTCCACTGGAGCAAATCAATTACATTTCCTATCACTTACGATGAACGGGAGGACAAAGCTAAACATGTTACAAGTGAGGAAGAGCAAGCATGAGCTGATAAGAAGGCATGCTAATCGCTAAGCTAGCTTGAAAAGTGCACACACACACAAACTTACACAAACAACACTTTTTAGTTGTTTATTCATTTTTTGTTACGCAAAGACAGTTAAAAAAATTACTAAGTCACGCATATACACACACATATATATATATATATATATATATATATATATATATATATATATATATATATATATATATATATATATATATATATATATATATATATATGTACTATATGTACAGTATATACTCATATGTAGACATTATATATATGTATATATATATATATATATATATATATATATGTGTCTACATGTGTGTGCGTATATATATATATATATATATATATATATATATATATATATATATATATATATATATGTATATATATATATACTATATGTACAGTATATACTCATATGTAGACATTATATATATGTATATATATATATGTGTCTACATGTGTGTGTATATATATATATATATATATATATATATATATATATATATATATATATATATATATATATATATATATACATATATATATATATATATGCATATATATATATATATATATATACACATATGCATATATATATACATATGCATATATATACAGTATACTGTATATATATATATATATATATATATATATATATATATATATATATATATATATATATATATATATATATATATATATATATATATATATATATATATATATATATATGTGTATATATATATATATATACAGATATATACATATACAGTATACGCACTTTCAACAGTTTAATATTTAGATCAACTTCAGATCTATCAGTCGATTGTAGGTTTTTATTATTTTATGTTTCTTTTTGTTTGCTTTATGCTCTGCTTGTCAAAGAAAACATATATATATATATATATATATATATATATATATATATATATATATATATATATATATATATATATATACATATGCATATATATATATATATATATATATATATATATATATATATATATATATATATATATATATATATATATATATATATATATATATACATACACATATATATATACATATGCATATATATACATATATAT